>NC_056729.1:1456790296-1457090296 GCF_019279795.1 Protopterus annectens
GGGCTGGCCGATCGGCACTTGCGAACTGCTTCTGCTTCAGGAACCGCGCGGCAAGAAAGACTGGAGAAAATGGCGTCGGCTGGTTCTTTTATACCCCTGGCACACTGACGTAAGGGAAGAAGCGACGACAACCGACACCGGACCTAGACTTTGGAATTCGGCTGACCGAGGACCCGCCTGACGGCAGGAGAACCCATCTGTTATGACTGCAGCTGTATGCACGATGAACATCTGGTTATTCCCACCTTCCATGGCTCTGATGGAATGCAAGTAGATTACAGAGATAGACTGTGCTGAGTAGTTCCGGGGCTACCAATGTTAGTCTGCAAAGGGGGATAGGATCTGGCTACCCTCTCTCATTTACATACATCAATATGGTGTTGGCTGTGATTACTAGTACAGGGCCTAGGAAATAAAAAAATGGTTTAAATATTTGACAGCATTTATCAGAGCAAGCACTGAAACTCATACATGTGAAAGAAATAAGTGCTGCTTGTTCGACAAATCCTGAACTTTATAAACAGTTCCTCAATCAAAGTCTGAGGCATGTGCGATTATAAACAGAGTAGGGGCTGGAAGGAAAAAGGGGAGACTACGGTTGAGATATAACTGGTCTACCTACCAGACTCTTTTGCATTAAAAATAAAAAAAATCTCAGTACTGGAATCTGAAATGATATGGGATGCTGGCTTTGGGTCCAAACTGATTTGAGGTACAACTGAATTTTTCTCCATTGATGAAAGTAATCATGAGAACTGTAAATGTTGTGAAATCCAGAATCCGGAGATATTCCCTGGCACTGGTTGCAGATTATTATAAATTATTCTTTGTAAAACTTTATTTTGTAATGAGGGAGAAAAGCCATTGTGAGAAATATGAATACCCTGCTGTCTTGCAATGGGTCAGGCATTTTGTAGAATACTCTTGGAGCTGTAGACATGGGTTAAGGTTGAAAATTGAAAATGTGAATCAGAAAAATTTAAAAGCATTTGAAATCTTTCAGTACTGGAATGTACATTTTATATCCAAAGTTACTAGCAAATAGAGGCAGAATGAGTTACAATGCAGAAAAAGCACTTTGAATTTCAAGACTCTGATCTGAAGGATTTTTATATAAGAAATGTCTACAAAACGGCTCAGAGTTCCTTCTTTTTGGCACCTATTTGCTCTGGGGTGACAGACCAACTACCAGAGGTAACATTTAAACTAGAGCAGGAAAAAGGGAGGTTTGACTGAACAGATGCAAAGGAATCCCTTGAAAAGTACCAGTAGTAACTTTTTTTTTAATTACTCTCTGAACAAGTGTCTGGGAATATCTGTCACCAAAGAGGGAAAATGAATATGTAGACTCTGTGACAGGTTTAACTAGAATGCCACATAGGGGAGAAGAAACACATGGAGAGACATATATTAGTCTGCTCTTTTATATTGTGTCTGATTTTTTGGGAGTACTCTCCTTTCTTTTTTGAACCTCTTTGCCTTGCTAAGACTGTTTACCATGTTCCTTATAAAAGGAACCTAAATTTAAAGGAAAGTTTCTACTGTATTTTGGAATGGGAGTTGAACATTTTGGGACAATACCCATCTTAATGCCCAGATAAAACCAATGGCAGAGGCAAATCTTCCATGGATTTTCTGGGTAAAATTAGAGAGATTCCAGTCAGCCATTCCACAATTATTGTCACAATAAATACCATAGCCCTCAACCTCTTAGCCCATGAAATCTGGACAAAGCCTAATACAATGGCGGCACAAAGGCCCAACAATAGGGACTGATTTTAAATACTGCTCTTACAAACTTAGAAAGTTGCTATAACAATAAGGTATTATTAAAATGCATTTTCTGAAGGATATGAAGTCTGAAACTCAAATGTATGACATTATTAATTTAATTCCTCAGAACATTCCAATGATTTGCCAGAAAGCCAAACATTTTATAAGGAACAAACTGAAACAGTGAAGCGAAAATCTGTACAGTTGAGAGGTATGAAATACAGAAAGACTTTATACAATGCTTCCACGCAGCTACACTATTCATACATTCATACTAGGTAAGTACTAGGTTGGCTAGGTTTAAAATTGCCGGCATGAGCAGCTAATTTCCCTTTTTGTGCTTCAAATAACCTATCACACATTTGGTTATAGAATGGCCTTAACCCTCCCGTAGTCAATTCTATATCTTTAACCAGACACCACTCCTGGGCTGTGAAAAAGGTACAAGGAGATTAGTGCTCTACCCCAGAAAACAAATGCAAACTAACTGTGATCATACCATACATAATTTGAGGGGACCCAAGCATGGAAAAAGCATTAAGAACTGCCTCTGTCCATTAGCTGTACAGAGGGCAGTCCTGGGGAAAATTTTCTGTTTCCCATCCACAGATCTAAGCTGCACATGAAAATGGACAGGGATGAACTTTGTTTTATGTGGATGGGGAGTCAGTTCCACATCAGCTGATTTGACCCAACTGTTCTGTTGATGTTGCAAAAGAGGTTTAGCTCCTTGAGTATTCTTGATGCTATTTGACTTGACATGCAGTAAATAAATCTGTAATGGGTTGGAGGATGCTTTGTATGCCAGGCACAGTTCACCTCTTGGCAATCTGTAGGAAACTGAATATGGTGACAGGACTTTGAGTTGGTCCATGCAGGACATGTAGTTTAGGCCTTGTGTCCTTTTAGTGTGATATCTCTGTGGGTGTTCTGGTTTTTGCTTGTCTGGACAGACAAATGCAAAAGGGGACATTATCTTCAATGACTAGCCTAATGAGAGCTGAGTAAAGAGGGACAATGACATCCCTAGATCTAGACACAATCCCTTTGTTTATAAGCAATATGAAAGAACTTTCTTACGACACCTGTTCTAAGAAAAGGTTAGGTCACTGCCGACATAAGCTCCCAAATCCTTAACAAACTGTGTCAACTGTTACGTAACAGACACGTGAAAAAGGACAGAAATATAACTGGATCTAACCATTAGGAACAGCTACTTCATGTTTAAAAGATTTCTTAAGCAGACTACTGGAATAACTATTGGGGAGGGGCTGGCCATGGACCACACCTGGTCAACTGGGTTCTTCGAAAATGGAGAGGAGGATGCAGTGTACCAAAGCCCTTATTTTGCACTGATGAAATGCTATCTCTGTTTTGTTGATGCCATTTTTATTATCTGTGTTCGGAATGAAGCCACACTGAATGACTTTTACAATCATATCGGTACTTCCAATAGCTTCCTGAGATTCCCAACAGCAAGTTCTTGGGTCAGCTTTTTAGATATAACCATATCCAAGGACAGTGAAAACAAATGCTACTCTAATAATGCTCAGAAAACCAACGAAGGTTAATATACTGCTGTACAGTCAAAGTATTTATCCACAGATTGGCAAGAGAAACGTTACAAAAACTCAGATGAGAATTGCTATAGTCTTCGAAGAGCTTAGGAGATTTCATCACAAATCTAATCAGCTTATACCAAGACTTACTTCCTAGCTAGGAAGTCCACCCTCAACCCCATAAGAACTTTAAATGAGGCAGAGGACCCCCATTTTTAGAGAACCCTAGATCTCAACATAAACCAACATCATGACCCACAAGAGGACAAAACAAAAAGCATGTCTCTCACTTTTATGGTGGACTACAAAACAATTAGAAAGATCATGACCAAAAACTGGGTGGTGATTACAA
Source organism: Protopterus annectens (assembly GCF_019279795.1). Classification (NCBI taxonomy): domain Eukaryota; kingdom Metazoa; phylum Chordata; order Ceratodontiformes; family Protopteridae; genus Protopterus; species Protopterus annectens. Next base: position 1,456,793,981 of record NC_056729.1, read on the forward strand.
ACAACTAGAAAAACTCCTAGGGCCCAATCCTTGCTCTGTTTCAAGACAGCCAGGAACATTAGGGACTAGACAGTGAGCAATTCAGAACGGAGTTAGTCAGAGGAACACCTGTGCCCCCCCCCCCCACACACACACACACACACACACTTACTGCCACTACATGAGCAACAAGGACTACTAATTTGCCAGTACTAAATAAAAATAAACAGCACTCGTTCTGGTAATTTCAACATTACTTTTGTAATACATTACATTACATGTATGGGGCTGCTGATGCTTTTATGTAGGGAAAACTGTGAATAAATTCACAATCGGGGTAGTACACCACCTGTCTGATAAGCTTCAGATCCTCAAAAAAACAACTAGCCAAGCACTGCTGTGATTTCCCAGTCCAAGAAAGTTTCTACTTCCACATCCTGGACAAACTCACTAGGGGTACACCCAAAGGGAACAAAAATGCTATCTTCGTAAAAATGGAGCTGAGCTGACAGATTAGACTGTATGCCCACCACCACCCTAGTCTAAACTCAAGCATTTCCATCAAAAGTGTGCTTGCAGATCAAGAAATTAAATCTGCAGAATTAGTAACAGAGGAAGCAAGCCACTCAGTTTTTGTTTTTTTTTTCTTTTTTGTGATCACGATATGTACAAAAACTGTCAAGAGTTTGAAACTGCTTTTTACCTTGTGAACTGCCTACGAGTCAGTTGGCTATTCATCTTGTGATGCAAGGGATTTATGCCCACTTTTAAGAGTCCTGATTTGGGATCTGAGTTTCAAGTATTCTCTTTCTTGAGATGCCAAGAGTGTTTTAACTATGAATATCAGACTGTGGGCAAGAGTCAAAAACTAGCAGTCAATAAATGTAAGGCCACTGTGCCCAGCACAAGAGAGTAAAATCTGTATGTAGATGTAATGCTGCTGTGACCAGCACAAGAGAAGTACATGTAGATGTCAAGCTACTGTGTCCAGCACAAAGAGCAAAAAATATATGTAGTTCATAATGTGAACACCCACCCAAAGAGTAAGCAAATGCCACCAAGCAACATGTTACTGTACATTTTCACCAGCTTCTGCAGCTCAAAAAACGATGTGCGAAAACCATAGGGTATTCACCATTAGTCATATTCATAGTGAATGTGTCTCAGGTTTGACTCGCAGTTGACCAAAGAACAAATGCTAACAAAGCAAATGCATCCATCACAAAATAAAGTTCAGTGACTGGCGAGGTATACAATATGTCCTCTGGAATGAAACACTAGTTAATATTTGCAAGGCATCCACAAAAATTTGAGACAAAATGCATATAGGCTTGTGCCTGGACTCAAAGTTGTTGGCTAGGAATATGGGCAGCTGAAACCAAGCTTCCAGACCTGAAAGTTTCTGGTTGTATATAGTAGTTGTATATACAAACTGTTTGCAAGCTTCTGAGCTCGCCAAGCCTTTCTGTGTTGGAGGGAAGCCTTCTAGCTTATCAGTGGAAATGGTTGGTAAGCACTAGGTAGCCTATCTACCACAAGAGTGGTTTCTGGACCACATTCTGGTTTAAAAGCCCGCGTTTTCATTCGTTTCCCACCTTTCCTGCAACTAGTCTAGTCCGGATACAGATTTGCTGTATTCAGGGCTGTTTGTAAGCTTTTGAGCCCCCCCAAGCCTTTCTGCGTTGGAGGGAAGCATTCTATCTTACAGTGGGAGTGATAAGCATTAGGTAGCCTATCTACCACAAGATCCAGGTACAGATTCTTAGTCATAGCACTTGAATTTGATTATTCGTGCTCGGCACTTGTTCAGAACTTGTTGTTAGCACTAAATAAGCTACATATTACTACAGCACTCAACCTTCCTCTTTACCTAGAGGAAAACAGTTTTTGTACTTTCCTCACTTGCTTAGAGAAAAGCAGCTCTTAAACTCACTTTCCTCACTTGTCTAGAGGAAAGTAGTGTTTTATTCAGGCATGTCCAAGGGTCAGCTCCCAGTGTTCTCTCCTGTCTATCTGATGAATCAGTTCCCTATTAGAAAACCGAAGACGCATTCTTTCGAATGCGTCTTGGTCAAACTCAAAAGCCTGAAACAGCAAAATATCGAAGTGGCTCTTAAGTGAATTATTTCCCTGGGAAAGAATTCGCTTGGCCGCTTTGTTACTTTGTCGTCTTCAGCACTGTAGTGCAGTCTCGGAGTTGGTATATTTAAGTAGGGGGGTATTTTATTGGAACAGCAATATTTTTCCCTAGGGAAAAAAAATCGCTGTTCTGACCGTTCGAAATTGTAAGCTTTCACTTGCATAGGGTCAATTAATCACAGTTCGCTTTTTTAAGCATTCGGTGATCTAATATAGACCTGATGAATCTGGGCATCTTGGGGCAATGTAGCAATCACCTCATGTACACAGACAACACTCTCCTCCTACCAACACCACAACCTGAGAGAGAAGCACTTATCTAGCAAAACTGGAGGTAAAGCTCTCTCCAACCAAGACTGAACTTGACAGTCAAGAGGAGAAGGTAAACACTTGCACCATACCACACTCATCACATAGTCCCACTAAACCTACACTACCAAAATCCACAGATAGAAACACAAAAACATTAGCTGAAGCTCTCAATAATAATCTGCTCAAGCAACAGAGACCTCCAATGCAGAAACACAAGCAACCGCCACCCCACAACACAACCCAAATGATACATAGCCCACATATTCAGTGTGTCACTCAACCACAGCCCATAAGGCAAAACAACCTACCCAACACATTAGTCATAGGTGACTATAGTCAGCCACAGTGATGTCCCACTCACCAGGCTAAACAAGGTTACTATCAGCTTCCTGTCGGGTGCCAGGATCTGCCACATAACGCATGCACTCAGGTCACTCCACAACAAGTACAAATATGACTCTGTCGTCCGTGTTGATGTGAATGACCTGAGACGTACCTACCTTGACTACATGAAAAGAGACATGGAAGAGCTCTCCGATCTTGTAGCCCAGGCAGGTCTGACCCTAGCCCTGAGTAGCATCCTGCCATTGCCCAGAATGATACCGTAAGTACAAGGACAAAATGATTGACTTCAACAATTGGCTAAGCTTTTGGTGTCATTCTAAGGGGATCCAGTATCTGTTTGACTGGGACAACATGGTCGACAGACCACGATGCTTTGCCAGAGATGGCCTGCACCTGTCATCCCTGGGATTCCAGATACTGGCTAAGGCTCTTGCGGCCCCTATAGTGCACTTTTTAGGCAAGGTTCAAATGACAAATTCACCACCATAACAGGAATAGGCAAGCAAAAACTGAGGGTAATGCTACTCAATGCCAGAAGTCTAAACCTCAAAATGCACTCCCTCGAGCCACTCCTTAAAATGTAGAACATCGATACCTGTGCAGTGACTGAGACCTGGTTCAAGGCTCCAGACAGCACCCCTAAATTACCAGGCTATAACTCATACCACACTTTCCGGCCACCTAACCTGGACCAGAACACCAAAGGTGTGTCCATATTCATTAAGGATATCCACACCTCCAGGCTAGTTTGCTCAGCATAATGCATCAGTGGTTATCCAAGTGCAACTAACTCTGGGCAAAACTGCAATCCAAATTGCAGTTTTCTACAGATCCCCTACCATGCCCCAGGATTCTCACTCCTCTTTTCTTGATATACTGGATAACATTAGGATTCGACCAAATATCCTAATAATGGGCGATTTCAACTACCCCACCATTAACTGGGAAAACTACTCATGTACCAACTCCGTCGCTCAACACTGTCTGGAATTCATAAATTCCAATGCCCTGGATCAACTTATCCACACCCCCACCAGGGGCAACAATATCTTAGACCTAGTAATTACCATCACGAGTGACCGGTGTTCCACACCTGAAGTCAATTCCTCGTTCAGATCTGACCATAACCTAATCACCCTAAATATCCACATCCCGCCCCCACCCCCCAATAAGGAAATCACATAAAACAATTTTCCAAAGCCAACTTCATGTTTAAGACAGAAGTGGCGAACTTCATGCAGATGGACAATGCAGTTACAACTGCTGAATCCTACACAGATGCACTCTACAAGCACTTACACGAGTGCATGGATCGTGCTATCCCAAACTGAAACAATACGCTATCCTCCAAAAAAAGGAAGCCAATCTGGTGGTCCCCTGCCATAAACACACTCTACAACAGAAGGAAAAAACTACTGCAAAAGAGAAAAAAAACCCATGAGTGGAGGAGTTCCCTGATCAGCCTCAGTAAGAAGCTGAGATCCCTTTTAAGATCCTCCAAAGTTAGCTCCGAAAACAAAATCGCCACTGATTCTAGGGACAACCACAAAGCATTCTATAGCTATGTCAAGAATCTCAATGGCAACACCCAGATCTGCTCTGAGGTACAGCACAACAGCATGAAAATTACAGAATCAATTGATATTGCCAACATCCTGGCAGATAGGTTCAGTGCTAACTTTACCCCCCCTCTCACCCCCTAAAGGGCTAATATCTATACAGGAAGAATAGAGAGTCCCTGTAATCACAACTACGCAGGTAAAAGCTGCACTATCTAAACCCAAAAACACAGCATCCATGGGACTGGACAACATCCCAGGCTGCGTTTTACATGAACATCAGAACGAACTGGCTCCTCACCTAAGCACTATGTTCAATCATAGTCTCACATCAGGCTTTTATGCCCACTGAATGGCGTACAGCAACAGTTATCCCATTCCACAAAGGGGTAGGCACCACTGATCCCGGGAACTATTACGCTATTAGCCTGACGAGCCTGGTCTGTAAGACCATGGAACATATCATCATGGAACTCAAAGACACTGGGAACCTCCAAACTCTGGACCCCACCCAGTTCGGGTTTGTGAAAGGCAGATCATGCCTCCTGAACCTGATCGACTTCTTTGAGGCAGTCACCAAAGCTGTAGACAAGGGTAAGGTGGCTCACACAGCCTATTTTGACCTCGCCAAGGCTTTCGACACAATCCCCCAATCTGGAATTATAGCTAAACTCACTAAACTTTTAGTTATGTACTTACCATAACTTTAGATGTTTGGGATCCATCTCGCCTACATTCTGTACTGATGGGCTCGGAGCCGATCCCTCGGCTCCGACTCGGCACGCTATGCTATAGAGCGAGGCCTCTTATTGGCTGAGCTATTTCTTATCCCAGGAAGCACCACCACTAATCCCCCAGATCTTGTTTGTCCGCATTCATGCACACATGCATAACTGGTTTATATAACATTGTTAGATGTTTCAAGATGAAACAACAGGATTCGGACCTTCTGATATCCTCTGATCTCCAAGGAAGGGGGAAGGAGGGTGGGTTATTAGGAATGTAGGCGAGATGGATCCCAAACATCTAAAGTTATGGTAAGTACATAACTAAAAGATGTTATGTGATCCTATCTCGCCTACATTCTGTACTGATGGGACAGCGTCCCTAGCACCTAAATCCTGGGTGGCTCATTGGAAAACACTCCTGAGCACTGTGGAACCAAATGAAGCTCGTCCTCTAGATGCTACATCCAATTTGTAGTGGGGAAATGAAAGTGTGCGGGGAAGACCATGTAGCCACAGCACAAATGACACTAATGGCAAGCTTAGAATGAAATGCTATCGAAGTAGCCATAGCCCTTGTAGAATGAGCTTTGACAGAGGTGGTAAGCTCTTTGTTAGAATAAGAATAAGCTTGAGTAATACAGTCCCTGATCCATTTGGCAATAGTGACCTTTGTGACAGCTTTGCCCAATTTATTGTCTGCAAAGGATACAAACAACTGATCTGTTTTCCTTGTTTGTTTGGTCCTGTCTAAATAAAAACGCAACTGCCTGTGGACATCTAATGTGTGGAATATGAATTCCGCTTTGTTGGAATATTTTGGAAAAAAAACTGGAAGTTCTGATTGTTGTAGGCAGAAACTAGAACAAACTTTAGGGACAAATGAAGGATTTGGCCTGAGAGATACTCTGTCTTTGTGAAAAAACAAATACGGGGGTTTTACAGACAAAGCTTGAAGCTCTGAAACACTTCTGGCAGAAGTAATCGCCACCAGAAAAGCAGTCTTCCACGATAGAAATTTTAGATCAAATGTAGCTGCCGGTTCGAAGGGGGATGAAGTTAAGGCGCGTAACACCACATCGAGATCCCATGGAGGAGCAGGATGAGAAATCGGAGGTCTTAAAAGCGCAGCACCTTTCAAGAAGGTCTTACACAATCTGTTGCTCATTAAAGGTGGGTTTATCGATTCGTGAAAATTAGAAATCGCTGCCAATTGAACTTTGATGGTAGAGACTGAAGAGCCTTGATTGAAAAGAGAAGTTAAAAATTTTAGCACTTCTGCCACGGGAATAGTGATGGGATCCAGGCCCCGGAGTTAAGCCCAAATAGCAAATCTTTTCCATTTGCTAGAATACAGTTTCTTTGTAGCAGACTTATGGGCCGAAGATAATATGTGTACAACTTCTGGATCCAATGTATGACTCCTGACTATAGTCGGAAGAGGAGGAGCCAAGCAGTCAATTTTAAGGTGTGCAGGGACTGGTGGAATAGTCCTGACTGATGAACTAAAAGGTCTGGGATCTGATCCAGGAACCATGGACCTTCCAGAGCATATTTCCGAAGATAGGGAAACCATACTTGATGAGGCCAGTAAGGAGCAACTAAGATCATTTTGCTCCCCAAGAGAGATGCCTTTTGGATCACCCTGGGAAGGAGAGGAACTGGAGGGAAGGCATAAAGCAAGCCGGTGGGCCAAGGATGGGCTAGTGTGTCCATGGGGCTTCCCGGGCCGGGTTAGGGAGAAGAATTTTTTGCACTTCGCATTTTGTGGAGTCGCGAAGAGGTCGCAACACGGAACTCCCCATCTGCTGAAAATCTGACTTGCAACTGTCATGTTTAGAGACCATTCGTGAGGAGAGAGGATGATTCTGCTCAGTCTGTCGGCTATCACATTGGACTTGCCCGGGATATGAGTAGCCACTACAAAGCGTTCGGTCGAGACTGCCCATTCCCAGACTCTCATGGCCTCTCTGCAAAGAGGATAGGATCTGGTCCCTCCCTGTTTGTTCAGGTACCAGACAACTGACATGTTGTCTGAGTGAACGGCAATTACACCCTGAGGGAGGTAATGGTGAAGGGCTTGTAGGGACAGAAGCACCACCCTCATTTCTAGGATGTTGATATGAAGTAGGGTCTCTTCTGGGTGCCATTTGCCTTGGACTGACCTGCCCAGGGAATGCCCCCCCCACCCCATCTGGGAGGCGTCCGTGGTCAAAGTGGCCGCAGGAGGAGGTGGAACAAAGGGTTGTCCCTGATCCAAATTAGAGGGCACTAGCCACCAGCGAAGGTCCCGTTTGCATGTTTCCATGATCCATATGAGGTGACTGAGAGGGAGTTCCTGAAAGGACCACTGAGCTGAAAGGAGCCATTGGAGAATTCTCATGTGCAACCTTGCCAAGGGGACTAGAAGAACCGTGGCGGACATGGATCCCAATAGCTGCAGGACCATCCTGGCTGGGGCTTTGGACCTGGGAAGTAAGGCTCGAACTCGAGTCTGTATGGTTTGTATTCTGTCTGTAGGTAGACAGACCCGCATTTGGTTTGAGTCTATCTCTACCCCTATGAATCTTATTCGTTGAGATGGCAGCAACACAGACTTTGGCCAATTGAAGGTGATTCCAAGGGAATTGCCCAGTGATATAGTGGCTTGTAGGCTCCGCAGTAGTAGATGCTTGGAGGTGGCAGTTAGGAGCCAGTCGTCTAGATACGGAAACACCTGGAATCCTAGACTTCTCAGGTGAGCAGTCACGACTGCCAAGCACTTGGTGAACACCCTGGGGGCTGTGGTGAGACCAAAGGGCAGCGCACGGAACTGAAAATGACTGCCTCCTAGGCTGAAGCGCAGATGTCTCCTGGACGCTTGATGTACCATGATATGGTAATAAGCGTCCTTGAGATCTACGGAGCACATCCAAACACCTTTCTCCAGCAATGGGAGAATGGTTTGTAGGGTGACCATTCGGAACTTGGACTTTCTGACTGAGCGGTTTAGGATGCTGAGGTCCAAAATGGGCCTCAAGTCCCCGGTCTTTTTTGGCACCAAAAAGAAACTTGAGTAAGTCCCTAATCCGATCAGGTCTATGGGGACCGGTTGGATGACTCCTTTTTGCAGCAGCTTTGAAACTTCTGAGGCTGCAGTATCCCGTTGACTGGGTGGCAGGTCCGGGATTTTTTTGGACTGAGGTGGGGAGTGAGAGAAAGGGATGGTGTAACCTCCGGCGATAATTCGATGCACCCATCGGTCCTGAGTGATACCCTCCCAGGCTTTCAGGTGCTTCGAAAAATGACCCCCAACTGGCTCCGGAGCTGCACAGTCGGGCAATCCCTCAGGGACTGTGAAAGGCTGAAGAGCCACGAAAGGACTCGCGGTCTCCAGTGTTGCGAGGGCCTCTGCCGCCTCTGGGACGGCGTCTTCCAGAAGAATTTCCACCTCCCCTGCCTCTGGAAGGGGAATCATCCTGCTGAGAGGGGTAAGGCTTCTGAGATCTACGGAACCACATTTTCCCTCCTCTTTTAGCCTTGGGATAAGGCCGAAAGGGAGTGGAAAATCGTGCCCCTACGGCAGTCAGAGTCTTACCCTCCTGTTCGCAGCGGGTCAGTGTGTCCTTTACCTTGGGTCCAAACAGGGAGGACCCATCAAAGGGGGCGTCGGCAAAGGAAGACTTAAAGGCCTCCGCGAAATGACACAGGCGGAGCCAGGCTTGTCTCCGTAGAGCAATGCCTGTACCCGCCGCTCTACTCGCCGCATAAGAAATGAGCCTCATGGACGAGTTTGAAATGGACGACAATGTAGCCAGCTGAGAGCCAACCGTCTGGGCCAGCTCCTCAGGCAGGTTACCCAAGAGGGTATCGGAAAGCTCTTTAATCAGATCCCTCTGAAATCTAGTAAAGTGCGTAAGGTAGTTCAAGGACCTTAACGTAAAGGCCGCTGAACTTAGGGTGCGCTTTCCGTACCGATCCATGCTCCTAGACTCCTTATTAGGAGGATGGACGGACGTCGAAGCCTCTGCTACATCTTGCTGGGTAGCAGATGCCACCACCAAAGCATCTACAGCCACACCTTTGGTTAGAAATTCTTTTTCAGGGGGTGCCGAGAGGAACTTATTCGGATGAGCAGGCACCGGTTCCACAGAGTCTGGGTGTTCCCACACCCTTCAACAGATCAAATCCAAGAGCTCGTTGAAGGGCGGAGACACCCAGGAGGTGGAGGGCTGAGCCCCGAAGGCCTTAAGGAACACCGACTCATCAGCAGAAGGGGGTTTGGACTGCCAGCCACCTCGTTGTTTAAGGGCTTCCAGGATGTCTGCAAAGGAGACATCATCCGAGGACGACTTAGGGGACCCCTCTGCATCATCGAGATCAGTGTCTGATGTAAGAGACTCATCAGGGGAGTCAACGTGCTTCCTCTTGCACGATCTTTTCCTGGGGTGTTCTTCCGAAGAGGCTTCAGAAGGACCTCCAGGAGGGGGGGAAACCCCAGTGGGGGTAACCTCAGGCCCCGGGGCTCCGCTGTCTAAGGACAGGGGGACTGCCAAAGACCCAGTCTCGGTATGCAGGGAAGGAGCTGGGGAGACCGTGGAGGTAGCCAAAGAAGATTTGGCCAACGCACTCCTCATAGCCCTGAAGGCGGGACCACCAGAATCCTGGGAGGGTCCCACCTCCGTGGCCACGACAGTAGACGGCACTCCCGCTGCCGACGCACCAAGAGGGAGACTTGGGACCGAAAACAACAATCCCGAAGCATCCCCCCCGGGGCCGACGGAAAAAGTCCGTGTACTGAACTCCGACCCAAGAGCCGGAGTTGGAGTAAGGGTCGGGCCCGACCCTAGAACCTCCACCGGTTCCACCAGCACCGGCTCCAACGATGCCGAGGCTGTTGGAGGAGGAACCATAGTAGGGAGGTGGACCATCGGCTCCGAAGCCGAATGGGCTGGAGCCGAAACTAGCTTTTGGAACACCGGAGACTGGAAAAGTCTTAGGAGCACCCTGTCGATGTCCGAATCAGACATCTTGGATGATCTGGAGGATACCGATCGGGTCCGAACCGATTTCTCCATCGGCTCCAAAGGACTAGGGGACCGGCTCCGAATGGATTCTACCACTATCGGCTCGAGGAGATCTCAAGGCAATTTCCTCGGTGCTGATAAGGACTTCGGCTCGAAGGGAAGAGTCTGAGCCGGTAACCCTCATCGGCTCCAATATCAGTGGAGCCGATGAAGGTGACCCGCCTCTCGATGCCCCAGTCCTCGGCTCCGAAACCAGACGGGTCGAGGCTGGAGGCATCGAGGCAGACCGTTCCGCCCTCGGCTCCGAAATCCGTGGAGCCGATGGAGAAGTCTGCCTAGGTTTTTTGGCAGTCTGTTCCGACAGACTGGTCGGAGCCGATGCTTTCTTCTTTTTTGAAGGAGAGGGAGACGAAGATAAAGCCTCCTCGAAGGATGGCTTGATTAATCCCTTAAGGATTAATTTGTTTTTCCTCTCCTGGAGGACCCTTGATGAGAAGGCGTGACACACGCTACATGATTCTTGTAGGTGCTTGGCGCCTAAACAGTAAACGCACGAGGAGTGGTCGTCCGTTATGGACATCTTAAAACCACACCTCGTGCATTTTTTAAATGCAGAGGGTTTATGCTCTTTGGACATGACTAAATTAGAAAAAAACATACCTGTCTAAAGAGAAACACCAAAACTTAATGGTTTAGACAGAAATATAAAGTTTTTTTTAAACACAATACAGATGTACAAGAAAAAATTCCACACAGAAATAGAAAGAGAGTCAAGACCCTTTAAACGGGTACTTGACCCACAAATAAAACGCTAAGATAGCAAAAGCAACAGGGGAAGGGCCCCTGTAACTAAAACGGGAAACCTTCCCTTGACGAAAAACACAAATTCCTCAACAGAACTGTTCAATACACACTCAAAGCACAATAGCTGTTAAAACAGCTTTTGGGTTCAAAGCAAGCAAATTCCTGACAGGAAAAGCCTAAATAAATTAGTACTTAGCCCAGCCAAGTTGAGACCACGTCTAAGCTTGTAAGCGGCAAACGAGATCTGGGGGATTAGTGGTGGTGCATCCTGGGATAAGAAATAGCTCAGCCAATAAGAGGCCTCGCTCTATAGCATAGCGTGCCGAGTCGGAGCCGAGGGATAGGCTCCGAGCCCATCAGTACAGAATGTAGGCGAGATAGGATCACAACATCTAGGTATAAATCCCTACGTCACAAGATGGGTTGCCAATTGGCTCACTGACAGAACCCACACTGTAAAAGTTGCAGACTCCAAATCTGACTTGAAACCAGTGACAAGTGGAGTACTACAGGGTTCAGTCCTGGGACCTCTCCTGTTTGGTATCTACTTCTCTGAAGTACAGACCAACACAGAAGGCCTTTGGCTAACGAAGTTCGCAGATGACTGCAAACTAGGAGCCATAGTTGAGTCCCCAAATGATGTGGACATCCTACAGAAGGGCCTCACTGAGACAGATGCTTGGTGTCAGAGCCATGGCCTCAAGCTCAATGCCAAAAAGTGCATTGCCATCCCCTTTGGTAAAAACTCTGTACCCATGAACTACCACATAGGCTGCAGTCTGCTTAATGCTGAATGTGTGATGAGACCTTGGGATCCAGGTGGACAATAGCCTCTCCTTTGATAATCACATTGCCACATTAGTCAGGAAATCCTATGTGGCACACCTCATCACAAAAGGGTTCTCATCCAGGAAAAAAAAAAGTCATTGTTCCCCTCTACTTCACACTCATTAGACCCATTACAGAGTACAATGCCCCTTTTGGAATGTAGCTCACAAGACATCTGCAGCAGCTGGAAAGGCCACAGAAGTACCTCACAAAGAGGATTACTGGCCTCAAACAGATGAGATGCCCTACACGGACGGTCTCAAAAAACTCCAGCTTTACTCCGTAGCATACTGCCTACTCCGAGGTGATCTCTGCCTAACATATAAAGCTATGTCAAACTCAGACCTGTTGGACATGCTAAAACTAAAGAAATCTCAATCCCTCTGAGCTACATGCTTTAGGGACCTAAACCTTGTCATCACAATAAACAGGACATGCTGGAGGGATAAATTCCTGTCCCAGAGACTTCACATATTCTGGAACAAGCTACCCATCTATGTCAAGCAAAGTTCCTCATTAGCACTCCAAGAAAAATCTTGATAAGTGGATGGGAAATAGGAAATACACCCCGGGGATCACTTCAGTGGCTCTGCTCAACAGGGGCACAGGGAAAAAAAAAAATTATATATATATATATATATATACATATGCATTAATATATGTGTAGAAGATAGAGAAGGAAAGATAAACTTTAGAATGACAGGGGGATGGCGGGAGGGTAACCTAGACTGCAACAATGAATACACTCGAACATCTATATTTATGGTAAGTGTACACAACTGTACTATGTTCTTCATGTTTCACTGTTGCAGTCATTACATTTGGGTGGAATCCCAAAGCTATGGTTGGGAGGCTGGAGCTAAACAGCATTAGTTGCGGCTATCAGGCCCTGCAGCACTGCAGTGGCAAAGCCTGCCCTGGACTTAGAGAGGCAAATGGTAATGCTTTGTAAAGGTGTGAACAGAACTCCAAGTAGCAGCCTCTAGAATGGCTTTGGTTGGTACTCCTCAGAGAAAGGCTGCTGAAGTAGCTGCAGCTCTGGTGGAATGAAACCTAATGCCCTTGGGCACAGGTTTACCATGGTGTAAGTAGCAGAAACGGATGCAGTGGCTCATCCACTTTGAAATTGTCTGCTTTGAAATAGCCTTTCCTTCTGATCCTGCAGCCTATGACACTAGTAATTGCTCAGTTTTTCTTAGAGCTTTAGTCCTGCTCAAGTAGGATCTTAGCTGCCTGTGTACATCCAAGGAATGCAGAATTCTCTCCCCTTTGTTCTGTGGATTGGGATAAAAAGTTGGCAGATGAATTGTTTGGTTAAGAGCCACACTGGAAACCACTTTAGGCATAAAAGTAGGATTTGTCCTCAGAGACACCCTGTCTGGGTAAAATATGATAAAAGGCTCTACAGCCATGAGGGCCTGTAGCTCTGAAACTCTTCTTGCTGAAGTAATTGCTAGTAGCAGAGCTGTCTTCCATGATAAGAACTTTACGTCAGCGGTAGCAGCTGGTTCAAATGCAGGCAGGGTGAGCTTTTCCAACACATAATTGAGGTCCCATGCTTGTATTGGTGATCTTCTAGGAGGCCTTAAATTTTTGGCTCCTCTAAGATACTGATTTAGTAAAGGATGATAAAAGATTGGTGGCTCTGTATTGTAATGAACCGAAATGGCAGAGGCATGGATTTTGATTGATGAGAAAGATAGGCCTTTGTCAAGCATCTCATTTAAGTATTGTAATATCTGAAGAATATGTGGTTCTGCTGCATCAGTTCCTTGTGCTCGATTCCAAGCACAGAATCTCTTCCATTTGTCAGCACAAGATTTTCTAGTACTAGGCCTTCTGGCTTCCAAAATGACACCCATCACAACTTTACTGAGAGGTGTCGTTTGTATGACTACATGATTAGCCATGCTGCCAGGTTCAGAGTCTGTAGTTGATTGTGCAGGATCTGATTGTTTTGCTGGGACAGTAGTTGTGGTCTTTGAGGCAAGGTCCAAACTTGGCATTGAGACAAGTTCCTTAGGATTGGGTACCAGTACTGGTGGGGCCAGTCCGGGGCAATTAATATCTTTGGCTTCTCTTGTCTGACTTTTAGGACGACCTTGGTTAAAAGAGGTAGAGGAGGAAAGGCGTAAACTGAAGGATAGGGCATCCATTTTCCATGCTTATCTGTGATAAGTCCTTGTGCAGAATCTTTTCAATTGATAATTTTGAAGAGAGGCAAATAGATCTATATCTGGGCTCCCCCATTTCTCTATTATCATGCTGAAGACTTGTGGATTTAGTTTCCACTTGTGAGGATCCATAAGATTTCTGCGTCTGCCAGTGTTTTGTTTTCCTGGCAGGAATTGAGCTTGAAGATGTATTTGGTAGGTCAAAGCTGTGTTCCACAGTGCCATGGCTAATCTGCAAAGGGCGTATGAGTGTGTGCGCCCTGCTTGTTTATATACCACATGACTGTGGTGTTGTCCGTCTTTATCAGTAGTTGTCCTGGATGAAGCAAGTCCTTGAAGGCTGTTAGGGCATTTTGAACAGCTAGCATCTCTTTCTGGTTGATATGTAGATGGATTTGTTTTGGTGCCAATATGCCCTGAATGCATCTTCCTGCCATGTGGGCCCCCCAGGCATAATCTGATGCATCTGTTAAGGTTTGGCTGGCAGGGGGTAGAGTGAAGGGCTGTCCCATGTTTTGGTGACAGGCCTTTGCCCACCAAAGAAACTCCTGTTGCAGGCAGGGAATGAAAGGAATCATTGTTTCCAGACTGTGTGAATGCTGACTCCATAAACTTTTTAGGTACCATTGAAGTTTCCTCATGTGCAGTCTTGCATATGGAATTAGTAGGATGCAAGATGCCATGAAGCCCAGAGCCTGCAGAATTAGTCTTGCAGAAGACTGCTTTTGTTGCCATCAGTTTGAAGTAAGTAGTCAGTTGCCTTTGTTTGTCTGGCGTGAGGTAAGCCATCTGGGCAGTTGTATTCAAGCTTGCACCGAGGAATGTTATAGGGTACCAGTTGTGATTTCTTTTCATTTACTGTGTACCCTAGGCATGTTAGAAGCCTTTTCACAAATGCCAGGTGTCGGAGTGTCCTTGTTCTCTGCTTGAATGAGACAGTCGTCCAAGTAAGGATATATTTGTATGCTTCTTTGTCTGCAAAATGCAATTACTGGTGCCAGGGACTTTGTAAAGACCCTGGGCGCAGTGGATAAGCCAAAGGGCAGTGCAGAGAATTGGTAATGCATTAAGCCAGCCTTGAATCTGAGGTATCTTCTGGGTAAGATTGTCTTACTGGGACATGCAGGTATGCCTCTTTTAGGTCTAAAGTCACCAGCCTAGCATGGGCAGAAGCTGCTACAAAGTCAGCATTTTGAATTTTGGAATGTCCAGATATGTGTTCAAAATCAATAAATCCAGTATTGGCCGCCAGGCCTTGTCTTTTCTGGGTACCAAGAACAGTCTGAGTAAAAACCATGTCCTTTTTCCTGTTCAGGTACTGTCTGAATGGCCCTCATATCCATGAGTGATGTAACCTGTTTCTCTGCATCTGCTCATTGATTTGTTGGCAGATCTGGCAAACCATTTGCCATTGGCAGAGTGTGGTAATGGAATCTGTATCCCTGTGATACGATGTTTAGTACACACTTGTCCTGGGTTATTAACTGCCAATTATGAGCAAAAAGTGCTAATTTTCCCCCTATGGGTGCTGCCCAAAAGAAAAGTGTTTGGTGTAGGCAGAGGGAAGTCATTGGGATTGCTTTCTGTAGGTTTGCGCTTTATCTCCTCCAGATTTGGAGGTGGATGCGCCCCATTGCTTTGACCTATACGAGTCTTGCGCCTGGTATATGGATCCCTTATGGCGTCTAGATTTGCCCCTTTGAGCTCTGTCTGACACAGGAAAGGACCAATTTTTTTGTAGGCCAGTGTTTACTGAATCTTGGTGGCTGCACTTGTAAGAAGTCTAACAGTTTGCATAGACTTAGCTTTGTCTTCCATTTTCTTTAAAACCTCTTCTGCCTTAATACCAAACAGAGAATCATGCTGTAAAGGTGCAGCTAACAATTTAGCTTTAACATGGTCAGGCAAGTTTTGTTCCTTTAACCAGGCATGCCTCCTAATCACAGATCCAGTAACTGCGGCCCTGCAGGAGACCTCTAAAAAATCAAAACCACATTGCAAAGTATGCTTTCCAACTTATTCAGCTGCATGCAATAATTCCTGCAATTCTTTATTTTCTGCACATTCTGAAATCAACATCATTTTCTGTTTCAGCAATCCCGTAACATGTTGCTGGTACTTAAGCATATGAAATTGACAGTTTAAGGCCCCGACTGCCAAGGTTGCAGATGTATAAACCTTTTTTCCCCATCTGTTCAGTGCCCTTGAATCTCTGTCAGAGGGGGTAGGATTTTTTGCTGTTGAGGCCTTAACTCCCTTTGGGACCTGTGAAATAGTTTCAGGATCAGCAGTAGGGTTTCTAAATAAAAATTTATGAGAGTCAGGGACCCTGTAATATCTATCTGTCAGGCTTACTGGGAGCTGGAGGTAAGGAATCAGGGGTCAAACTTGACTCCGAAAACACATCATCCACAATGTCTAAAACAGGGGGAATGGCTAAAGGCTTGTGCTGAGGGAGAAGGAGGAAATCCCTGAGCTTCTTTTTTGATTCTGAGAAGTCTTGACTCTCCCAGTGAAAATCCTCCCTCAAAGTATGCAAGGTTTCACCAAATGAATAGTCCTCCGGAGGAGATGCAGATGGAATAGACTCCTCAGCATCAGAATCCTCATAGGGAGGTATAGATAATTCCTGATCAGAAAAAATAGAAACCTGATCTGAAGATTCATAATCAGTGTCTTGCCTAGGCCTCTTATCTGGAGGGGGATGGGTACCCCTGATCAAGGTAATAAGGTCTTCACCCATTTTGATCATCTTTTTTAGGCATAGAGGCCTGTGCACATGGCTCATGCGTCAGTTTTTTAGTTTTAGAAGTTGCTTTTGTCTTTGGTTTTGCAGCTGTCGTCGGTTTGATATACAAATGTTGAGGTCTGAATACACCCTCAGAAGCCAGTGCCTGCTCAGCAGCTCCGGACCCATCCGAGGGAGATACAGCAGTCAGTCCAATACCTTGAGTATAGTGTGGCATGCCGGACTCCACATGGGTGTCGGTACAGGCCTGCGACTCGAAGGTAGCTGGCATCAGGGGCTGGGAAAGCACCTCACTGAGTACCGGCGACTGGCTTAGGAGAAGCTTTGTCGTCCGTTTTGGATCTCGACTGCCTTTCTCTGTCCTTTTCTTTGCGTTTTTTATGTACTCCGGTAGTCGGAATGCTATCCAATGACATTTCTAGGTAGTTAAATCCGTTTCCAAAATACTTTGATGCACAAATATCATCATCATCTTCTTTCGGCTGTTCCTGTTAGGGGTCGCCACAGCGGATCATCTGTTTCCATTTCTTCCTGTCTTCTGCATCATGCTCTTTCACACCAACCGCCTGCATGTCCTCTCTCACCACATCCGTAAACCTTATCTTAGGCCTTCCTCTTTTCCTCTGGCAGCTCCATCCTTAGCATCCTTTTCCCAATATACCCAGCATCCCTCCTCAGCACATGTCCAAACCAACGCAATCTCACCTCTCTTGCTTCGTCTCCAAACTGTCTAACCTGAGCTGACCCTTTAATATACTGATTCCTAATCCTGTCCATCCTAGTCACACCCAGTGCAAATCTTAACATCTTTAACTCTGCCACATCCAGCTCTGACTCCTGCCTTTTCGTCAATGCTACCGTCTCCAACCCATATAACATAGCTGGTCTCACTACCCTCTTATAGACCTTCCCCTTTCACTCTTATTGGTACCAGTCTGTCACAAATCACTCCTGACACACTTTCTCCACCCATTCCACCCTGCCTGTACTCTCTTCTTCACCTCTCTTCCACACTCACCATTACTCTGAACTGTTGATCCCAAGTACTTAAACTCATCCACCTTTACCAACTCTACTCCCTGCATCCTCACCATTCCTCTACCCTCCCTCTCATTTACACACATTCTGTTTTAGCCCTGCTGACCTTCATGCCTCTCCTATCTAAAGCATATCTCCACCTCTCCAGGGTCTCCTCAACCTGGTCCCTACTCTCACTACATATCACAATGTCATCTACAAACATCATAGTCCACGGGGCCTCCTGTCTAATCTCATCTGTCAACCTGTCCATCACCACTGCAAATAAGAAAGGGCTCAGAGCTGATCCTTGATGTAATCCCACCTCCACCTTAAACGTATCTGTCACTCCCACCGCAGTCCTCACCAATGTCACACTACCCTTGTACATATCCTGTTCCACTCTTACATACTTCTCTGCCACTCCCGACTTCCAGACAATACCACAACTCCTCTCTAGGCACCCTGTCATATGCTTTCTCTAAGTCCACAAAGACACAATGCAACTCCTTCTGACCTTCTCTGTATTTCTCCAACACTCTCAGAGCAAATACTGCATCTGTAGTGCTGTTTCCTGGCATGAAAACATACTGCTGATCACTAAACATCACCTCCCTTCTTAACCTAGCTTCTACTACTCTTACCCATAACTTCAAGCTGTGACTGATCAATTGTATCCCTCTGTAGTTACTGCAGCTCTGCACATCACCCTTATTCTTAAAGATAGGTACCAAAACACTTTCTCCACTCCACAGGCATCCTCTGACTTTCCAAAATTTCATTAAACAATCTGGTTAAAAATTCCACTGCCATTTCTCCTAAGCACCTCCATGCTTCCACTGGTATGTCATCTGGGCCAACAGCCTTTCCATTCTTCATCCTCTTCATAGCTGTCCTTACTTCCTCCTTGCTAATCTGCTTCACTTCCTGATTCACTATCCCCACATCATCCAACCTTCTCTCTCTCATTCTCTTCATTCATCAGCCCTTCAAAGTACTCTTTCCATCTACTCAACACACTCTCCTCACTTGTGAGTACGTTTCCCTCGCTGTCCTTTATCACCCTTACCTGATGCACATCTTTCCCAGCTCTGTCCCTCTGTCTAGCCAATCGGTACAGGTCCTTTTCTCCCTCTTTAGTGTCCAATCTCTCATACAACTCTTTATATTCCTTAGCCTTCGCCACCTCTCTCTTTGCCATGCACCTCATCTCCTTATACTCATGTCTACTTTCTTCATCTCTTTGACAATCCCACTTCTTCGCCAGCCGCTTCCTCTGTATACTCTCCTGTACTTCCTCATTCCACCACCATGTCTCCTTGTCCTCCTTCCTCTGTCCAGATGTCACACCAAGCACCTTACTAGCTCTGCTGTAGTTACCCAGCTATTCGGTAACTCTTCATTGCCTCCCTGTGCCCGTCTTAACTCTTCCCTGAACTCCATCTCACAATCACCCTTTTTTAACTTCCACTGTTTAATCCTTGGCACTGCTTTCACTCCTCCTCTGCTTCTTGATCACCAACATCATCCTGCAGACCACCATTCTATGCTGCTTAACTACACTTTCCCCAGTCACCACTTTACAGTCTCCAATCTCCTTCAGAACGGCCTTCCTACATAGGATATAATCCACCTGTGTGCATCTTCCTCCACTCTTGTACGTCACCCTATGCTCCTCCCTCTTCTTAAAATACGTATTCACCACAGCCATGTCCATCCTTTTTGCAAAATCCACAATAATCTGACCTTCTGCATTCCTCTCCTTAACACCATACCTACCCATCACTTCCTCATCCCCTCTGTTCACTTCACCAACATGCCCATTGACGTCCGCTCCAGTCAGTCTCTCACCCTTGGGTACACTCACCACCACTTCATCCAACTCACGCTAAAATTTTTCTTTCTCATCCATCGCACACCCAACTTGTGGAGCATATGCATTAACAACATTCATCATTACACCATCAATTTCAAGTTTCATAAACATCACTATCAGACACTCTTCACCTCCAAAACACTTTTGGCATAGTGTTCCGTTAGGATAACCCCTACCCCATTTCTTCTGCCATCCACACCATGATAGAACAATTTGAAACCGCCTCCTATGAACTTGGCCTTACTTCCCTTCCATCTAGTCTCTTGCACGCACAATATATTAACCTTCCTTCTCTCTATCATATCAGCTAGCTCTCTCCCTATACCAGTCATACTGCCAAAATTCAAAGTTCCTACCCTCAGTACTACACTCCTAACCTTCCTCCTCTCTTCCTGCCTTCGGGCATGCCTTCCCCCTCATCTTCTTCTTCGGCCAACAGTATCCCAATTTCCGCCAGCACCCTGTTGGCTAACAGTACTGGTGGCGGTCGTTAACCCGGGCCATGACCGATCCAGTATGTAATTATGAAATGTTCTCTGCATCAGTAATTTGGCAGAGGTTTTACGCCAGATACCCTTCCTGATGCAACTCTCTCCATACCGATGCTTAATAGTGCAATGGTTAAATCTAGCACAAAACCGACAGCCAGGTACGTTGTGATCAGGGCCTAGCAAGGAATACAGTATAAATGAAAATCCTTATGAGGTATTTGCTTCCCACAAGTAATACCATTATTAACTTTTTCTGAGACTGGTAAAAAGAAAAAAGTTTCCCCAACGGGGTACTTAACTTTAGTGAAAACTTCGGTTCTGAAACTCAAACTCGAATATTTCAGTAGTCGGCCGACCGGCACTTGCAAAATGCTTCTGCTTCGGGTACCGCGCGGCAAGAAAGACTAAAGAAAATGGCGTTGGTTGCATGTTTTATATCCCTGATGACCTGACGTCATGGAAGAGAAGACAGCAACCAATGCAGGACCCAAGACTTTGGAATTCAGGCCGACTCAGGGCAACCTGCCAGCAGATTATCCAAATGTAATGACTGCAACAGTGAAACACGAAGAACATCCTTGTTGGCTAGGCTTACTTAGGCCCTTAGGCCGATAGCCTAGTACCTACTTATGAACCTACAAACAAAGCTATAGGAATTGTTATTGTGTATAACTTGCTGGTATATCAGGGGTGGCAGCAGTAATCACAACCTGATATGTAGCTTATTCATGAACTATCAGTCTACTGCAGGCCAGTGAAGCAGAGAAAGATTGTAGGTAAGAAATACACCACACAGCATCCTTCTAGTTGTATATTATCAAACGTGACAGCTCCAATGCTGAAGTTGTATTTACATTTGTGAAGACATGTCTCTCCCATTAAGCCATCAAGTAAGTACAATACAACACTAAGATTTCACATGGTCTGCACTGTTCAGCTTTTGTGAACTGAGACCACCTAATCCATCACATCATGCACTGTAGTGATGAGTTTAATGTAAACAGAGCAGGCCTTTTTAAAGTGATTTTTTTGATTTTCTCATGTTAGGATATACATCCCAGTATGTGATGAGGCAAGAGCCATGATGCATTTTTCACTTGTCTATTCTTATGAATATCAACCATTTTATTAAAAAGGTTAGTAAACTATTTTTTTTTTGTTAAACCACATCCAAAATAAATTTAGCATTTACTACTGTGACATTACCTTGGGGTAATGTGTGTTGCACATATAGTGTTTTTAATGCAGCACCTTCACACATGCGTGTTGGTGCACCCATTATATTTCATGGACACAACACCCATTTAGGTTAAAGTTTGCTGTTTTTCCTCTGCTATCAGTGTATGGAACTCATTTTTAAAAGTGCTTTTCTTGTTGAAGTACGACAGAAAAATGCCACTCTAATGGGCAAAGATGCACTGTTCAGCAGATTTTGCACTATATGTCAAGGTGCAAAGGTAAGATTAGAAAAAGTACAGTTTTGTACCTACCATAAATGTAGATGTCCGAATTGGATAGCATCTGCAGTCATAACAAATGGGTTGTCCTGTCGTCAGGCAGCCCTTCGGTCGGCCGGATTCCAAAGTCTGGGTCCGGCTTCGGCTGATGTTGCACTTCACCCGACGTCATCTCTGCTGGTCTTCGGGTATAAAGGCATCAGCCGACGCCATTTTCCTCAGTGTTTCTTGCCCCAGATGCCAATTGCCCTCTTGGAAAGCTAAATTTTGGATAAATGCCAATGTTTCCAAAATAGTAGAAGGCAAACACAAAAATAAACATGTATGTACATATATACAAACAAATACACCATAAGAGACCCCCCCCAGCTAGCTATTAGGAGGGTAAATACCCTAGGAGTACCACAGAGGGAAGGAGGGAGGTAATCCTGACTGCAGATGCTATCCAATTCGGACATCTACATTTATGGTAGGTACAAAACTGTACTATGTCCTTCATGGATGCATCTGCAGTCATAACAAATGGGTAGAATACCATAGCCAAACTAGGGGAGGAGGAATAAAAATTATGGTGTAGTCAGGATCCCTTGCAGTACAGCAGTGGCAAACCCTGCTCGGGATCTAGAATATAGAGGTAAATTATAATGCTTGGCAAATGCATGCACGGAGGTCCAAGTAGCCGCCTCAATAATGTCCTTGGTTGCCACTCCTCTTAAGAAAGCTGTGGTAGTGGCTGTAGCCCTTGTAGAGTGAGGTCTTATGTTCTGTGGAATTGGTTTTCCATGGTAGGAGTAACAGAATCTTATGCAATTTCCTATCCATTTGGAGATTGTCTGTTTGGAAATTGCTTTTCCTTCCCTTCCTGTTGCATAGGCTACAAAGAGCTGGTCAGTTTTTCTGTTACCTTTGGTTCTGTCCAGGTAGTAGCGTAATTGTCTATGTACATCCAAGGTATGCATTATTCTTTCACCTCTGTTTTGTGGATTGGGAAAGAAGGTAGGTAGGTGGATTGCCTGGTTTAAAGACACTCTGGATACCACCTTAGGCATAAAGGTAGGATTAGTTCTCAAGGACACCCTATCTTGATGGAATATTAGGAAGGGTTGCACTGCAATTAAGGCCTGTAGTTCCGAAACCCTCCTTGCTGAAGTAATAGCCAGTAGGAAAGCAGTTTTCCATGACAGGTGTTGTAGATCTGCTGTTGCTGCTGGTTCAAACGGAGGGAGTGTCAACTTTTCTAGTACAAAATTCAAGTCCCATGCTGGTAATGGTGGTTTCCTAGGAGGTTTTACATTCTTGATCCCTCTGAGGAACTGCCTGAGTAGAGGATGTGAAAAGACAGGAGGATCAAAGCTGTATTCTGCTGAAATAGCTGATGCATGTATCTTGATGGAGGAATAGGACAGGCCTGTATGCAGAAGCTCTGCCAAGTACTCCAGAATGTTAGCAATATCTATGTTCGACACATCTTTTCCTCTTTCAGTACTCCAATGACGAACCTTTTCCATTTTCCTGCATAGTTCCTTCTTGTTGAAGGTCTGCGGGCTTCAAGGATGATGTCCTTAACCCTTTGTGAAAGTTCTGGGTTAGTTACTGCTATGTGATGTTCCAGGCAGTCAGCTGCAAGGTTTTTAGGTTTGGATGTATGATGTTGTAGTTGTTCTGAGTTAACATCAGAGGCATCAGGGGTATTGACCACATTTTCTCCCGAGACATGCTCCTCCGCAATGGGTACCAGTGTTGTCTGGGCCAGTTCGGAGCTATCAGAATTATCCTTGGACGTTCCTCTTTGATTTTCAGTAGTACCTTGTGCATCAAGGGAAGAGGTGGAAATGCATATGCTGTCAGGCCTTTCCAGGTGAAGGATAGAGAGTCCACCTTCCATGCAAGTGGGTGGAATGTCCTTGTGCAGAATTTTTTGAGCTGGTGATTTTGTGGGGAAGCGAATAGATCTATTTGAGGCATTCCCCATTTCTTTGTGATGGCCTTGAAGATGTCCGGGTGTAGCATCCATTCGTGAGCATCCGAGGTGGTTCTGCTTAAAATGTCTGCTAGGGTGTTCTCTTTTCCCGGTACAAATATTGCCTGTAACTGGATGTTGTAGCTGAGAGCCAGATTCCAAAGGTCCAAAGTCATTCTGCATAGGGGGCAAGAATGAGTGCCTCCCTGTTTGTTGATGTACCACATGACTGTGGTGTTGTCTGTCCTTATCAAATGGCCTTCTTTGAGGAATGGTCTGAATTTTAGGATTGCCAGTTTTACTGCCAGCATTTCCTTTTGGTTTATGTGCAGGTGCAGCTGGTCCTGAGTCCACAATCCTTGTACGCATTTGTCCAGCATGTGTGCCCCCCATCCTAGGTCTGAGGCGTCCGTTGTGATGGTTTGGTTTGCTCGAAAGTTGTGGAAGGGTAAGCCTGGGTTTGACTGGCATGCCCGAGCCCACCATAGGAACTCCTGTTTTAAGCATGGGATTAGTGGTATTTCTGTTTCTAAGCTGTGCCTGTGTTGAGACCATAAATTCTTTAGGTACCATTGTAACTTTCTCATATGTAGTCTGGCATGTGGGACCAAGATTATGCATGATGCCATGAAGCCCAAGGCCTGCAGAACTTTTCTTGCTGTCAGTTTGTCCTGCTTTGTTAATGCCAAGAAGTAAAGAGGGAGCTCTTTTTGTTTTTCTGCAGTTAGGAATGCCATCTGTTTTACAGTGTCCAATTCCGCGCCCAAGAAGGTTCTTGTCTGGGATGGTATCAGCCTTGACTTTTGTAAATTGACTGTGTATCCCAGGGCTTGTAGCAAGTAAATGACCCTTTGTAAATCTGTTGTCAGCTTGCTTTTGTTGTCCGCTTGTAACAGGCAGTCGTCCAGGTATGGATAAATTTGAATTCCCTGTACTCTGCAGTGAGCAATTACTGATGCCAGGCATTTTGTGAATACTCTGGGCGCAGTAGATAAGCCAAAGGGCAATGCTGAGAATTGATAATGCTCTGATCCTGCAAGAAATCTGAGGTATCTTCTGCAATTTGGTCGAATGGGGACGTGCAGGTATGCCTCCTTGAGATCTAGAGTTACCAGCCAACACTCCTTGCCCAGCATGGGAAGAAGTTGCTGTAGGGTCAGCATTTTGAATTTTGGGACGATGATGTATGTGTTTAGGATGGACAGGTCGAGAATAGGTCTCCAGTTTTTCTCTTTTCTTGGTACTAGGAAGAGTCTGGAGTAGAATCCTTTGCCCTGTTCTGTTATTGGTACTCTTTCCACAGCTCTCATCTTTATTAATTCCGCTATCTGGTGCAGGGATTCTATTTTTTGATTTGGGGGCAGGTTTGGCATTCCTCTTTTTACTGGTAAAGTGTGGAAGTGGAACCGGTAGCCTTGGTCTATGGTTTGCAAAATCCACTTGTCTTTTGTGATATAGTGCCAATTTTTCGAGAATAAGGCTAACTTTCCGCCTAATGGTGCTGCTATTTGCTCCCTGGTAGGCGGAGTCAAAGCCAAGTCACTGTGTTTGTCCTGTTGCAGTGGCAGTGGTTGTGTCTGTGCCTCGGTTATTGCCTTGCCACTGTCGTCCTCTGTAGGCACCTCCTCTGGATTGATTCCTGCCCCTAGAGAGTCTGTTCCTGCCCCTTTGTGATCTTGTGGAGTCAGGAAAGGACCAATTTTTGGCAGGCCAGTTCCTGCTAAACCTTGGGGGCTGAACCTGTAGGAAATCTTTAACTGTTTGTACAGATTTTGCCTTCTCTTCCATTTACTTCATTACCTGCTGGGCAGGTTCCCCAAATAGGCTGGCCTTATCCATAGGAGCATCCAATAGCTTAGCTTTAACATGATCCGGTAAGACCTGTTCTTTCAACCATGCATGCCTTCTTATCACTGTGCCAGTCATGGCTGATCTAAATGAAGCCTCCAGTGCATCATAGCCACATTTTAAAGAATGGTTACTAACCTGTTGGATGTTATTCACCATTTCTAATACATATTTCTTATCTACAGATTCATCAGAGGACAGCTTTTTAAGTAACTGATCAAGCATAAACTCTTGGTATTGGATCATGTGAAACTGACAGTTTAAAGCTCTAGCTGAGAGAGTAGCAGAGGTGTAGACTTTTTTCCCCCATCTCTCTAAGAACCTGGATTCCCTTTCAGAGGGAATAGGGTTTTTTGCTGTGGTCGAGGCTACTGCCTTTGGTCCCTGGGATATAGTTTCGGGGTCTGCAAGTGGGGCCTTGTATAGGTGGTGACGAGTGTCTGGCACCCTGTAAAATCTATCTGGTTTGGCAGGGGCTGGAGGTAAAGAATCAGGTGCAGTGCAGACATCATTAAATGCATCGTCCACAACAGACAGGACAGGGGGTATAGCTAAGGGCCTATGTTGTGGTAAGTGCAGAAAAGTTCTAAGCCTTTTTCTTGACTCTGAGAAATCCTGTCCCTGCCATTGGAATTGTTCTCTCATGGCATGTAAGGTTTCCCCAAAGGAGAATTCCTCTGGAGGAGAGGCAGCTGGAATGGATTCTTCAGCATCTGAATCTTCATAATTGGAAAAAGGAGCCTCTGGCTGGTCTGTAATGTCTGAGTCATCCGCAGAATCATCAGAGGACACAGGCTCGGGGGGCTCTGCTCTAGGTCTCTTTTCTGGAGGCTGAGAGGCCCTGTCTGGGTGAGATTGGGATCCCCTAATTAAGGATATTAAATCTTCTGCCAGAGTAAGCATTTGTGAACTAGAAGTGGGCCTGAGTGAGGGTGGTTTAACAGGCACTGATTTAGCTGATTTGGCTGCTTTAGCCCTGGCAAAGGCCTTAATAGACATGGCTGCAGGAGGCCTAGCAGCACCACGTGCTGGGGTAGAAATATCCAAAGGGATGGTGTCTGATAAATCAGTAGGAACCACAGTTGTAGGCAAAATTTCTGAGGCTGATTCAGGTAAGGTAGCAGGAGCCTCAGTAGTAGTCATGGATTCGGCTGAAGATAGACCAGTTTTCTCGGTTTCGGCCGAAACAGAGACACTCGCGGCTTGCTTAACCGTGGTTTCGGCCGAAACCGTGGACCGCGAGTGTCGGTCTTTTTCTTTGCGTTTTTTAACAATTTGGGTAGTCGGAGGATCCGACGGCATAATGTACGCAAAATCTGAGCCGAAAAACTGTTCAGCAAACTCTGACTGACGCCTAAGCGTTCGTCGGTTGAAGGAAGCACAGGCCGAACAGGCTGCTACGTCGTGGTCTGGGCCTAAGCAAGGCAAACAGTAAGAGTGGAAATCTTTATGAGGTATTTGTTTCCCACAAGTTAAACAGTTATTGACTTTTTCTGACATCGGCTGAGGCAAGAAAGAGTCCCCAACGGGGTACTTAGCTTTTAGAAGTCTTCGAAGTAGTATTCGGTAGTAGTAATCTCTGGATCTGACCGACTGGCACTTGCGAACAGCTTCTGCTTGCGCCACGGCAAGAAAGACTGAGGAAAATGGCGTCGGCTGATGCCTTTATACCCGAAGACCAGCAGAGATGACGTCGGGTGAAGTGCGACATCAGCCGAAGCCGGACCCAGACTTTGGAATCCGGCCGACCGAAGGGCTGCCTGACGACAGGACAACCCATTTGTTATGACTGCAGATGCATCCATGAAGGACATCACTGGAAAAATCACTGACTAGTACATAGAACCTCCTTGTGCCTCTGTATGCTGGTGCACATGGCACAGCAGAAAACCATCTAGGTGAAGGAAATGGGAGAAAAATACATTTATAGCCCGCAGAGATATACACCATAGTAACATAATGCAGGAGAAGTACATATAGAAATAAAATCCACACAGACATTAACAGAAACACACAATGAAGATGTATTTGAACATCAGTGTATGTCGCACTTTAGTAAAAGATGCTTCATTCCCTGCAGATGTCTACCAGTTCAGATGAAGGTGTGATGGACTGAGTATAGCTTGCTGTTCAGATGTAATATGCTCGTCTACGTTTTCACCACAATACTGACTGAGCCCACTGCTAACTCGATCTTAGCTGATAGCGGTTCACCAGTGATGGCTCTGCTGCATGAGAGTTAAATGGTGTTACATGGTCTACATTTTCACCACCACCATAGTGAATAAGCCCACTGCTAGCTCTGGATCTACCTGATAGTGGTTCACCAGTGATGGCTCTGCAACACGCAAGTTAAATGGTGTTACATGAACTACTTGAAGGATGTTTGTGGAGGTACAGGAATGTCTGGCCATATGTGCTGATGCTTGTGTCCTTGACTGCTTACTGCAAAGGCAATTCTGAGGTCAGTTCACTATTCTGATGCCTGCTACCACACACACAGTTCCAGCACCACATAGTAAACTCTGATCATAAACAGGAGGAAGAAAATTTTGAACAGCACTACAACAGTAGGGACAGATGTCCCAGTCTACTCCTGGATGTATTTGTACTTGCATCCTAACCACAGATGGCTGCAAATGAGGTGGCAGTACAAATACATGGCAAGGTGTGAATGGCAAAAGAATGCCATACTTGTCCACACATACTACAGCATGTGCACAGTTGTAGCAGGACACTAGTCGTGGGCACCAACATTACAAGAAATAATGGATGTATACCATGCAATGTCACCTATGTGTTGAGCCAGATTGATAGCTCATGTCTGTCTCACATTAGAAATGAATTAAGCAACTCTGTTAGTCTCTTGTACATTTATGAATGTCTTCCATCTCCATTTGCCTATTCTCCAATAAGCGTGTGATTGCGTGTAAAATAGGATTAGTTTGTGTAGTCTCAAACACCCTGTGTTCTCCCTGCCCGAGGTGTAGACAGACTGACCAGCATGCTTATAGCCACTTGACTTGAGTGTAGATCAGTATTATATAAATTGGGGTCCCCATGCCATGGACTCGTGAAAATGATGTGCATTGTATAGACAGTGCAATGTAACCAACATTTCTAAAGTTGGCTTGTGTGTGTGTGTAGTACAGCACAGACATGTGATGACTCAACTAATGGTAGTCCTGCCACAAGGCCTGATTTGGCAGTTAATGCTGCTCATTTGCTGATGCCCAAAGAATTGTGATGATGGTAGATGAGGAAGGTGCAGAAGCTGCAAGTGCGTGGATTAATGTAGGTCTGTGGTTAACTTGACAAAGCATGTTTTTTTTTTTGCCTTTCCAGAGGGACATGTTTTTAAATTGCTGATTTGTGTTTGCATACTTGCATGGTGTGCCAAGTTTGCTATCTGGGTGTTGCATATCCTGCCATTTAACATCTGGAGGTGGCAACGCTCAACTTGAACACTGCTGGGGCAGTGTCCTCTGTTTTGGGAGAAGAAAAGCACTTGCTTTGTGAGTTATAACTGATTAGCTTTTGTTTGAAACTGGTTACTGCAGTAAAAACCTAACTGTCACCCTATAAATAGGCCTACTCTGATGTCTTGAGGTGCTATAACTGGAGGTTTTGGGATTTGAATGAGTGATTGAAGGAATGGGTAGACACTGTACTAGCAAGAACTCTCTTCTTGAAAGGCAGGAGGGCATGGGATTAAGGGTCAAAAATACCTACTGGTGACTGTTTATAGTATATCTATAATATGAACATGTACAGAGGGGCACGGGGTAATGGATTCCCACTAAGCGGAAGCCAGGGTTAACTTTTAAAATACTAGCGGTATCACTAATTTGTGCGATCAGTGTTGAGCGACAACATAGCTTGAATGAATAGCCATTATACCAGTGTTTTCCTCACTCTCTGTTTTGGTGCAACCTTGGTATGCATGAGTAGTGTGTGTGTGTGTGTGTGTGTGTGTGTGTGTGTGTGTATATATATATATATATATATATATATATATATATATATATATATATATATATATAGATATATCTATATATGGGTTCCTATGAGATAAACGACACGTTGTTTTATCGACAGCCGGTAGATGGACGTCAATTACCCGAAACGTCAAAGGAACGGAAACTTAAATAAACGAAAGTCAGTTAACCGACACCGACGTGGAAACGTCAAAGGAACGAAAACTTAAATAAACGAAAGTCAGTCAACCGACACCGACGCGGAGGTAAGCGAAATGTGTAAGGGATGTGTATGTATGCAGTAGTGACGGACGTTAGGGTGCGAGTAAGGTAAGTGTGCGATGTTCACGGTCTGTGGGGATGGGGTGGGTTAAGTGAGTTAGGGCTCGGGTCGGGTAAGTGTGTAGTAGTGATATCTTTTGGGTTAGGGGTGGGTTAAGTGAGTTAGGGTTAGGGCTGGGTTAGGTGAGTGTGCGAGAGTGACGGACCTTAGGGTTAGGGTTTGGGTCAGGGTTGTCGATAGGTGTGTATGTCAGGTTTAGTGTTGCTTTGGTAGGATTTTGGTTTGCTTGTGTTGTGTGTGTGGTGTTTGGAGTGGGGATTCGTTTTGTTTTTTAATTATTGTTGTTGTGGTGTGGAGTGTATGAGGTGTATATCGTAGGTAGCAGCGAGTATGTATGTAGTTGTGTGTGTTTCTGTGGTAGTGATTGTACTTTGCAGGTATGTGTTGTTTAGTGCTAGTATGTAGTTTAGACTTGTCGGTTGAGTGAGTTTCGTTTATGTTAGTTTTCGTTGTTTTGACGTTTCGGTTAAGTGGTGTCGATGTAGTGGGTGTCGATATACTAAGATGTCGTTCAATTCATATGAACCCATATATATATATATATATATATATATATATATATATATATACAGTGCAGGGGGCTTATTATACTCCTAAATGCTGTTTGCATACAAGAGTTCTTGCTAATTTCTGATCGCACTTAATGTGATGAAATCACAAATGAGGTCGGAGAGGGGTTAGTATAATGGTTAAGGTGTTTAGTTTAGACTTGGTACAAGGTTTGATTCTCATCATTGAAGGGAAATTGGCTAGGCTTAAAATGGCCCACAAGGGCAGCTAGCCTAGTACCTGTCCATGAACAGATGTCTATGAACCTATGTACACAAACAGCAACTTTCAGGTATTTGAAAATTTTTTTTTTACTACTTACACGGGACTTGGGTTTTTCTTTTGCTGCTAGGGGTGAGAAAAAGGGGCCAAACACTAGCCTCCTAATTTGACTGACAGCCTACAGTACTGATTACATCAACTTCTTACATCATCTAACCCTGCCCAGGCGCCATGGCACCATCCCCTCTCTCAGGAGATTAACTGCCCTTCCACCTAATCCCTTAGAGTTTCCAGCCTTTTATCTAGTCAGGCACAAAACCATCTAGCCCTGTTTTGCACTGATTTCACCACCTGGAACCTGAAGAGAGGAAAAATCTGAAAAGAGCCCTTACTAACTACTTCTCCAGAAAGAGGCTTGATAGTGAAGATCCCAGACTGGAACACCATAGAGCTATGCTCCAAGACCAGGGGCATTCTTCCTCTCACTGTGGATACCCCACAGCAACCAGGCGTGGATTTTTTAGCCACTTAGCCTGCATTTAACAATTTCTGTTACTTGCAGTACATTGAAAACGGTTATCCCATGGTCTAAATCCACACTGCTGTATTGATTAGACCAGATGCACAGTTTGCCTATGCTCAAAGATCACAGATACTTATTTATTAAATGTTTTGTATAGGGTGCAGTTTACCACTTGGATTTTTTATTCCACTGGCACAAGAAGCTTATACAAAAGGTTCAGAGGTCTCAAACTGTACTTACATTTTTCCTCCTACTAGTGCACATCCATGAGCTCTGTAAAAATGAGCACTGTGACATGCATCCACTGTAAACTATTTATCTGTATACAAATATTTTTCAAAAAAAAAGTGTAGCTTTTAGTTACTACCTCTCCTGCATTTAAAAAGGTCTGTCTTTGTCAGCAATAAGAATGAGGACTGGCCACATTATTCATGTATATGAGCCTCTTATAAGCTGGCACTGTAATCCATTTTGCCAAACAAGAGTACAATGTTTCATAATATATTTCATGAAATATGAACCCTATAAAAGTGGGCACAGCCTCTCATACTACATGTGATACACACATTAAGGAGGACAAATCAGACTGGAAAAAGTTCTGTAATAAACCTTTCATTATTTGCCTCAAGGAATGAGTCCCACAAAGGCAGACATAGCCTATTGGGTCATACAAAACAGGCTAATAAAGTCTGGTGATAGCCTTGCAAAAGCAGCATTTTTAATGATAAACTGTAAACCACTCTTAGTTGGACCTGATGAGGATCAGGCAAAAAGTACAGTTTTGTACCTACCATAAATGTAGATGTTAGAGTGCTCACCCTGCTGCAGTCATCACACTTGGGTTATCCTGTCGTCAGGCGGTCCCGCAGTCGGCTGGAATTCCAAAGTCTTGGTCCGGCGTCGGTTGCTGTCACCTCTTCCCTGAAGTCAGTGCGCCAGGGGTATATATATAATGCAACCTACGCCATTTTCTTCAGTTTTTCTTGCCCCAGATGTCAGGTGCCCCCCAAAAAGGTGGTCAGAATTTAGAACCAAATGGAGTAACCTCTGCACAAACAC
The DNA here is from genome assembly GCF_019279795.1 of Protopterus annectens. Classification (NCBI taxonomy): domain Eukaryota; kingdom Metazoa; phylum Chordata; order Ceratodontiformes; family Protopteridae; genus Protopterus; species Protopterus annectens. The sequence goes on from NC_056729.1 coordinate 1,456,825,923, forward strand.
AAAATCCCTTCAGCTATAAGCAAATACATCAGTAAGGCATAGAAGAGATTTAGCCAGTAGATCAGAGGGGATGGAGGGAGGGTAATCTGGACTGCAGCAGGGTGAACACTCGAACATCTACATTTATGGTAGGTACAAAACTGTACTATGTTCATCGTGTTACCCTGCTGCAGTCATCACACTTGGGTTGAATCCCAAAGCTAAGGAAGGGGGAGGTATCATAGAGGGTTAATGGAGGCTATAAGGCCCTGCAGAACTGCAGTGGCGAAGCCCACCCTGGCCTTAAAGAGGCAAGTGATAGTGTTTGGTAAAGGTGTGTACTGAACTCAAGTTGCAGCTTCTAAAATCTCCTTGGTTGGAACCCCCCTGAGAAAGGCTGTAGAGGTAGCTGTTGCTCTGGTAGAGTGGGACCTAATGTTAGCAGGGACTGGTTTCCCATGATGGGTATAGCAGAAACGTATGCAATGACCTATCCATTTAGAAATGGTTTGCTTTGATATAGCCTTCCCTTGAGAAGCTGTAGCATAGGATACAAAGAGTTGGTCAGATTTTCTGAAAGCCTTAGTTTTGTCCAAGTAGTAACGAAGTTGCCTGTGAATGTCCAAGAAATGCAGGAGTCTCTCACCTTTGTTCTGTGGATTTGGGAAGAAGGTGGGTAAGTGGATGGTCTGATTTAAAGCCACACTGGAAACCACCTTAGGCATAAAGGAAGGATTAGTTCGTAGAGAAACTCTGTCTTGATGAAAAATGAGGAAAGGTTCCACTGCTATTAGTGCCTGTAGCTCTAAGACTCTTCTAGCTGAAGTTATTGCTAGGAGCAGGGCAGTCTTCCACGATAGGAACTGAAGATCTGCAGAGAAAGCTGGTTCTAAGGGAGGTAGCGTTAGTTTTTCCAGTACAAAATTGAGGTCCCATGTTGGTGTAGGAGCTCTCCTGGGTTGTCTAATGTTTTTTGCCCCTCTGAGGAACTGCCTTGGAAGAGGATGTGAAAATAAAGGTGGATCCGTGTTCTAGTGAGCTGAAATAGCTGAAACATGGATTTTAATGGAGGAAAAAGAAAGTCCTTTGTGCAACATCTCAGCTAAATACTGTAGAATGTGAGGCATGTGAGGCTGAATTGTGTCTTGGCCTTTAGCTTGGTTCCAGGCACAAAACCTTTTCCATTTGTCCGAATAAGCCTTCCTGGTGCTTGGCCTTCTGGCTTCCAGAATAACATCCAGAACTGCTTGGGAAAGAGGAGCTGGTTGAATGTTTAGTTGATTTGCCATGCAGCCAGATTTAAAGTTTTGAGCTGGCTGTGAAGAATCTGATTGTTTTGTTGTGTGAGCAAATGGGGGATTTGAGGCAATATCCATGGTGGGCTGTGGGCCATATTTCTCAATAGCGGGTACCAGTGCTGGCGTGGCCAGTCTGAGGCTATGAAAATCATTTGTGGTCTCTCCTTTTTGACTTTCAAAACCACCTTTGTGAGGACAGGCAATGGAGGGAAGGCGTATACTATCAGGTTTTTCCAACTGAAAGAGTGCGTCCACTTTCCAAGCTTGATGGTGAAACGTCCTTGTACAAAATTTTGTTAGTTGATAGTTTTGAGGAGTGGCAAACAGGTCTATGTCTGGAAGCCCCCATTTTTGAGTTATCATTGCAAATATCTGTGGATCTAGTTTCCACTCGTGGGAATCCTTGATGTTTCTGCTGAGGTCGTCTGCCAATGTGTTTTTCTGTCCTGGCAGGAATTGAGCTTGTAACTGAACTTGGTAAGCCAGAGCTGTGTTCCATAAGATCATTGCTTGCCTTCATAGAGGATAGGAATGTGTACCCCCTTGTTTGTTTATGTACCATATTACTGTGATGTTGTCCGTCTTTATTGCAAGTTGTCCTGGATGTAATAGATCCTTGAAGGCTGTCAGAGTTTTCTGTACAGCTAGCATCTCTTTTTGATTTATGTGCAGACTTCTTTGATCTGCAGTCCATAGGCCTTGAATGCAAAGTCCTGCCATGTGTGCCCCCCAGGCGTAATCTAAAGCATCTGTTGTGATAGTTTGCCTGGCCGGGGGCAAGGAGAAAGGCTGACCCTTGTTGAGGTGACATGCCTGTGACCACCATAGAAATTCCTGTTGTACGCAGGGAATGAGAGATATCATTGTGTCCAAGCTGTGGCTGTGTTGAGACCATACGCTTTTTAGGTACCACTGTAATTTCCTCATATGCAGCTTTGCAAATGGTATTATTAGTATGCAAGATGCCATGAAGCCCAAGGCCGGCAGAATTTTTCTTGCAGTTAATTGGGTCTTTGTTGCCATTGTCTTGAAATATTGAGTCAGTTGTAGTTGTTTGTCTGGCGTAAGATAAGACTTCTGGGCCGTTGTATTCAAGCTGGCACCCAGGAATGTCATTATTTGTGAGGTTACTAATTTTGACTTCTTTTCGTTTACTGTGGACCCCAGGCAGTTTGTAGATGCTTTACAAAGGCCAGATGATGTAAGAGAATGTCTTTGATTTCTGCTTGGATGAGACAGTCGTCCAGGTATGGATATATTTGCATTCCTCTGTCTGCAGTATGCAATTACTGGTGCCAGGCATTTTGTAAAGACTCTGGGCGCAGAGGATAAGCCAAAGGGCAGTGCAGAGAATTGGTAATGGGTTGAACCTGCAATGAAACGGAGGTATCTTCTGCAACTTTGTCTGATAGGGACATGCAGGTATGCCTCCTTGAGGTCCAACGTTACTAGCCATGCTTCCTTGCCCAACATGGGAAGTAGCTGCTGTAGTGTTAGCATCTTGAATTTGGGTACTTGTAAGCATGTGTTTAGAATTGAAAGGTCCAGAATTGGTCTCCAGGCATTGTCCTTTCTGGGCACTAGAAAGAGTCGAGTAAAATCCTTGGCCTTGCTCTCGAGTAGGTACCAGTTGAATAGCTCCCATGTCCATGAGAGCTGTAATTTGTTTTTGTGCCTCTGCCTATTGATTTTGTGGCAGGTTTGGCATTCCTCTTTTCATTGGCAAGATGTGAAAGTGGAATCTGTATCCTCGTAAAATTATGTCTAGGACCCATTTGTCCTTTGTGACAATGTGCCAGTTTTCCCCCCAAGGGGGCTGCCAAGAGAGTATTGCTTGGCCAGATGAGGTGCAAGTCATTGAGTTTGCCTTCTGGTGGGTTGAGACCTGTCTTCTCCTCCCTTCTGTGTTGTAGTGCCCCATTGGCGAAGTTTATACTGGGCTTGTGGTTGTCCTCTGCCCCTTGGGTGTCTGTATTTACCCCTCTGTGGTCTGTCACAGTAGCTGGAAAGGACCAATTTTTTGTTGGCCAGTTTCTGCTGAAGCGAGGGGGTTGTACCTGTAGGAAATCTTTGACTTGTCTGCATAGATTTTGTCTTATCCTCCATTTTCTTTAAAACTTCTTCTGCTTTAACTCCAAAAAGAGCATCCTGCTGTAAGAGAGCATCCAGTAGTTTTGCTTTAACATGATCAGGCAGAGTTTGTTCCTTTAACCAAGCATGCCTGCGTATAACAGACCCAGCGACAGCTGCTCTGCAGGAGGCCTCCAAAGAATCAAACCCACATTGTAAGGTATGTTTGCCCACTTGCTCAGTGGCGTGCAACAGATCCTGTACTTCTTTCAATTCAGATTGTTGAGGGAGAGTGGTTATTCTTTGCTTTAACTGACAGATTAGGAATTGCTGATACTTAAGCATGTGAAATTGGCAATTCAGTGCCCTCATAGCTAGTGTGGCTGAGGTGTAAACCCCCCCCCCCCCCGTCTAGTGCTCTGGAATCCCTCTCAGAAGGTACTGGGTTTTTAGCCATAGAAGCCTTAGCCCCCTTGGGATCCTGGGAGATAGTCTCTGGGTCAGCTACAGGGCTTTTGTAAAGAAATTTGTGGGAATCAGGCACTCTATAGTATCTGTCAGGCTTAGCCGGAGCAGGAGGTAGAGAGTCTGGGTTGAAACTGGATTCTAAATAAACATCATCCACAATGTCCAAAACTGGTGGGATGGCTAGTGGTCTGTGTTGGGGAAGTAAAAGAAACTCTCTGAGCCTTTTCTTCGAGTCAGAGAAATCCTGACCTTCCCAGTGAAAATGTTCCCTCATAGTGTGTAAAGTTCCCCCAAAGGAGTAGTCTTCAGGAGGAAAAGCTGAGGGAATAGAGTCCTCAGCATCAGAATCTTCATAAGGAGAGGAGTAATCTTGGTCCTCTGAACAAGTGTCCATTTCTTCAGACTCGTCTGAGGATGCATAATCTTCCTCCTGTCTAGGTCTTTTGTCAGGAGGGGGCTGGGAACCCCTGATTACAGAAATCAAATCTTCAGCCATTTTGAGCATCTGTTTCTTAGGCATAGGGCCTTGAACAGGAGACTGAAGTGCAGTCCTTTTAGATTTAGTAGGAGTCTTCGACTTAAAAAACGTTTTAATGGTTTGAGTCGTCGGTCTGAAAACACCTTCAGAAACAGATGGCGTTTCTGCAGCACCGTCTTTTGTAGCAATGTCATCGAATGGGCCTGTACTAAATGGCTGCGTCGGCCTGGTGCATTCCGCCAAAAGTTCCGTAGCAGTCTCGGGTTCCAGATCTGCGGTAGTCAGGGGCTGCGTCGGAGCCTCACTGAGGACCAGAGAACCGGAGACCGGATCAGCCGAGGCCTCGGAATCTGGCTTAGGCCTGGGCTGCCTGTCCTTATCCTTGCGTTTTTTGTGCATGCTGGTAGTCGGTTGCTCCGACGGCATGAAGTAGTGTCGTGCGAAATCAAAGCGTCTTTTAATAGTACGCTTATTAAACCTAGCACAAAACCGACAAGTAGTGACGGCGTGGTCTGGGCCTAGGCAAGGTATGCAATAAGAATGAAAATCCTTATGAGGTATTTGCTTCCCACAAGAAATACAATTGTTAACTTTTTCTGACATCGGTCTGAGGCAAGAAAAGTTTCCCCAACGGGGTACTTAGCTTTATAGAAGACTTCGGTCTGAAATTCGAATTCGAAAATGTCACGAGTTGGCCGACCGGCACTTGCGAACTGCTTCTGCTTCGGGCACCGCGCGGCAAGAAAGACTGAAGAAAATGGCGTCGGTTGCATTATATATACCCCTGGCGCACTGACGTCAGGGAAGAGGCGACAGCAACTGACGCCGGACCAAGACTTTGGAATTCCGGCCGACTGCGGGACCGCCTGACGACAGGATAACCCAAGTGTGATGACTGCAGCAGGGTAACACGATGAACATCTATTTTCTTACACATAGTATAGTGGTAAATCGTGGTGTATATTCATTTTTTTTTTTTTTGTTAAAAATAAAAATCTTTTAGGCAAGAACGAGGCTTCACAGGCTACTGAGCTGGTAAACTCTCACGGGTCTTTCAAGAATACTGACATAAGGGACTAGCCTGTAAGTTTTCAGACTGGCTCTGTTTTCTTCCTTTTAGTAGTTTTAGAATACCTAAGAAGAGTGGGACTTCTCTGAAATGGATTAAGTACCCAGTCTATATAATGCTGACGACCCATTGGTCCAGGATGGCTTTCCATTGGGTTATGAAGAGGGACAGTGTTTTCCAGCCAGAGGCTTGGAAAGGAGGGTGGGTAAGGGAATGGGAATATGGGGCTGAGTACAGTCATAACTCTTCACTATGCTAGGTGAGCTCTTTGGTGCTCCCTGTTCTGTGTGACTGTCTGGCTGCCATCTCCTAGATTGTCTGGGTCTTCTGCCACTGGGAGGCAATCCCCTTGCCTTGTCTAGGGGGGGAAAAGGCAAAGGCTTTGAAGAGTAATTCCTATGGTACCTTAACATCTGAGATAGGTAAAATTACTTCAGTTTTAATTTGCTTTCCTTTTTCATCCAGCCTCTCAAAAACTTGTTCAGCTGGAGGATGAAAAAAAATTACTTGCCTCATCGAGCATCCAGTAATTCAGCCTTAACCTGATCTGACAGGGACTGGGTCCTAAGCCATGCAGGTTTGCAGATGACAGGACCTATATGCCAGCTGCTCTGCAAAAAGCATCCAAGGCATCACAGCCACACTTTGGGAGTGCCTAGAGACTTGTAAAGCTTCCTGGCTGTCTGCTGTACTTCCTTAAGTAAGGTTCTACCTGCAATAGAATATCTTCGCAAAAATTTTGCCCTGGAGAGAGTCAAGGTACTTCAGCACATGGAATTGGCAATTCAAAGCTCTCATTCCAAGGGTGGCACACATATAAGCTTTTTCCCCAAATCTGTCTAATAGTCCACTTTCCCTTCCACTGGGCAAGGGATGTTTAGTTGGTTCCTTAGGTACACATTTTATGGATTCAGTGCAGACTAAAGAACAGTCAGCATCTAGATTTTTGTAAAGGTGCTTGTGAGATTCAAACACTAAACTCTACATGGGGTAGATAGTCAGGGTGTAAAGCAATGTCTTCAAATACATTATCCAGTACTACATGTACACAAGGTATAGCCAATGGTCTGGGTGAAGACAAACTTAAGAGTTCCCTGTAATGGGTCCGAGCCTGAGAGAAATGTTGGCTTTCCGAACTGAAAGCCGCCTTCAATCTATGCAGGGTATCTCGAATGGAAAGGTCCTTTGGATGGGGAAGTCTCAGCAGTAGAAGCATGAGAAGGTTATCTAGGTTTCATGAAGGCCATGAACTCCTGTACTATTTTTAGGATTTGTTATGCTTTGGTCAGTGAAGAAGTGGTTGGAAGCAGGGGCAATAAAAAAGGTCAAATTCCATTTGGGAATTTGTTTAAAAGGGGTGACCTGAGGTTGCTGTAATCTGAGTGCAACTTTAGAGTTTTGGTAGTTGAAATAGACAGGATGTCTCCCTTGAGGCCTATGACATGGATGTCAGAAGTGGAGACCTGCTGAGCAACCTTAGAAACAAAAAAAGTGTACTGCGGAAAAATTCATAGGTAGGCTGGAGACCATGGTGGCCTCCCGAGGGGTCACATCAGAGGGTTCAGGCCTAGGAATAGTCACACCAGGGGGCTGCAAAGGTGCTTCACTTGGGTTAGTTGACTTGTGACCTGGAGTTCAGTAATGTCACAGTTTTTGGCCTTTTTATTCTTCTGTTTTTTCCCCCCTTCTCTGAATGACACTAGCTGACTCTGGAGTTTGCGAAGGCCCTGCGGTAGCAATGGATTGACACACCATTGGGGAAATCAAAGACGAAGCCTCCATGTGGACAGCTAGTGCCTCAGCCCTATGTTTTAGTGTTTTTGTATGGAATTTTGCAGACAGGACAGTTAAAGAAGTCATGTCAAGGTACAAGGCAGAAGAGACAAAAAGGAGTGATAATCTTTATGCAGGATTTGCTCGTCACACTAAGCAATTGCCAACTTTTTTGAACATTAAATGAATAAAGAAATTTCCCTCGAGAAACTTATCTGACTGGAAAAAGTCTCTCTGGAAAAATAAGCTGATCAATGACTGAACACTGCACACAAGTGCACTGTACTGCACAACTAGAAGGAACTGAAGATGCTGATGAAGGATGCCCTTATACACCGACATCCAGATATCAGTCAGATGTCCTTCAGCTAGGGATGATGTAAAGATTCTGGAAATCAGACTGGTTACAGGCTTCTGCACAGTGGAAAGATCCAAGAACCAGTATTACAAAACAGTGCGTTTCACAAGATGCTCTTCGTAGTCCATCTAAATCTAACTCCTTTACCTCAGACTGAGGAACAGAATCACAGTGAGGAAAATCTTTTTCTTTAGAAATTCAGGGTAGACTCAGCAAGCAAAGATTAGAAGGCTTGAAATAAACTCTTAGCAAAACCCAGCTAACCTTCTCTGTCAAGCCTATGTAAAACAGAAGAAAAATGCCCATGTCTTCTTTTCCTGGGAGATTACCCAGAAAAGAGACTGACCCAGGAAATATGGAAAGAATAGTTGTGTAAAATCTTACCATAACCATAGATGTCCGTCTCTTCCATGTTGCAGTATTCTAGTTGTTGGATTTCCTGCCCACAGGCGACTCGTAAGTCGGCTCCTATATGAAAGCTTCAGCTTGGCTGTTGCAGCGTGCATGGGACGTCAGACATAAGGCCATAAACCAGGGGCCTTAAATGTGACGTCTGCAAACATCATCCTCAGAACTTGAAGGCCAGCAGGTAGAGAAGGCGGCCCAGTATAAGGAATGCCAGTGGGGACAGGCGTGTGGCCTTGGTGTGATTTAGTAGCTTAATTAGATCCAGGACTTAGTTGGGACTAAAGGAGAAAGTATAGGGGGTAATGGTGGGTGGGAAGGAATTCTGCAACATGGAAGAGAAGGACATCTTGGTTATGGTAATATTTTACACAACTATTCCATGTCCTTCTATTCCTATGTTGCAGTATTCTAGTTGTGGGAGAGTACCACAGCTTAGATGCATGAAAGGGAGGTGGACGCCGAAGAGGATATACAAAGCCCTGTATGATGGCCCTGACGAATCCTGCCCTAGCTTTGGAAACTTGGTCCAGTTTGTAATGTTTGGTGAAAGTGTGGATAGTGGACCAAGTGGCTACTTCCATGATGGATACCGTGACCAGACCTTTCATGAATGCCTTGGAGGCGGCCACCGCACTAGTGGAATGGGTCTTTACTCCCACTGGAGGGAGACAAATAGTTTTCCTGATCCAGCAAGTGATGGTTTGTTTGGAAACTGCCTTGCTCAGGGCTCTGAGGTGAAAGGAGACAAGCAGCTGCTTAGATTTCCTAATGATTCTGGTTTTGTCCAGGTAGAATCTAAGTTGCCTGTGCACATCCAAGGAGTGCAGTATCCTCTCCCCTTCATTAGTGGGGGAGGAAAAAAAGTGGATAAGTGGACAGATTGGTTTAGAGACAAGTCATTGATCACCTTGGGCATTAAGGAGGGATTGGTTTGAAGGGTGACTCTGTCTTTGTGGAAGGTGGTGTAGGGAGGGCAGGCTATTAAAGCCTGCAACTCTGTGACCCTTCTGGCTGAAGTGATAGCCACCAGCAGGACGGTTTTCCAAGTACACATCTGTAAGACAAAAGACCCAGCTGGTTCAAAAGGGTGCTGGGTTAGTTTTTCCAGGATGTAATTGAGGTCCCAGGGCGGAGGGATAGGTTTCTTTGGCGGCCTCATGTGTAAAATCCTTTAAGGAAGAGACCTTTCAGGTCCAAAGCCGAGAACACAGTCAAAGTGTACTGTTACGCTCCAAACACCAACTTTTTTTTAGTAGGTAACCACAGATGGTAAAGTCCAAAAGGATAAGGTATTGAAGCTGCCAAAAATAGCCTTGAAAAATCCAAATTCGAACAGTCAACCGCTTTATTGCACAAACACCACAAACAAGCAAATATCTCCACTTTGCTTGTTTGTGGTGTTTGTGCAATAAAGCGGTTGACTGTTCGAATTTGGATTTTTCAAGGCTATTTTTGGCAGCTTCAATACCTTATCCTTTTGGACTTTACCATCTGTGGTTACCTACTAAAAAAAGTTGGTGTTTGGAGCGTAACAGTACGCTTTGACTGTGTTCTCGGCTTTGGACCTGAAAGGTCTTTTCCTTACTTGTTCCTGGTCTAAAATTTTCTAGTGCTTGATTGATCCTTTAAGGAAGAGCTTTACGTTGAGCCTGGCTAGCAAGGGAGGATCCAGGGGCAAGCAGGCTGATATAGCGGAAAGGTATACCTTCACTGAAGAGTATGAAAGTCTGCTTTAATCACTTGACACAAGTGAGAACAAGGGGGGCATCTGCAGAACAAGGCTCCCTTCCCTTGTCCAGACACCACTTAGCAAATATTTCCCAATTAGCTAGGTAAGATTTTCTGGTGGTAGGTTTCATTCAATCCCTCAGGACTGAAAGCACATTTTCTGACTAGTGATGTCTGATGGGGATCAAAAGTTTATCATCCACAGAGTCAGGGATAACATCTTCAAGTGTGGATGAACAATTAGTTATGTACTCAACATAACGCTAGATATGTATGTAGTCCATCTCGCCTCACATTCTTCACTTGTGGGTTCGGAGCCGAATGTTGGCTCCGGCTCGGCCTATCTACTAGCTCGAAAGTCTTTGATTGGCTGGGCTAAGATGGTATCCCACAATACACTGCTCCATATCCCCAGATCTAGTTTGCTGCCAACAGAAAAATCATATCTATCGCCCAAACACACACACACACACACACACACACGACAACGAGGTCCAACAAATTGTCCAAAGGGACTTATGACATGAGGTATACCAGGGGATCCTCAAATCCTCCAAGCGTGGGGGACGGTGGGTGGGTAATGAAGAATGTGAGGCGAGATGGACTACATACATCTAACATTATGGTGAGTACATAAATAATTGATGTTATGTAGTCCTATCTCGCCTACATTCTTCACTTGTGGGACAGCGTCCCTAGCACCTACATCCTGGGTGGCTCAATGGAAAATACTCCTGAGTACTGTGGAGCCAAAAGATGACCTGTCCCTGGACACCACATCCAATTTGTAATGGGAAACAAACTTATGAGGAGAAGCCCATGTTGCAGCCGCACATATATCATCCATGGATAACCTAGCCTGAAAGGCCGTGGAAGTGGAAACTGCTTTGGTAGAGTGTGCTCTGACTGGAAAATGCAGGCTCTTTCCCCCTGCCTGGTAAATAAAGGAGATGCAACCAGCTATCCACCTAGCAATGGTGACTTTGAAGACTGCAGACCCCAAGCAATTTTCCGAGAACGAAACGAAGAGCTGGTCTGACTTCTGCCATTCTGCAGTCTTGTGTAGATAAAAGTGTAGTTGCCTATGAACATCCAACAGGTGAAACTGGTACTCTGCCTTATTAGAGAAGTTGGGGAAGAAAACCGGCAGCTCAATGGACTGATTAATATTAGATAAGGAAGCCACCTTCGGAAGAAAGGACGGGTTAGGTCTGAGAGACTATCTTTATGGACTATCAAATATGGGGGCTTGACTGATAGGGCCTGGAGTTCTGATACTCTTCTGGCCGATGTAATAGCTATCAGAAAGGCAGATTTCCATGTAAGGAATTTTAACTCACAGGAAGCCGCGGGCTCAAAACATGGGAGAGTGAGGGCCTGCAGAACAAAATTGAGGTCCCAGGGCATAACAGGTTGAGATACAGGGGGACGAAGGAGAAGAGTACCTTTCATGAAAGTTCTACACAGCCTGTGTGCCATTAAACTAGGTTCATAAGCCGCATGATAATTAGAAATAGCCGCTAGCTGAACTTTAATGGTGGCTGAAGCAGACCCTTGGTAGTATAAATGAGACAAAAATTCCAAAACAGAGTCAATGGGAGACGTGAAGGGGTCAGTACCTTTTGACTGGGCCCATATTGAAAACCTTTTTCCACTTGCTAGAGTAGATCTTCCTAGTGGACGGCTTATGACGGCTTATGACTGCTTTGGCAAAACCAAAATAAAAATAACCCTCAGAAATTCTGGAAAGGGATCTCCAGTCTCCTTCATCCTAGTACACCAGATACTCCCACCCCTGACTCAAATGCCTCTGAACTAGATCTGGCCACCCAATTTAACTCATTTTTTATTGATTCAATTGCAAAACTGACCTCTTCATTCTCCAGCTCCACTATGCCCTCTAACACCCCCCTACCCCTTCCGCCTCAAACCCTATCCTTCATCACTTCTACTTCCTGTTCCCCATCTTCCAACTCCTCTACCACTTCCACTACCGAACGTGTACTCCAAGCACCTCTACCCTCCAACTCTCCCTCCCCAACTCCACTTTCCTCTCATTCAATCCCATGTCTACATCCTCTATAAAGAAACTGCTTCTAAAATTGAAACCATGTACCAACGCCCTGACAATATACCTTCCTACTTTCTTAGTGTAGCTGCTGAAACACTTGCATATCCCATCAGCATCCTAATTAACCGTTCCTAAAAGAATGCACAGTTCCCCAAATATGGAAACAAGCATATATTATTCCTCTCCACAAAGGGGCAACAATAACAACATCAACAACTTTCGTCCCATAGCCATCCTGTCCCCCATTTCCAAAATCCTAGAAAAATGTGTCCATCTTCAACTCCTCCCTCATCTCCTAGAAAATCACCTTATAACTCCTACACAGCACGGCTTTAGACCTAACCACAGCACAATGACAGCCCTCCTCTCCTTCCTTGAAACAGTAAATAGAGCTCGTGATTCTGGCCCAATTGTCTCTACCTTATTACTAGACCTCTCCAAAGCCTTCGATACCATCTCATATAGCCTGCTCATAACTAAACTCTCAGAACTTAACCTCTCTTCCTTGCAATGGTTCTCTAGTTACCTATCCAACCGGAAGCAAGCAGTAAGATGGAAAAAAACTACCTCCTCATTCCTTAGTACCCCCACAGGTGTTCCACAAGGCTCCATTCTAGGTCCTGTTCTCTTCAACATATTTATAAATGACTTCCATAAATCAATCCCATTCTCTATCATCATCCAATATGCTGATGATTCAACTAACATCTGCTCAGCCACCTCTATCTCTACACTTCAAAAACTAACTCAAGATGCCTTTTCTACAACAGAGCAATGGATGTTACAAAATCACCTAGCTCTTAACGCCTCCAAGACCAAGCTAATGATTTTTACTCCTTCTAAAGCTACTCATCTCAATCTGAACACATTTTCAATCACTAGCCAAAATAACTCTCCCCTAGAATTGGTGACAGAGACCAAGCTACTTGGGGTACAAATAGACAACCAACTTAAATTTACCTCTCATCTACAAAAAAATATCAAAAAAACCCACCAAAAACTTGGTATGCTTTATAGACAAAATGCCTACCTTACCTCTGCTACTAAAATAACACTCGCTTCATCCTTCCTTATCCCCTCCCTTCTCTATGGTGCCCCACTCTAACTAATCTGCAATCCTCCCTCAAAAAACAACTTTCCTCTTGTTACAACAAAATTGCAAAATTTGCCACCAGCCACAAGTCTTCCACCCACCACTGTTTCTCCCTCCAGAAACTAAAATGGCTAGAACTTCCCAATCAACTCACTTACACTCAGCTAACTCTAGCCCACAAACGTATTCTCAACCCCTCCCTCTGTCCTTCCCTTTCTTCCGCATTTGATATGCATCTACCCAATAGAGTATTGAGATCAAACAATCAAAACCTACTCAAAGTCCATAAACCTACATATCCCCAGGCAAAACCTGCTATCTTTCAACCTAGCTCATCTGGAACTCCCTTCCTTCACTCATCCGCACCACCTCTAATCACTCTGCTTTCAAAAAATCTCTCTATACACACCTAGCATCTCAGTGGGAATGCTCCTGCTCCCACCCTACATAACCTACTCTTCTGCTTCTCTCATCCGCCAGTGCTCTGCTTCATCTTAATCTACCCAGATTTCTATAGAAGTTATTAGATAAGCCCATATATTCTCTTCTTCCTCCACTTCATCATGTCACTGAACCTCCTCTTCCTTTCCAGTAACTAATTTTTCCTAACTACTCTGTATTAAATGGATATTTCTGAGCTAATAAATATTATCATTATGTACTTTCTGCACATTGTATTTAGCTGTTACATTTTTTGCTTTCTTTCTTTTTTATCTATTGTTAAACTTTAAATGTATGTGTGAATATATGTTTGTAAGAATGTAAAATGTATTTTTGGAGCTTTTCTCCCCAGGACTCCATTGAAAACGGGTTCCTTGTGGCCCAATGGACTATCCTGGTAAACCAACTGCAATAAATAAATAAATAAATAAATAATGACAGGACGAAAGAATATGGACTACATCAGGAGAAAAATCGTGACACCTGACTACGGATGGAAGTGAGTAGCCAGGCGGTCAACCGGAGTGTCTCCAAGGAAGAGTGGAGCTGTCCCGACATATGTGTCAGTAAGTCCGGACGAGGTTCCAGAGTCCAAGGAGCATCCACGATGTAAGGTTGAAGGAAGGGGAAAGTACAGTTTTGTACCTACCATAAATGTAGATGTCCGAACAGGATAGCATCTGCAGTCATAACAAATGGGTTGTCCTGTCGTCAGGCAGCCCTTCGGTCGGCCGGATTCCAAAGTCTGGGTCTGGCCTCGGCTGGTGTCGCACTTCACCCGACGTCATCTCTCCTGGTCTTCGGGTATAAAGGCATCAGCCGACGCCATTTTCCTCAGTGTTTCTTGCCCCAGATGCCAGTTGCCCTCTTGGAAAACTAAATTTTGGATAAATGCCAATGTTTCCAAAAAAATAGTAGGCAAACACAAAAATAAGTATGTATGTACATATATACAAACAAATACACCATAAGAGATCCCCCCCTAGCTAGCTATTAGGAGGGTAAATACCCTAGGAGTACCACAGAGGGCAAGGAGGGTGGGTAATCCTGACTGCAGATGCTATCCTGTTCGGACATCTACATTTATGGTAGGTACAAAACTGTACTATGTCCATCAAGGATGCATCTGCAGTCATAACAAATGGGTAGAATACCATAGCCAAACTAGGGGAGGAGGAAGAAGGATTATGGTGTAGTTAGGATCCCTTGCAAAACAGCAGTGGCAAACCCTGCTCGGGATCTAGAATATAGAGGTAAGTTGTAATGCTTGGCAAATGTATGCACGGAGGTCCAAGTAGCCGCCTCAATAATGTCCTTGGTAGCCACCCCTCGTAAGAAAGCTGTGGTAGTGGCTGTAGCCCTTGTAGAGTGAGGTCTTATGTTCTGTGGAATTTGCTTTCCATGGTAGGAGTAACAGAATCTTATGCAATTTCCTATCCATTTAGAGATTGTCTGTTTGGAAATTGCTTTTCCTTCCCTCCCTGTTGCATAGGCTACTAAAAGCTGGTCAGTTTTTCTGTTACCTTTGGTTCTGTCCAGGTAGTAGCATAACTGTCTATGTACATCCAAGGTATGCAGCAGTCTTTCCCCCCTGTTCTGTGGATTGGGAAAGAAGGTAGGTAGGTGGATTGCCTGGTTTAGAGACACTCTGGATACCACCTTAGGCATAAATATAGGATTAGTTTTCATGGACACACTATCTTGATGGAGGATTAGGAAGGGTTGTACTGCCATTAAGGCCTGTAGTTCCGAAACCCTTCTTGCTGAAGTAATTGCCAGTAAAAAAGCAGTTTTCCATGATAGGTGTTGAAGATCTGCTGTTGCTGCTGGTTCAAATGGAGGGAGTGTCAATTTTTCTAGCACAAAGTTCAAGTCCCATGCTGGTAATGGTGGTTTCCTAGGAGGTTTTACATTCTTGATTCCTCTGAGGAACTGCCTGAGTAGAGGATGTGAGAAGACAGGGGATCAAGCTGTATTCTGCAGAAATGGCTGATGCATGTATCTTGATGGAGGAATAGGACAGGCCTGTATGTAGAAGCTCTGCCAAGTACTCCAGGATGTTAGCAATGTCTATCTTTGACACATCTTTTCCTCTTTCAGTACTCCAAATGACAAACCTTTTCCATTTTCCTGCACAGTTCCTTCTTGTTGAAGGTCTGCGGGCTTCAAGGATAATGTCTTTCACCCTTTGGGATAAGTCTGGTGTAGTTGCTGTTATGTGATGTTCCAGGCAGTCAGTTGCAGAGTTTTTAGGTTTGGATGCATGATGTTGTAGTTGTTCTGAGTTAACATCAAAGGCATCAGGGGTAGTGTCCACGTCCTCCCCCGAGACATGCTCCTCAGCAATGGATACCAGTGTTGTCTTGGCCAATTTGGAGCTATCAGAATTATCCTTGGACGTTCCTCTTTGATTTTCAGTAGTACCTTGTGTATCAAAGGGAGAGGTGGAAATGCATATGCTGTCAGGTCTTTCCAACTGAAGGATAGAAAGTCCACCTTCCAGGCTAGTGGGTGGTATGTCCTTGTGCAGAATTTCCTGAGCTGGTGATTGAGTGGGGATGCGAATAGGTCTATTTGTGGCATTCCCCATTTCTTTGTGATGGCCTTGAAGATGTCCGGGTGTAGCATCCATTCGTGAGCATCCGAGGTAGTTCTGCTTAACATGTCTGCTAGGATGTTTTCTTTTCCCGGTACAAATATTGCCTGTAACTGGATGTTGTAGCTCAGAGCCATATTCCAAAGGTCCAGAGTCATTCTGCATAGAGGGTATGAATGAGTGCCTCCCTGTTTGTTGATGCACCACATGACTGTGGTGTTGTCTGTCCTTATCATTAAATGGCCGCCTTTGAGGAATGGTCTGAAAAGTACAGTTTTGTACCTACCATAAATGTAGATGTCCGAACTGGATAGCATCTGCAGTCATAACAAGTGGGTTGTCCTGTCGTCAGGCAGCCCTTCAGTCGGCCGGATTCCAAAGTCCGGGTCCGGCTTCGGCTGATGTCGCACTCCACCCGACGTCATCTCTGTTGGTCTTCGGGTATAAAAGGCATCAGCCGACGCCATTTTCCTCAGTGTTTCTTGCCCCAGATGCCAGTAGCCCTCTTGTAGGCTAAAATTTGGATAGATGCCAATGTTTCCAAATAGATAGAGGTAAACACAACAATAAGCATGTATGTACATATACATAAACAAATACACCATAAAAGACTCCCCCCCCCAACAGCTAGCTATTAGAAGGGTAAACACCCTAGGAATACCACAGAGGGGATGGAGGGAGGGTAATCCTGACTGCAGATGCTATCCAGTTCGGACATCTACATTTATGGTAGGTACAAAACTGTACTATGTCCTTCATGGATGCATCTGCAGTCATAACAAGTGGGTAGAATACCATAGCCAACTAGGGGAGGAGGATAAAAGTAGATTATGGTGTGTTTAGGATCCCTTGCAGTACAGCAGTGGCAAACCCTGCTCGGGATCTGGAATATAGAGGCAAATTATAATGTTTGGCAAATGTATGCACGGAGGTCCAAGTAGCCGCCTCAATAATGTCTTTGGTTGCCACTCCTCGTAAGAAGGCTGTGGTAGTGGCTGTTGCCCTTGTAGAATGAGGTCTTATGTTCTGTGGAATTGGTTTTCCATGGAAGGAGTAACAGAATCGTATGCAATTTCCTATCCATTTGGAGATTGTCTGTTTGGAAATAGCTTTTCCTTCCCTTCCTGTTGCATAGGCTACAAAAAGTTGGTCAGTCTTTCTGCTATTTTTTGTTCTGTCCAAGTAGTAGCGTAGCTGCCTATGTACATCCAAGGTATGCAGCATTCTTTCCCCTCTGTTTTGTGGGTTGGGAAAGAAGGTAGGTAGGTGGATTGCCTGGTTTAAAGACACTCTGGATACCACCTTAGGCATAAATGTAGGATTAGTCCTAATGGACACTCTATCTTGGTGGAAGATTAGGAAGGGTTGCACTGCCATTAAGGCCTGTAGTTCTGAAACCCTCCTTGCTGAAGTAATTGCCAGTAGGAAAGCAGTTTTCCATGCCAGGTGTTGTAGGTCTGCTGTTGCTGCTGGTTCAAAGGGTGCTAGTGTCAACTTTTCTAGCACAAAGTTTAAATCCCAAGCTGGTAATGGTGGTTTCCTTGGGGGTTTTACATTCTTGACTCCTCTGAGGAATTGCCTGAGCAAAGGGTGCGAAAAAACAGGAGTATCAAAGCTGTATTCTGCTGAAATAGCTGATGCATGTATCTTGATGGAGGAGTAGGACAGGCCTGAATGAAGAAGTTCGGCCAGATACTCCAGAATGTTAGGCATATCTATGTTTGACACATCTTTTCCTCTTTCCGTACTCCAGATGACAAACCTTTTCCATTTTCCAGCATAGTTCCTTCTTGTTGAAGGTCTGCGTGCTTCAAGAATAATGTCTAACTCTTTGGGAAAGTTCTGGAATAGCTGCTGTTATGTGATGTTCCATGCAGTCAGTTGCAAGGTTTTTAGGTTTGGATGTATGATGCTGTAGTTGTTCTGTGTTAACATCAAAGGTATCAGGGGAATTGTCCACATATTGTTCCGAGACATGCTCCTCAGTAGTGGGTACCAGTGTTGTCTTGGCCAGTTTGGAGCTATCAGGATTATCCTTGGACGTTCTTCCTTGATTTTCAGTAGTACCTTGTGTATCAAAGGAAGAGGCGGGAATGCATATGCTGTTAGGCCTTTCCAGTTGAAAGAGAGCGAATCCACTTTCCATGCTAATGGGTGGAATGTCCTTGTGCAGAACTTTTTGAGCTGGTGATTGAGAGGTGATGCGAATAGGTCTATCTGTGGCATTCCCCATTTCTTTGAGATGGTCTTGAAGATGTCCGGGTGAAGCTTCCATTCGTGGGCATCCGAAGTGGTTCTGCTTAATATGTCTGCTAGGGTATTGTCTTTCCCTGGTACAAATATTGCCTGTAACTGGATGTTGTAGCTGAGTGCCAGGTTCCACAGCTCCAAGGTCATTCTGCATAGGGGGTATGAATGAGTGCCTCCCTGTTTGTTGATGTACCACATGACTGTGGTGTTGTCTGTCCTTATCATCAACTGGCCCTCTTTGAGAAATGGTTTGAACTTTTGGATTGCCAGTTTTACTGCCAGCATTTCTTTTAGGTTGATGTGCAGTTGAAATTGATCCTGTGTCCACAATCCCTGCACGCATTTGTCCAGCATGTGGGCCCCCCATCCTAGGTCTGAAGCGTCCGTTGTGATGGTCTGGCTTGCTTGACATCTGCGAAAGGGTAGGCCTGGGTTTGACTGGCATGCCTGAGCCCACCATAGGAACTCCTGTTTTAAGCCTGGAATTAGTGGGATTTCTGTTTCTAGACTGTGTCTGTGTTGGGACCATAAATTCTTTAGGTACCACTGTAGTTTTCTCATATGTAGTCTGGCAAATGGAACCAAGATTATGCATGATGCCATGAAGCCCAAGGCCTGCAGTACTTTTCTTGCTGTTAACTTGTTCAGTTTTGTTAGTGCCAAGAAGTATAGAGGGAGTTCTTTTTGTTTTTCTGTAGTCAGGAATGCCATTTGTTTTACTGTGTCCAATTCAGCCAAGAATGTCCTTGTTTGGGATGGTATCAGCCTTGACTTTTGTAAATTGACTGTGTATCCCAGTGCTTGTAGCAAGTAAATGACCCTTTGTAAATCTGTCAGCTTGCTTTTGTTGTCCCCTTGTAGCAGGCAGTCGTCCAGGTATGGGTAAATTTGAATTCCCTGCAGTCTGCAATGGGCGATTACTGATGCCAGGCATTTTGTGAATACTCTGGGCAGTAGATAAGCCAAAGGGCAATGCTGAGAATTGATAGTGCTCTGATCCTGCAAGAAATCTGAGGTATCTTCTGCAGATTGGTCGAATGGGGACGTGCAGGTATGCCTCCTTGAGATCTAGAGTTACCAGCCAAGACTCCTTGCCCAGCATGGGAAGAAGTTGCTGTAGGGTCAGCATTTTGAATTTTGGGACAATGATGTATGTATTTAAGGTGGACAGGTCGAGAATTGGTCTCCAACTTTTTTCCTTTCTTGGAACTAGGAATAGTCTGGAGTAGAACCCTTTCCTTGCTCTGCTGTTGGCACTCTTTCCACAGCTCTCATGTTTGCTAACTCCATTATCTGGCGTAGAGCCTCTGTTTTTTGATTTGGAGGTAGATTTGGCATTCCTCTTTTGACTGGGAAAGTGTGGAAGCGAAACCGGTAACCTTGATCTATGGTTTGTAAAATCCACTTGTCCTTTGTTATGTAGTGCCAGTTCTTTGAAAATAAGGTTAACTTTCCGCCTAGAGGAGCTGCTATTTGTTCCCTGGTAGGCGGATTTAGGGTTAAGTCACTGTGGTTGTGTTGATGTAGTGGCAGTGGCTGTGTCTGCGCCTCTGTTGTTACCCTGCCACTGTCTTCCTCTGTAGGCATCTCCTCTGGATTGGTTTCTGCCTCTGGAACGTCTATTCCTGCCCCTTTGAAATTTTGTGGAGTCAGGAAAGGACCAATTTTTGGCAGGCCAGTTCCTGCTAAACCTTGGGGGTTGAACCTGCAAGAAATCTTTAACAGTTTGAACAGATTTTGCCTTTTCTTCCATTTTCTTCATAACCTGCTGGGCAGATGTACCAAACAAACTTGTCTTGTCCATAGGAGCATCTAGCAACTTAGCTTTAACATGATCCGGTAAAGCTTGTTCCTTTAGCCATGCATGCCTTCTTATCACTGTGCCTGTCATGGCTGATCTAAATGAAGCCTCCAGTGCATCATAGCCACATTTTAAGGAATGGTTGCTAACCTGTTGTATGTTATTTACCATCTCTAATACATATTTCTTATCAAGAGATTCATCAGTGGTTAGTTTTTAGTTAACTGATCCAGCATAAACTCTTGGTATTGTATCATGTGAAACTGACAGTTTAAAGCTCTAGCTGAGAGAGTAGCTGAAGTGTAGACCTTTTACCCCATCTGTCTAATGACCTTGCTTCCCTTTCAGAAGGAATAGGGTTTTTAGCTATGGTCGCTACTGCCTTGGGGCCCTGGGATATAGTTTCTGGGTCTGCAAGTGGAGCCTTGTAAAGGTGGTGATGAGTATCTGGCACCCTGTAAAATCTGTCTGGTTTGGCAGGGGCTGGGGGTAAAGAATCTGGAGCGGAGCAAACATCATTGAAAGCATCATCCACCACAGAGAGAACAGGGGTATAGCTAAGGGCCTGTGCTGTGGGAGGTGCAGAAAAGTCCTAAGTCTTTTCTGGAGTCTGAAAAATCCTGTTGCTGCCATTGGAACTGTTCTCGCATGGCATGCAAGGTTTCCTCAAAGGAGAATTCTTCTGGTGGGGAAGCAGCTGGGATGGATTCTTCAGCATCAGAATCTTCAAAATTGGAGAAGGGAGCCTCTGGCTGGTCAGTTATGTCTGATTCATCAGCAGAATCATCAGAGGACACTGGCTCGGGGGGCTCTGCCCTAAGTCTCTTCTCTGGGGGCTGAGAGGCCCTGTCTGGGTGAGATTGAGATCCTCTAATTAAAGAAATTAAATCTTCTGCCAAAGTCAGCATTTGAGAACTAGAAGAGGGCCTGGATGTGGATGGTTTAACAGGCACTGTTTTAGTAGTCTTGGCTGCTTTAGCCCTGGCGAAGGCCTTAATGGACATGGCTGCTGGAGGCCTAGCAGCACCACGTGCTGGGGTAGAAACATCCAAGGGGATGGTGTCTGATAAGTCAACCACCGTAGTGGGTAAAATTTCTGAAGTCGTTTCAAGAGTTGTAGCAGGGGCCTCAGTTGTAGGAATAGGTTCAGCTGTACTTTGTTCAGTTTTCTCGGTTTCGGCCGAAACAGAGACACTCGCGGTTTGCTTGACCATGGTTTCGGCCGAAACCGCGGACCGCGAGTGTCGGTCTTTATCTTTGCGTTTTTTGTTAGATTGGGTAGTCGGAGGATCCGACGGCATAAAGTACGCAAAATCAGAACCGAAAAACTGTTCTGCAAACTCCGACCGACGCCTAAGCGTTCGTCGGTTGAAAGAAGCACAGGCCGAACAGGCTGCTACGTCGTGGGCTGGGCCTAAACAAGGCAGACAGTAAGAGTGGAAATCTTTATGAGGTATTTGTTTCCCACAGTTTAAACAATTGTTAACTTTTTCTGACATCGGCTGAGGCAAGAAGTCCCCAACGGGGTACTTAGCTTTAGAAGTCTTCGAAGTAGTATTCGGTAGAAGTAATCTCTGGATCCGACCGACCGGCACTTGCGAACAGCTTCTGCTTCGGCCACGGCAAGAAAGACTGAGGAAAATGGCGTCGGCTGATGCCTTTATACCCGAAGACCAACAGAGATGACGTCGGGTGGAGTGCGACATCAGCCGAAGCCGGACCCGGACTTTGGAATCCGGCCGACTGAAGGGCTGCCTGACGACAGGACAACCCACTTGTTATGACTGCAGATGCATCCATGAAGGACATTTCTGGATTGCTAGTTTTACTGCCAGCATTTCTTTTTGATTTATGTGCAGGTGCAGCTGGTCTGGAGTCCATAATCCTTGTATGCATTTGTCCAGCATGTGTGCCCCCCAGCCTAGATCTGAGGCGTCCGTTGTGATGGTTTGGCTTGCTTGGAATTTGTGGAAAGGCAAGCCTGTGTTTGACTGGCATGCTTGAGCCCACCATAGAAACTCTTGTTTCAGGCATGGGATTAGTGGGATTTCTGTTTCTAAGCTGTGCCTGTGTTGAGACCATAAATTCTTTAGGTACCACTGTAGCTTTCTCATATGCAGTCTGGCATGGGGGACCAGGATTATGCATGATGCCATGAAGCCCAAGGCCTGCAGTACTTTTCTTGCTGTTAGTTTGTTCTGTTTTGTTAATGCCAAGAAGTAAAGAGGGAGTTGTTCTTGTTTTTCTGCAGTTAGGAATGCCATCTGTTTTACTGTGTCCAATTCCACACCCAAGAATGTTCTTGTTTGGGATGGTATCAGTTTTGACTTTTTTAAATTGACTGTGTATCCCAGGGCTTGTAGTAAGCAAATGACTCTTTGTAAGTCTTTTGTCAGTTTGCTTTTGTTGTCCGCTTGTATCAGGCAGTCGTCCAGGTATGGATAAATTTGGATTCCCTGTAGCCTGCAATGAGCGATTACTGATGCCAGGCATTTTGTGAATACTCTGGGCGCAGTAGATAAGCCAAAGGGCAATGCTGAGAATTGATAATGCTCTGATCCTGCAAGAAATCTGAGGTATCTTCTGCAATTTGGTCGTATGGGGACGTGCAGGTATGCCTCCTTGAGATCTAGAGTTACCAGCCAAAACTCCTTGCCCAGCATGGGAAGAAGTTGCTGAAGGGTCAGCATTTTGAATTTTGGGACAATGATGAATGTGTTTAAGACGGACAGGTCGAGAATAGGTCTCCAACTTTTCTCTTTTCTTGGTACTAGGAAGAGTCTGGAGTAGAATCCTTTGCCCTGTTCTGTTAGTGGTACTCTTTCCACAGCTCTCATCTTTGTTAATTGAGCTATCTGTTTTAGAGCTTCTGTTTTTTGATTTGGAGGTAGGTTTGGCATTCCTCTTTTCACTGGTAAGGTGTGGAAGTGAAACCTGTAGCCTTGGTCTATGGTCTGCAAAATCCACTTGTCTTTTGTGATATAGTGCCAATTTTTTGAAAATAAAGCTAACTTCCCACCTAAGGGTGCTGTTATTTGTTCCCTGGTAGGTGGTGTCAGAGCCAAGTCACTGTGATTGTCCTGGTGCAGTGGCAGTGGTTGTGTCTGTGCCTCGCTGGTTATTGCCTTGCCACTGGCGTCCTCTGTAGGCACCTCCTCTGGATTGATTTCTGCCTCTGGCACGTCTATTCCTGCCTCTTTGAGATTTTGAGGAGTCTGGAAAGGACCAATTTTTGGAAGGCCAGTTCCTGCTAAACCTAGGGGGCTGAACCTGTAAGAAATCCTTAACTGTTTGTACAGATTTTGCCTTCTCTTCCATTTTCTTCATTACTTGCTGAGCAGGAGTACCAAATAGACTGGCCTTATCCATAGGAGCATCTAACAGCTTTGCTTTAACATGATCCGGCAAGACCTGTTCTTTCAACCATGCATGCCTTCTTATAACAGTGCCAGTCATGGCTTATCTAAATGAAGCCTCCAGTGCATCATAGCCACATTTTAAAGAATGGTTACTAACCTGCTGAATGTTATTCACCATTTCTAAAACATATTTCTTATCTAAGGAGTCATCAGAGGACAATTTCTTAGTTAACTGATCAAGCATAAACTCTTGGTATTGGATCATATGAAACTGACAATTCAAAGTTCTAGCTGAGAGAGTAGCAGAGGTGTAAACTTTTTTCCCCCATCTCTCTAAGGACCTGGATTCCCTTTCAGAAGGGAGAGGGTTTTTGCTGAGGTCGAAGCTACTGCCTTAGGCCCCTGGGAGATAGTCTCAGGATCTGCAAGTGGGGCTTTGTATAAGTGGTGATGAGTGTCTGGTACCCTGTAAAACCTATCTGGTTTGGCAGGGGCTGGAGGTAAAGTATCAGGAGCAGTGCAAACATCATTAAATGCATCATCCACAACAGGCAGAACTGGGGGTATAGCTAAGGGCCTATGTTGTGGTAAGTGTAGAAAGGTCCTAAGCCTTTTTCTTGAATCTGAGAAATCTTGTCCCTGCCATTGGAATTGTTCTCGCATGGCATGTAAGGTTTCGCCAAAGGAAAATTCCTCTGGAGGAGAGGCAGAAGGAGTAGATTCTTCAGCATCGGAATCTTCATAAGTAGAAAAAGGAGCCTCTGGATGGTCTGTAATGTCTGAGTCATCCGAAGAATCATCAGTGGACACTGGCTCTGGGGGCTCTGCTCTAGGTCTCTTTTCTGGAGGCTGAGAGGCCCTGTCTGGGTGAGATTGGGATCCCCTAATTAAAGAGATGAGATCCTCTGCCAAAGTAAGCATTTGTGAACTGGAACTGGGCCTGTGTGAGGGGGGCTTAACAGGCACTGATTTAGCAGTTTTGGCTGCTTTAGCCCTGGCAAAGGCCTTAATAGACATGGCTGCAGGAGGCCTAGCAGCACCACGTGCTGGGGTAGAGACATCCAAAGGGATGGTGTCTGATAATTCAATAGGAACCACATTAGTAGGTAAAACTTCAGAGGCCGATTCAACTAGGGTAGCAGGAGCCTCGGTAGTAGTCATGGATTCGGCTGAAGATTGACCCGTTTGCTCGGTTTTGGCCGAAACCGAGACACTCGCGTTTGCTTAACCGTGGTTTCGGCCGAAACCGCGGACCGCGAGTGTCGGTCTTTTTCTTTGCGTTTTTTAACAATTTGAGTAGTCGGAGGATCCGACGGCATAATGTACGCAAAATCTGAGCCGAAAAACTGTTCAGCAAACTCCGACCGACGCCTAAGCGTTCGTCGGTTGAAGGAAGCACAGGCTAAACAGGCTGCTACGTCGTGGTCTGGGCCTAAACAAGGTAGGCAGTACGAGTGGAAATCCTTATGAGGTATTTGTTTCCCACAAGTTAAACAATTATTTACTTTTTCTGACATCAGCTGAGGCAAGAAAGAGTCCCCAACGGGGTGCTTAGCTTTTAGAAGTCTTCGAAGTAGTATTCGGTAGTAGTAATCTCTGGATCTGACCGACCGGCACTTGCGAACAGCTTCTGCTTCGGGCGCCATGCGGCAAGAAAGACTGAGGAAAATGGCGTCAGCTGATGCCTTTATACCCGAAGACCAGGAGAGATGACGTCAGGTGAAGTGCGACACCAGCCGAGGCCAGACCCAGACTTTGGAATCTGGCCGACCGAAGGGCTGCCTGACGACAGGACAACCCATTTGTTACGACTGCAGATGCATCCTTGAAGGACATCCATACTTGTCAAGGCCAGTGTGGCGCGATCAGAATCAATCTGCTTCTCAAGGATGGCGCTTTCTGGATCACCCTCGAGATAAGGGGGAACGGAGGGAAAGCATACAGCAGACCCGAGGGCCAACTGTGCGCCAGAGCGTCCCTTGAAGATCCCCCCAGTAGGGGGATCAGCGAGAAGTAGTCGCTGCATTTCGCATTGAGAGGGCTGGCAAAAAGGTCGCAGCAAGGTTGCCCCCATTTGCTGCATATGCTGTCCGCCACCTGGCGGTTCAGGGCCCACTTGTAGGGCATGAGAATTGCCCTGCTTAGCCCATCTGTGATCACATTGGTTTTCCCCGGGATGTGCGTTGCCACCAAGGCCCGCTGGGAAGCTGTTGCCCAATTCCACACTATCATGGCCTCCCTGCATAGTGGGTACAATCTGGTTCCTCCTTGTTTGTTGAGATACCACACTACTGACATATTGTCTGAGTGTATCGCAACAGTCCCTAAGGGGAGGACATATTGAAGCGCTTGCAACGCTAGGAGCACTGCCCTCATCTCCAGGACATTTATGTGCAAGTCTATCTCGTGCTCCTGCCACGTGCCTTGGACCATCCTGCTGAGATAATACCCCCCCCACCCTATCCGGGAGGCGTCCGTGGTCACTGTTGTCCACCGGGCTGGGTGAAACATAGGGTTTTCCTACGTCTAAATTGTTGGTGCATAGCCACTAACTGAGGTCCTGCTTGCATTTGCCTGTGATTAAGATTGGATGGGATAGTGGTAGTCTCTGAAAAAACCATTGGGCGAATAGGAGCCACTGTAGGATCCTCATATGCAACCTCGCTAACGGGACCATCATGATGGTGGATACCATTGTCCCCAGTAACTGAAGCACTAGTCTTGCCCTCACGCGTGCCAGAGGCATCATCATCCAAACCTGTCGTCGTAACCCTGTGATCCTTTCCATAGGTAGGAACGCTCTCAACCGAATAGTGTCCAACTCTGCTCCTATAAATAAGACATGCCGTGAGGGTAGCAAGGCAGATTTTTTCCAGTTTACTGTGATGCCTATCTGGTGACAAAGATCGATAACAGTATCTCTGTTTTGAAGAAGTAGATGCTTGGTGGGGGCGGATAGGAGCCAGTCGTCCAGGTAAGGAAACACCTGGAATCCTTGACGTCTCAAGTGAGCCGTCACCACTGCCATGCACTTGGTGAACACCCTGGGGGCTGTGGTGAGACCAAAGGGCAGGGCTCTAAACTGGAAGCGCCCGATTCCCAGCCGGAAGCGTAGATGACATCTGGATGCTCTGTCCATTTTGATGTGGTAATAAGCATCCTTCAGGTTGATGCAGCACATCCATACTTCCTTTCCCAATAATGGGAGAATTGATTGTAGCGTGACCATCCGGAATTTGGACTTGTGTACATAATGATAGAGTCGGCTGAGATCCAAAATGGGTCTCAGGTCCCCCGTTCTTTCCGGCACCAAAGAGAATCTCGAGTAAGTCCCTAATCCGATCTGGTCTGGGGGGACTGGTTGGATGACTCCTTTTTCTAGCAGCTGAGAAACTTCTGTTGCTGCCTGACCCCTTTGACTGGGTGAAACGTCTGGGATCTTTTTGACGGGAGGAGGTGTGGAGTGAAATGGAATGGTGTAACCTCCGACGATTATCCCCAATACCCATCTGTCCTGGGTGATGTTGACCCAGGCTTCCGGATACTGGGAGATTCGACCCTCGACTGGCTCTGGAGAAGAACAGCTGGGCACACCTTCAGGAATGAGAGTATGGGGAACCGTGGAAGGAATCACGTTCCCCCGAATTGCGAGGGCCCCCCTCTGTTTCTGGGGCGACGTCTCCCTGAATACGACCCCCCTCCCCTGCCTTGGGGGGGTCTCACCCTGTGCGGTAGGAAAGGACCTTTGCGATTTTTTGAACCACATCTTTCCCCCTCTCTGAGCCTTGGGATAAGGCCTCGACGGGAGGGAAAAACGGACTCCCACGGCAGACAAGGTCTTTCCCTCTTGCTCGCACCTGGTGAGCGTATCTTTGACTTTGGTCCCGAACAATGAGGAACCATCGAAGGGGGCATCAGTAAAGGAAGACTTAAAGGCCTCCGCAAAATGACACAGGCGTAGCCAGGCTTGCCTCCTGAGGGCCACCCCTGAACTAGCCGCCCTACTAGCTCCCTCGGCCGCGTACGAAATCTGTCGCATGGACGAGTTAGCAATGGAGTTGAGGGTAGAGAGCTGAGCGTTGACCATTTGAGTCACCGCCTCAGGTACGTTACCTGTTAGAGTATCTCCCTAACTCCTTAAGGAGATCTCTCTGGAGCCGTGTGAAATGAGACAAATAATTCAGCGACCGCAAGGTAAAGGTCGCTGAAGACAGTGTACGCTTACGGTACCGATCCATCGTCCTAGACTCCTTGTTAGGGGGATGGACCGAAGAGGAAGACTCAGCAACTTCCTTCTGTGTGGCAGCCGCCACCACCATAGCATCTACAGGGACTCCCTTTGTCAAAAATTCTTTCCCTTGGGGAGCAGACAAAAATTTGTTGGGGCATCGAGGAACCGGCTCCACAGAGTCAGGAGTCTCCCACACCCTTCGACAGATAAAGTCCAGGAGCTCGAAGGGTGGAGACACCCTGGAGGCGGAGGGCTGGGCGCCAAAGGCCTTAAGGAATACTGACTCCTCCTCAGAGGGGGCTTTGGAAGACCAGTCTCCTCTTTGTTTCAAGATGTCCAGGACAATGGAGAACGAAACATCCTCAGAGGAAGACTTAGGGGACCCTTCCGACTCCTCGAGGTCAGTATCGGAAGTGAGGGACTTGTCCTGGGAGTCTATGTGCTTCCTATTGCAAGCTTTCTTTCTGGGGTTTCCTAAGGCACAGACTCTGAGGGCCCCTCAGAAAGAAGGAGATCACTCATGGGGGTGTCCTTAGGCCCTTGCGCCCTGCTGTCCATGGATAGGTGGATGTCAGAAGCTCTCGCTGGTGTCATAGGGGACGGAAGGACCGATCCGAGAGAAGTAGCTGACCTAGCCAGCGTGCTCCACATAGCCTCGAAGGCAGGACCTCCCGAATCGGAGGACCGACCACCTTCCAAGGCCATGAACGGGACCGGAGTCCCCGCCGCCGAGGTGCCAAGGGGAAGGCTCGGCACCGGCTGGTGCTCCGAGACAACCCCCTCGGGCCCGATGGAGGAGACCAGAGTCTTGAACCCTGTGGACGGAACAGACAGGGTCGGAGCCGATACTGGCACAGATAAACCCCGCTGGGGGATCGGCGCCAGCACAGGAACGTCCCTCGGAGCGGAACTTACCGGCTCCGACAGGGATGCTCTCGGAGGAGGAATAGCAGGTACAACCAACAGAGCTGGCTCCGGAGCCGACTGGGTCGGAGCCAAGAAAAGTTTGGCCAACACCGGCGACTGTAAGAGCTTCTGCACCACCCTATCTACATTCAAATCGGAAAACCTGGAGGATTTGGCGGAAATGGATGGAGAAGCAATCTCCTATCTGGAGAAGCTTGCCTTAAACTTGGCGACCGGCTCCGAATCGGTTCCAAAATTATCGGAGCGGCCGCAGAGTCAGTCGATACAGTTACTTCCTGCAGCCCTGAAGTCAGTGGAGCCGAGGAAGCAGATTCCAGAATGGAAATTTTAGAAGGTGGCTCTGAAACAATAGATGGAGCCGGCGACCTCTTCTTGGATTTGGAGGATTTAGACAGACTGGGAGCAGAGGCTAAATTCTCCTCAAAGGACGGTTTTAGCAGTCCCTTTAGGATCAATTTGTTTTTCCTCTCTTGGAGCACCCAAGGACTAAAGGCATGGCAGAAACTGCACGACTCCTGAAGGTGGATGGCTCGAAGACAGTAAACACAGACTGAGTGCCCGTCTATGATGGACATTTTATAGGCACACTTAGTACACTTTTTAAAGCCCGAGGGCTTATGCTCTTTTTGTTACTTAGACATTCTAACAAATAGTAGCAGCCGCTACCAAAAGGGCTGGAAACCGCTACCACAGAAGCAGAAACATGAAACAACACACACAGGCACAGGGGAGAACCTCTAATTAAAACGGTTCTCAACTTAAATTAAGAAAAAACTAACCAAGCAAGTGCACGAGGAGGACTAGGTCCTCTAACTTAAACGGGCCTAGCCCGAGGGTGTAAGGGATACCACACACAACACATTCGTACACTACAAAAACAATGCAGCAACACCACTAAGAACCACTCTATAGAATAACAGAGTTATTTTAGCAAAGAATTAGCCAAAAATTTTCCACAAAAAAAAAAAAGACTTTCAATACTTAGCCACAGCCAAGTCGAGACCACGTTTGAGCTCTACAAGCGGCAAACGAGATCTGGGGATGTGGAGCAGTGTATTGTGGGATACCATCTTAGCCTAGCCAAAGACTTTCGAGCTAGTAGATAGGCCGAGTCGGAGCCGAAAACCCACAAGTGAAGAATGTAGACGAGATAGGACTACATAACATGGACAGTTCCTTTGTCTTGTGTCAGTAGGTCCCGGACAACTTGCAGTGATTGCCCTTGGCTAGACTGAGACGTAGGGGGAACCAGTGCTGCCTTGGCCAGTAGGGTGTCACTAACAAGATTTTTGGTTTGTCCTTCTGTATTTTCAGGAGGACATTCTGGATAACTGGAAAGGGGGGGGGGCATAAAGAAAAGTACAGTTGTGTACCTACCATAAATGTAGATGCTAGAGTGTATTCACTGTTGCAGTCATTACACTTGGGTTATCCTGCTGGCAGGCTACCCGCAGTTGGCCTGAATTCCAAAGTCCTGGTCTGGCATCGGTTGCTGTTGACTCTTCCCTGACGTCAGAGCGCCAGGGGTATAAAAGATGCAGCCGACGCCATTTTCTTCAGTCTTTCTTGCCGCGCGGTGCCCAAAGCAAAAGCAGTTCGCAAGTGCCGGTCGGCCAACTCCTGAGATTTTCGAAATTGAATTTCAGATCCGAAGTCTTCTATAAAGCTAAGTACCCCAATGGGGAAACTTTTTTCTTGCTCCAGACCGATGTCAGAAAAAGTGCAATATGCACTTTTTCAATGTTGCAATGACTGCAACAGTGAAACACGATGAACATCTTCCCCTCCCAAGAGATATTTTATTGTATATTTGTCGACCGGGCTTGTCCGATTGGGCTATAATTGCCCATTTTCAGTGGAGGCCCAAAGAGAAAACTTCCAATAGAAAAATAGAAATTTTACATATTGAACACATGTAGAATAAATTCATCAGTACCACACATTACTGCATCAGTGTCATACATTACACTGTGGCAAGTGAAATACATATAGAAATACATTCATCAAAGGGTTGCCTCACAGCAAGAGGTTCTCCCGTTTGATTCTCGGCTGGAGTGTAGGGAGTGCCTTCTGTGTGGAGTCTGCATGTCCTCCCCGCAGTTGGGTGGGCGTTCGAAAGACAAGCGTAAATGGGCGTGCCTTCGCTTGAAGGTTGAACGTTGAGCTGGCACCTCGGCATTCATGAAAATCTACTGCCAATCATTAGCGGATCGGAGTTTCGGTGTGGCGACCCCTAACCGGGAAAAGCCGAAAGACAAACAAAACATTCTACACATAATAGTGCAATAGTTACACAGCTGAAATATTTTACTAGTTATGTTTGTACAATGGTGTAGCAAGAGGAGAAGATAAACTTACTGCTTGTTTATTGAAGGGAAAAAGAGAGAAGAGAAGTAGAAAGTTATAGGGGAGTGTTTACAGGGGATAATTACAATGGCAGTTCCATTTTTCAGGAAGGTATTTTTCTGTAGCGGTTTTGAATTGACTGGAATGTTCAATGGATCTTATATCTAGTGGTAGGTTATTCAAGGCCTTGGAAAGGTTAAAGCTATAGACTAGGTGACCCATTTTGGTCCTTGGTTTGTAGACTTTTAGTATACCTTGTTCAGAACTGCGGAGTAATCTAGTGGGTAGGTAATGAGAGATTAGAGAGGAGACAGTTGGACAGAGAGAGGGTTTGTAGAGAATGGAGTGAATAATCTGAAACTGATGATACTGAAGCAGGATAGGTAATTCTAGTCAATTTAGTTCTTTTAGTGAGAGACCGTGATGGGACTTGTAAGAATTTTGGGCAGCAGATGTGGCAATCCTGTTATAAGTTGTTTCTAACTTGTTTAGTAGTCTAGTGTTGAGGCTGGTAAGAATCTGGCAGCTGTAGAGTAAAGTGGGTAAGAGGTAGACATTTGAAAGTGTTACTTTTGCTGTTTTGGTAAGAAATTTTTTGTTTCTGTAGAGGAGACCTAGCTTGAGATGTGTTTTTCGGAAAAAATTATTGACGTGTAAATCAAAGGTTAGTCAATCATCAATAGTAACACCTAAGAGTTTTGTACTGGTGTCCACCTGTATTATTTTGTGACAATATGGAGAAGGAATACTATGTGGTTAAGGTTTTTAGTGAGAAAGTAGTAATTTGGTTTTCTTTGGATTAAGGATTTTCAGATAGCCAGTTTTCTACAGAGTTAAAAGAGAAGTGTGTGTGATTTTAGTTGAGTTGGTGATTCAGCAATAGCGATGTGTAGAATCATCTGCGTGATGCTTAAAGTGTCCACTTCTCCATGTTACAGGGGAGTGTGTCTTTGAGCAGAAGGTCTGCAGCTGCCTGTTCTGGGGGAGGCAAACAGGTCTATTTGTGGAGTACCCCACCAGTGGACTATGTCTAGCAAGACCCTCCCTGTCCAGCATCCATCTGGGGTTTATATCATAACATCGAAGTCGCAAGACATTAACTGTTACAATATCGAACCCAAAACCTCGAAGACTGAGAATAGCGAAGCAGCCAACATCGAATTCTTTCCCAGGGAAAGAATTCGGTGGGCTGTTTCCCCGGCTTTGCTATTTCCTCCACTGTGGTGCGATCTCGGAGTTGGTATATTTAAGTAGGGGGTGTGGGGGCACATGGTGAAGTGCAGATGCCTTGAGAGGGTATCGTTGGACTCTGCTAGTATTAAGATGTCGTCCAGATCAGGGTAAATCTGAATTCCCTGCATTCTGCAGAAGGCAATGGCTGGGGCTAGGCACTTTGTAAAGACTCGAGGGGCAGTGGATAAACCAAAGGGCAAGGCAGCAAATTGGAAATGAGAGGATGGTCCAGAGAAATGCAGCAATTGTCTGTGGGAAGTCCTGATGGGTTGGGAGGGTGGCCTAATGGTTAAGTTGTTTACCTTATAGACACAAGGTGCAGCGTTTGATTCTCACATGGGGTAATTGGCTAGGCTTAAAATGGCCGACAGGGGTAGTTAGCCTAGGAGTAACCTATGAACTAGTATGCGAAGGTAGGCTTCTTTTAGGTCCAGGGTGGCCATAAAGGCCTTGGCTGGAATAAGAGGTAGCAGAGTGGGTAGCGACAGCATTTTGAAGGAGGGTACCTGAAAGGTGTAGGTTTAGAAAGAAGAGATCTAAAATGGGTCTCCAGCGGCTCTTTTTTGGGGACCAGGAAGAGATGAGAGTAGAATCCCTTTCCTTCTTGTCTTGAGAGGACATGCTCTATGGTGCCTAGCTTTAGAAGTCCTGACAAGACTTGTGGTAGGAGATGAATTTGTTTTTTTTTGGGGGAGGGGATACTTCTCCTGGGTGGTTTTTCTTTCCAGGATAGGAAGTACCCTTTTTTTGGATAATGGATAAGATCCACTGGTCTGTGGGGATGGCTTGCCAGAGAGTGCGAAAGGTGTGCAGAGAGTGGCAGGTGGGCCAGGCAGTCACGCATTATTGGGACCTCCTCTACCCTGAAAAGGTTGTCTCTGTTGAGGAGGTGGTGCATTAGGTCTGGACGAAGTAGGTCTTCTTGCCCCTCTTCTAGATCTGGAAGAGGAGGCAGCTGGCTGAGCAGGGTTGCGCCTTACAAAAGTGGTTTTAGCAGTGTATTTCCTGTAATATTTGGGAATGGGGTCACCAGCAGATGCTTGATGTCCTGTAATTCTTTACTTTTTTCCTGCAGATTCTTGGAGATCTGCAGATTGTTTTCCAAAGAGGAAGTTGTGATCCAGGGGGCATCCATGAGTTTGGACTTGGTCTTCAGGTAGATTCTGGAGTCTTAGCCAGGAGTATCACTGAGGACAGAAGCAGATGCTGCAGAGCGGGCAGATGCTTCTACAGCATCGAAGCTGCATCTGATTGAGTGCCTGGCTACTTGCTGAGCCAAGGACAGTTTGGAGGCCATGTCAGCCTTAATGGGACTCTCAAGCATAGAAGCCAGCATGGAGGAGGCTTGAGACACTAAGTCTAGAGCATATTTAGTCATGTGGGTATGATAACTTATGGCTCTGAATGCCAAAATGGAGGATGTGTATACTTTCTTTCCCATCCTATCCATATATTTGCCATCTTTATCAGTGAGTAGGAGGAAGGCAGCAGTCTCGACTATCAGGAGTAGTGGCAATAACAGCTGGGTCTGCCAAGGGAGGTTTAATTAGGAATTTATGCTCTGGCACTTTACAGAAGCGATCAAGGCACTTGGGAGCTGGGGGCTGGGAGTCTGGGGCCTTAGAAGCTGAATTAAAGGCATCCAGGTAAACAGGAAGCACTGGAGGAACCACTGAGGGGGAGGGGGATGCCACTTGAAGCATCTCTTAAGTACCTCTTTTGGGTGTCAGTAATTTGGGGAAGTATCCCATTTGAAGTAATCTTTCATCTTGGTGATGGTCTCACCAAAGGTAATATCCTCAGGGGGAGAATCCCCTTTGACAGATTCATCAGGAGAATAATACTCCTGGGGAGAAGCAATCTGAGATGTATATGAAATGGAGTCCTCTGAGGAAGAAAAGGAAGAATCATGCTCTTCCTCCCTAACTTGAGAGGCCATGGGTGGGAGGGAAGAGGCAGAAGCAGGCCTAGGGCTCAATAAAGGCAGCGTAGAGGGGGCTGAGGCTGAAGGCCTGCATTAGTGAGGAAGTGAAAGCCTGCCAATCTGGTACCGTTTCTGGAGAAGAGGAGGTATGCTTGTTTTTTTTCTTTTTGGCCGGGGTGGAGGTAGGAAATGGCCTGGCGTCAGACTTTGAAGACATTTCCAAAGGCTGGATCCCAGTCGGAGGTACCACAGAAACTGGTTCCCCCTCGACATCGACTGTAGTCTGTGTCTGGGCTAGCTCAGAGGACGTGCCAGTGAACGGCTGTGCAACGGCTTCTTAAAGGGTCGTCGTTGAAGTCGATGGAACCACCGAGCACTTAACTTCTAGATCAGCAGTTGACGGGGTGTCGGGAAGCGAAGTGGCAGGCGAGGAAGACCTAAGAATCTTGGTTTTCTTTCGCGGAGGTTCGTGTTTGGCCTCCAATGCAGGATACATTCTATGAGCTAACCATTTTAGGAGATGGTTTTCTAGATAAAGGTTTAAAGCGGCCAGACAGCTGCGCAGGGTCTTCGGCACAAATGATTGACAAATTGAGCAGGAGGAATGGTTGTGCTCCCGGCCTAAGCAAAAAACACACCTATCAAGGGTGTCTTTAAGGGGAAATCTGGCGCCCACATTGGCACTTTCCCTTTTACCTGACATCTGCTAAAGGGTACAACAACCAAGCCTAAGCAATGAATTAGCAAAAAAAAAAATAGAAACCCAATAGGTTACTTAGCTTTACTGATGCGATGTCTGTGAAGGAGCGATTGTACTACGCATAGGTCATCTTCAGCTGGAAAGTTCTGAGGATGGTCACATTAAAGGCCCCTGGTTTATGGCCTCATGCCTGACGTCCCACGCACACTGCAACAGCCAAGCTGAAGCTTTCATATAGGAGCCGACGTACGAGATGCCCGAGGGCAGGAAATCCCACAACTAGAATACTGCAACATAGGAATAGGAGGACATCAATAAGTAAACAGGAGTGTCAGAAGATTTAACATTCCACTAATATTAGGTGCAAATGAGTAAAGCTATTTTTAAAATGTTTTAATTTGGTTTTAAAATAAATCAATTATAAAACAAACTATTTACATAGGTCCACAGCTGATCAATATATCAAAGTTTTACATATCAACAATTAATATTTTTCAAGCAATTCTATGGTTAAGCCAATATTTATACGGATGTGTAATATTAGATGTTCTCATCTTTATAGTACTCAAATTCACTACTGCAAACGATTTTTGTCATACTAAAGTTAACAAAGGAGGAGATAACTATTTTTTCCATTTTTATTACTTTCTGGCTATAGCAAAAATAGAGCAGAGAGGCACTTGGGTTTTTGGAATTCTCAGGAATCGGAGCATTAAATAAAATGAGAAGTTATGTACCTACCATAACGTTCCATGTCAGTTGTCTTCTCTCGCCTTCTTTCTTGCTTGATGGGTTCGGAGCCGATCCTCGGCTCCGACTCGGCACTTTGCTAAGCTCGAGAGTCACTTTTACCAGCTCGAAGCAGCCCCATATCCCATGATGCAAGGCGGTAAGTACCCAGATCTCGTTTAGTACCTATAGGCAATAACACCTAGCACAAAAAACTTCCCAGAAGGAAGAAAGGCAAAAAGCCTAAAGGATGGGCTATAAGGTAGACTAGAACTAGCTGGTCTTAAGAAGCATTCTTCCATATAGGGAGAAAAAGGTCTGTCCAGGCCAGGGGGCAGGAGGGAGGGTCGCAAGAAAGAAGGCGAGAGAAGACAACTAACATGGAACGTTATGGTAGGTACATAACTTCTCAATGTTAAGTTGTCGATCTCGCCTTCATTCTTGCTTGATGGGACCGCGTCCCTAGCACCTCTATCCTGGGTGGCTCAATGGAACAGACTCTTGAGAACTGTAGAGCCAAAACTGGCTCTATCCCTGGAGGCCAAATCCAATTTGTAATGAGAAACAAAGGTATGAGGAGTGGCTGCTGCACAAATAGTGTCTAAAGGAAGTCTAGCCTGAAAAGCTGTAGAAGTGGCTAAGCTTCTGGTTGAATGCGCTTTAGGTTTTGAGCACAGCTGTTTTCCCCTGAGCCGATAGATTTCAGAGATGGTGGAAGAAAGCCATCTAGATAAGGACACTTTGGAGACAGGGAGGCCTTTCTTGTTTTCAGCATAAGAAAGAAAGAGCTGATCGGATTTCCTGAATTGTTTTGTTCTGTCCAAATAATATCGGAGTTGGCGGTGAACATCAAGATAATGTAATTTTTGTTCCGATCTGTTTGAGTAATTAGGGAAAAATACCGGGAGGTCAATAGATTGGTTCAAATTATTTTTCGAGGCCACCTTGGGCAAAAAGGTTGGATTAGTTCTCATGGATACCCTGTCTTTGTGGAAGACCAAATAAGGGGGACGAACAGAGAGAGCATGAAGTTCTGACACTCTCCTTGCCGAGGTAATAGCAACAAGGAAGAGCATTTTCCATGAAAGAAATTTCAGGGAACATGAAACAGCTGGCTCGAAGGGAGGAAGAATTAAGGATGTCAGCACTAGATTAAGGTACCATTGAGGAGGAGGACTCCTGACTGGAGGTTTCAGGAGAAAAATTCCTTTTAGAAAGGCTCTACAAAGCCTGTGCGACATAATGTTGTGATCTGCAAAACCGACATGAAAATTCGAGATAGCAGCCAACTGAACTTTGACCGTGGAAGATGAAGAGCCCGAGTGGAAGATTTCCACTAAGAAATCCAAAACTGCTTGAATAAGGGCAGTAAAAGGATCTATATTTTTAGCTTTTGCCCGACAAGAGAAACGTTTCCACTTGCTGGTATAAATCCTTCTAGTAGAGGATTTAAGGGAAGCCACTATGATATCCCTAACAGGATTAGAGATCATAGGAAGCCTGGCTAAGGAAGGAAGTGGAGCAACCAAGCTGTGAGGT
The DNA here is from genome assembly GCF_019279795.1 of Protopterus annectens. Classification (NCBI taxonomy): domain Eukaryota; kingdom Metazoa; phylum Chordata; order Ceratodontiformes; family Protopteridae; genus Protopterus; species Protopterus annectens. Next base: position 1,456,862,792 of record NC_056729.1, read on the forward strand.
TGAGAGAAGGAATAGACCGATGCAGCCGACCCGATTGGTGAATCAGAAGGTCTGGCACTGGGTCCAGATGCCAAGGCTGCACCAACAGGTGACGATGGAGGAACGGAAACCAAATTTGTCGAGGCCAATAGGGAGCAATGAGAATCATTTTGGCTCTCAAAACGGTGGCTTTCTGGAGTACTTGTGGAATCAATGGAAAGGGAGGAAAGGCATAAAGTCGTCCCTGGGGCCAATCCTGGGTTAGAGCGTCTCTGGGGGGGTGGCCTGGTAGTGGGAAGAGAGAAAAGAAGTCTGGGCATTTGCTGTTTTGGGGAGTAGCAAAAAGATCGCAACATGGGCGGCCCCATTCTAGAAAAATCTTCTCCACTATAGATTGTTTGAGAGACCACTCATGAGGCATGAGAATAGCTCTGCTCAATCTGTCTGCTAGAATGTTGGTTTTCACAGGGATATGCGTTGCTACCAGAAACCGATGAGAGGAGATCGCCCATTGCCAAAGTCTGAGAGCTTCTCGACACAAGGGGTAGGACTTGGTTCCGCCCTGTTTGTTGATATACCATACTACAGACATGTTGTCTGTGTGAACTGCAATTGTTCCCAAGGGAAGAAAGTCATTGAGGGCTTGCAACGTTAAAAGCACTGCTCTCATCTCTAGGACATTTATGTGCAGGTGGTATTCGAACGGTTGCCACGTCCCATGAACCATCCTGCCCTGATAATGACCCCCCCACCCGATCAGGGAGGCGTCCGTAGTGACTGTGGCTACTGGGGCCGGGGATACAACGGTTCTGCCTTGATGAATCTGGGGAGAAGAAATCCACCATGATAGATGATTCTTGCAAATTTGTGTCACCAGGATTTGGTGACGCATGGGAAGTTGTTGGTAAGACCACTGGGTGAACAACATCCATTGAAGAAGACGCATATAGAAGCGGGCCAGTGGAAGAAGGGTAATGGCCGCAGCCATGAGGCCCAACACTTTCAGAACCATTCTGGCTTGCACCTTTTTGCAGGCAAGGATGATCTTCACGTGACTTTGGATATCTGAGATTCTTTGGTCTGTGAGGGTTGCTGACATCCGAACAGTGTTTAAGTTTGCGCCTATGAAAGTAATAGATTGGCAGGGCAATAAGGAGGATTTTTTGTAGTTGATCGAAATTCCTAATTGAGAGCATAGATTTAGGGTATAATCCCTGGCTTGAAGAAGTTGATGCCTGGTGGTGGCTGAAAGGAGCCAGTCGTCGAGATACGGAAACACCTGGAATCCTTGACGTCTCAGGTGAGCCGTGACCACTGCCATACATTTGGTGAACACTCTGGGGGCTGTAGTGAGACCAAAGGGCAGGGCTCTGAATTGAAAATGACTGGACCCCAGCCGAAAGCGGAGAAAACTTCTGGAGCGTCTGTGAATTTTTATGTGATAGTACGCGTCCTGAAGGTCTATTGAGCACATCCAGTTGTCCTTTTCTAGGAAGGGCAAAATTGATTGAAGTGTGACCATTCGAAATCTTGTCTTCCTCACAGACCTGTTGAGTCTGCTGAGATCCAATATTGGTCTCCAGTCTCCCGTCTTTTTGGGGACCAAAAAGAATCTTGAGTAGATTCCGGGCTCTGAATGGTCTGTTGTAACTGGCTGAATGGCCCTTTTTTGTAGAAGCTTTGAAACTTCTAACTTTGCAATTTCCCTTAGACCAGGTGGCACATCTGGAAGGGAATTTTTGTGAGTGAAAGGACTTTCCTCGAAAGGAATCTTGTAACCCTCGGATATGATCGACTGTACCCATCTGTCTTGAGAGGGGGAATGCCAGGCTTCTGGGTACAGCGATAGTCTTCCCCCGACTGCCTCCAAGGATGGACAGTCGGGCAACATCTCAGGGATGCTGGAAGGGCTTGTCAGAGAGAGGCTCTCTGCTTCCCTGGTTTTGTGGACCCCCTCTGCCTCTAGGGCGGCATCTGTTATTATTACCCCCTCTGCCTCTAGGGGTAAACTGACCACGTGTGTCTGGCGTGACTCCCTGAGATTTACGGAACCACATTTTTCCGCCCTTCTGACCTTTGGGGTAAGGTCTAGAGGGGGTAGAAAAACGGACCCCTACGGCAGAAAGAGTCTTGCCGTCCTGCTCACACCTGGTCAATGTATCCTTCACTTGAGGGCCAAACAATGCTGACCCATCAAAGGGAGAATTGGTGAAGGACGCCTTAAAGGGATCTGCAAAATTACAGAGCCGCATCCAGGATTGACATCTAAGAGCCACTCCTGTACCCGCGGCTCTACTCTCTCCATCTGCTGCATACGAGATCAGTCGCATGGAGGAGTTAGCTATAGAATTAAGGATTCCTAGCTGAGAAGCAATCTTTTCTTGAGCCCCTGCAGCCGTAGGATCCTGCACTACTTCACCTAGTTCCTTAAGGATGTCCCTTTGGAGTCTGGCGAAGTGACAAATAGTTCAGCGAACGCATGGCAAAGGTCACTGAGAACATCCGCTTACCATACCTATCCATGGTCCTAGAATCCTTATTAGGAGGATGGACTGGTACGGAAGGATCTGCAAGTTCCTTCTTAGTGGCAGCCGCCACCACCATGGCATCAACAGGGACACCTTTTGTAAGGAATTGCTTATCAGAAGGGGCTGTAATAAATTTAGACGGCCTCCTAGGAACTGGCTCTACAGAATCAGGAGCAGCCCAAGCCTTTCGAGCAATAACCTACATAAAGGGGTCGAAAGGTGGAGACACCCAGGAGGTGGAGGGTCGAGATCCAAACGCCTCTAGGTATACCGACTCATCCTCGGAGGGATTTATGGAGGGCCAGTTTCCCCTCTGTTTTAGGAGTTCTAGGATGTCTGAAAAGGAGACATCCTCAGAGGGAGATCTTGGGGATCCCTCCGACTCATCTAAGTCGGTATCTGAAGTGGTAGACTCAGGGGAGTCCAGGTGTTTCCTCTTACAAGTCCTCTTGCGCGGAGGATCTCCTGACGGGTCAGGAGAATCCTCGGAAGAGGGGGTTCTTCCCAGTGGGGAAACCTGAGGCGGTGGATCTCTAGGTCCTGGAGCAAGAGAGATGGAAGAGATATCGACAGGCACTGTAGAGGGAGGAGCTAAGGGAATAGACTGCTGACTGAGCCCAGTGGCCAGCACACTCATCACCACCTCGAAGGCCCCCCCCCCTCCCAGGGAGATCCGAGAGAACCCGTTCCGAAGAAACTGGGACTCCCGGGCCCACCGAAAGGGAAGGCTCCGAAGCAGATGTCGGGGCCGAGCTCACCAAGGCCGAAGCTCCAAGGGGAAGAGCGGGGTCGGACAAGGGTCCGATGCCACTCACCCCCTCGGAGGAGACCAGGGAAGCCCGACCACCGAATCCCTCCAAGGAAGGTCTCAAGGAGGAGATAAGAGCAGATGCTGAAGGTGCAGAAGGAGGGGGTATCTGCCCTTCAGCCATAGCCGTAACTATTCCCGTAGACTCCAGCTCCAAACTCTGTGGTAGATTCGAAGGAGGAACTTGAAGGGAGTGTGGACTAATAGTCGTCTGTTGAGACGGACTATGAAGCATCTGGGCCAGTGCCTGTGATTTTAATAATCTGCTTACCACCCTCTCTAAATCATGGTCAGATAACCTGGACGATCTAGATGATCGGCTCCGATGGTTCCGTTCCGAAAGAAGAGGTGAGGCCGGAGCCGACAGAATCGGTTCCAAAGAAGGGGACCTGGACCTCTTCCTCGAAGGAACCATCGGAGCCGACAAACCCACTGATCCAGTCGGAGCTGATAACTTTTCGGCTCCGATAGAAGATCCAGATGCATCGGCTCCGGCCGGAGCCGATGCAGGCATCGAAATAGCGGTGTCAGAGCCGGTCGGCGCCGACACCGAAGACTGGGCCACATGGTGGTCAGAGCCAGTACTCGGAACCGACACCTAAGTGACCAAAGAAGTATCGGCACCGATAGCCATCGGTGCCGAGGATTTAGCCAAGGTTGGATCGGCTCCAGCCGGAGCCGATCTCGACTCCGACGTAGTCGGAGCAAAGGCCGAAGGCTTTGGAACAGAAGCCTGGGCCTTAGACTTGGAAGGCTTTCCCGGAGCCGATTTGGCCGGGGAGCCCTCCGGTTTAAGGAGTCCCCTTAAAATAAGTTGGTTTCTCCTTTCCTGCAGGACTCTCTGGCTAAAAGAATGACATATTGCACAGGAGTCCTGCAGGTGGAGAGGTCCCAGGCAGTATAAACAAGAAGTGTGACCGTCTATCAGAGACATCTTCTGACAGCACGAGTCACACTTCTTAAAGCCTGAGACCCTCTGCTCTTTGGACATAGTGGACACTAACAAAACACACACAGTCCCAAACAATTGAAATTAAGGAGTAAATAGTAAAAACCTCACACACACACACACACCCTGACAGGGGGGGGGGGATGGGAGGGAAGGTAGGCCTGACTAAAAAAATTAAGGAGGAAGGATAATTTTAGTCAAAAAGGGGTTTACAATTAACTAAAAATGAAAGATTTTTAAGAAAAACCTAGTTTAAAAGTGAAAAGGGGCTAAAAGCAGTTTAAATTTAAACACTTACCAGGAGCTGGTAAAAGGAGGACCTCATCAGCGAAGCGGCAAACGAGATCTGGGTACTTACCGCCTTGCATCATGGGATATGGGGGCTGCCTCGAGCTAGTAAAAGTGACTCTCGAGCTTAGCAAAGTGCCGAGTCGGAGCCGAGGATCGGCTCCGAACCCATCAAGCAAGAATGAAGGCGAGATTGACAACTTAACATCTAAAGATTTGGAAATATTATATCCATCTGACCACAGAACTTGAATGACGTTAATTCCTTTCCAAAAAGGGGAGATGACTTCACATTCACATATCATATGCATCCAATCAGCAATTTCAGAATCACATCTTCAGCATTTAATTCCATTTGATTTGTACGCAACTGCAATTTTTTTAGGAGCGACAAAAGCTGTGTAAGAATTTCCAAGTGAAAATTTTCCAATGTAATGAAGAAGTAGTTTTAGCTGTAGATTTTATTAATTTCTTGTAGTCTTCAGAGAAGTCATTACTAATTTCTGAGGAATAGTTCTAATAGGAATTGTCTAAATATGTGAAATCTAACATGACCATTTTAAAAATTTGTGATAAACATGATTTTTTTCATTGCATTACTATTGATATTTATTAAGAATTCAAATAATTTGGAGAATAATTTCTTATCTAGGTTAATTATCTTATTAATAGCTGTTCACAAAGTCTCTAAATATTTGTATAATTAACCAATTCACAGAATCCTGATTGTATTTGGACCTTAAATTTTCAACAAAATATATCGGGTACCGTTTAAGAATTGCTGATGCCAACAAATTAAGTTACTTTGTTGTTTCAAAACTAGCATTTTGTTGAAGTTAGAATTTCTAAGCATCCATTTGCATATGCAATTGGAAAGAGAAAACATTAAGCTTTTAACACAATGGTTAGAATATGTGACTTTTGGAAAGAGGAAATGTTATTTAAATAGGGAATTTGAGAAGAGGGTGCAATTCCATTTACACAAAATATTTTAATAATGAGATAAAACTATTAGGGCCATTTGTTTATGAATGGTTGCGACATATTACTATTAATATTTCTTGATGCATTTTTTTCCATTTTGGATCATAAGATGAATTTATCCACAGCACTATAACTTTTACAATTGAAGTACCACACAATTGAATAATCAGGGAATCCTATTCCATCATCCTAACCTTTACTGTGCCAATCAAAGGAAACTCTTGGATTATTAGGATGTCAAAAAATTTAAGATGAATATTTTCATAAACTTTTTGGTGGCGATAGTATTAAAGATTGTAAAACAAACAATATTTTATGCAGAATTACTAACTTAAGCATTAATCATTACTCCATGGTAAAGAAGAATTTGTTCCAATTCGTGACTAAACGTAAAATTTGAACAACCTGTTGAAAGTCTGTCTGCATCATTTCTTTACTATTAGACATAGTGGTCATATCACGGTATCTCATTCAATTGCTATTAGAATATTTTTATGATTTTTTTTTAATGTTTTACTAATTAATAATGTACTTTTACTATGATTAAATCTTAAGCTCAAGAGTTCTTCAAACAGACTTTATATAACTAATTATATATTCTAATAGGTTCATAGGTTCATACTAGGCTATCTGCCCTAGGGCATTTATAAGCCTAGCCAGAGTGTGTTTGGCTTTCACCACCCATTTTAAATTAATTTTGCTATGCCCTTTTTCGAGGTTAGTATACTGTGCCTCTGTTTAACAGTGACACAGAAGTGATACACGGGGTAAACCTACGATCTCCCATCCACTCATCAAGATTCCTCTTGAAGAGAGTCAATGAGGGACCTAACCTGGACTGGGATTTTATTCCAGAGTGAAGGGAGCCTCTGGGTTATGAATCTGTCCCTCCAGCATGTCCTATTTATTTCAGTGCTGAGGTTTAAGTCTCTCGAGCGCATAGCTCGATCGGATTTGGATTTTCTGAGGTGCAGCATGTCCATTAATTCCGGGCTGGACATGGATTTATACGTCAGGCACAGATCGCCTCTAAGCAGGCTGTATGCCACTGAGTAGAGCTGGAGTTTCTTTAACCGGGCAGCATATGGCATCTGTTTGAGCCCTTTGATCCTTTTGGTGAGGTACTTTTGGGGTCTTTCCAGTTGCTGCAGGTGTCTGGTAAGGTACATCCCAAAAGGGGCATTGTACTCAATTATGGGCCTGAAGAGGGATGAGTAAAGGAGGCACGATGACCTCCCCTGATCTAGATGTGAATCCCTTCATGATTAGGTGGGCTATATAAAATGTTTTTCTAACCACTTTGGCCAAGTGGTTGTCAAATGAGAGACTGCTATCAACTTGGGTCCCCAGGTCCCTAATTACTTCTTCTGTACTTAATGGATTACCACCTATGTGGTAATTTGTGGGCACTTAGTTTTTGCCAAAGGGGATGACTATACACCTTTTGGCGTTTAACTTGAGGCCATGGCTCTGGCACCAGTTGTCTGTTTCTATGAGGCCCTTTTGGAGGATGCTTGTGTCGGCTGGAAAGTCGATTATGGCGCCCAGTTTGCAGTCATCTGCAAACTTGGTCAGCCACAGTCCTTCCGTGTTGGCCTGTACCTCCGAGAAATACATACTGAACAAGAGAGGTCCCAGGACTGAGCCTTGTGGGACGCCACTTGTAACTGGTTTGGAGTCTGACATGGCTCCAGCAATTCTAAATATGTGGGTTCTGTCCTTGAGCCAGTTTGCAACCCATCTAGTGACATAGGGGTTTATATTTAAGCCGGTGAGCTTATCTATAATGCCCGAGTGGGGTATTGTATCGAAGGCTTTTGCGAGGTCCAGGTAGGCTGTGTGGACCACCTTTCCCTCGTCAATGGCCTTGGTGACTGTTTCAAAGAAATCAACCAGGTTTAAGAGGCAGGATCTGCCCTTAAAGCCGAACTAGGTAGGATCCAGTGTCTGTAGGTCCCCAATATCTTTATTTATGAGGTTCATGATGATCCATTCCATAGTTTTGCAGACCAAGCTAGTCAGGCTTATGGGGCGATAGTTTCCAGGATCCGTTGAGGCATCACCTTTGTGGAGAGGGACCACTGTTGCTGTACGCCACTCTTTGGGTACATATCCTGTAGTAAGGCTGAGATTGAACAGTAGTTTTATGTTTGGGTTTAGCTCTTCTTGGAGTTCATGTAGGACGCAGCCCGGGACACCGTCTGGTCCCATTGATGCTGTGTTTTTTGCTTTGGAGAGGGCAGCTCTTACCTGAGCATCTGAGATGTCAGGGGGGCAGCACTCTGCTGGGATAGATATTAGCCCTTTTGGTGGGGAGGGGGGGAACGTTTGCGCTGAACCTTGTCAGCTAGGATGTTGGCAATGTCTGTGGGTTCGGTGTATTTTTTGTCATTTTGGACTAATTCTGAGCATATCTGGGAATTCCCACCCAGGTTCCTAACATAACTAAAGAAAGCCTTGTGATTATCCTTAGGGTCCTGTGCAATTTTTCTTTCTAAGCTGGCCTTAGACGATTTTATGAGTGCCCGTAGTTTTTTGCTAATACTGATCAGAGATGCCTTCCCTTTTTGGGATTTTGCTCTATCATGTAGTAGCTTCCTCCTTCTATTGTATAGTTTCTTTATGGCTGGGGTCCACCAGACAGGACATCTGCCTTTGGAGGATTGGGTCTTGGTTTTATTTGGGATTGCATGATCCATGCATTCCTGAAGGTGTTCATAGAATGCGTTTATAAAGGATTCTGCGGTCTGGGCCGTATTTTCCACAGGCCCTGGGGCTTTGAAAGATTCCACCTCAGTTTTGAGGAGTGAATTATCCATTTCCTATTGTTAGTAAAATATCAACAAAGAGTTGAATCTTTAATTTGAAATTTTATTTTGATAACATTAATGTTCTTATTAGACCCAATACTATTATAACAGAGAGCGAATGCAAAAAGTAAAGGTGATATTGGACAGCCTTACTTTATGTCTATTTGTAATTTAAAGGAATAAGAAAGAGAATAACCTATTTTAACAAAAGCACAAGAGTCATTGTATAATTTAGAAATTAATGCAATTAGCTCAGGTGAGAAATTGTACACCAAGTGTTTTAAACGGGTACTGTCAACTGAGTCAAAAGCCTTATTTAAAAAGAGACTAATGATAGAAACTGCTTTATTTTTATTTGCATAGCCCATTAATGTATGTATTCTTATATTATCCTGTACCTACTTGTCTATTTAAAATACATCCAGTTTGATCATTGTTAGTTAGTTTAGGTATAAACAGATTAATTATGTTAGCTAAAATGGGCATGAACATCTTAAAGTACACATTTAAAAGTAAAATGGGTCTTAAGATCAGCACTTTGTTGGATCCTTATCTTGTTTTAAAACAGGGGATAAGGGAATATATATTTCCATGATGGGGGGACTTCAGCAGTTTTTATTTCTCTACAGACCTTATCTAATATTTCAACTATATCATCTGCTAGTATTTTATATAGTTCTGGTATAAGCACATCTAAGCCAGACACCTTATGTTTTAACTTTTTTTAATTGATCTGTTATTTCTGTTAAATGAATGCTCTATCAATTTTTTACTTGTCATTTTATTTATATTTTCTGTTAGAAAAAGTTTAAATTACACCTTTATCTAGACTTGTATTAATTATATTTCCTAAAATATTTTAAAGCCCTGAAGAATACCTTGAATATCTGTTCTTTTTTTAATTATTCGTGTTATAATTCGACATGACTTAGTTTACTCATTTTCTTTGATCCAAGAGTAAGTTTATGCAAGCTTAAAGGGTTTACTGACTATGCCTGAAGTTTAAGTTTTTCCATGTTTGAAACTAAGATTTAGAATTTCAACATATTCTGTATTTAAGTTTTTAAGCTCAGAATGATTGTCAATGTCATTTGGTTTTAGACTCAACTTTAGTGTGCCTATTTTGGCCTGTAGTGTACTCAATTATTATTTGTCCTTTTCACTTATTTTACTAATATACCATCTTGTACCTCTTCCACTTAAGTAAGCCTTTAGTGAATCCCACAAGACAATGTCAGACACTTCACCATTCATGTTTATTTCTAGGATATTTTGATCTCTAACATACCAATCCTTGAATCCTTTTATTTTAATAATGCATGCATGTAATCTCCTGTGATGTGTTAAAATGTTAGTTTTTAAAATAATATTAAAGATTATAGCATTATGGTCCAATAATGGACATGAAACTATTGAAGCATCTGATATGTGATAACAGTTTGAGCCAAAAACTTATCAATATTTGTGTTCTATACCTCTATGAATGGGTAAATTGAAGGGAGCTTGTTTTCCTTGGCTCATGTACATCCTTTAACACATTTTGTAAGTCGAATTAATTTAAAGTGTCTGGTTGAAGATATGATTTTCAGCTTTCTATCTGCAGTGGAATGTTTGTCTGGCATAAAACAATTAAAATCAGCCATTACGACTTCAACTTTCAAGTAGTAGGCTATAGTGTCCAAGTAATTTTTTGCATCTTTAGCTCCAACCCCTGGAATCCAATAAAAGTTCACCGATGTATAGTTTTCTGTTTCACTTAATTATAACAATGCTTAACATACCACTCTTATCGACATCAACATAGGTATATTTTACTGTAGGCATTACGCATAAAATAAGGACACCTTTCTTTTTGCTCAAAAGCCAGAACCCACAAAAAAGAAATAATTCTTTAATGAAAGTTTAAGTAAATGCTTTTCCTGTAGAATTACATAATGCACAAATAGTATTTTTAAGTATTTGAACAGACCCTCCCTTTACTGGATTATTCAAACCATTAATATTAATAGGTATGCATTTAAAATCAGACATTTATACGAGAGAGAAAAAACAGGTACAATGAAAGCACAATGATGTACAGAAATTATTTACTTTACATATAACAATATGAAATCTTCAGCTATGGACAAAATAAATTACCTAATGATATAACCCTGAAACATTCTACCATGGAATAACGTACTTCTAGTTTGTTGAAAAAGATGATCTACCTCCAACTCTCCGTTAGACTAACACTTACAATAGCACGTTTCTGATTCGTAATAGTGGGTCGCATATTTTTAGCATGAATCTTAAAAAATCCTGAGTGAGTTATTATGAATAAGAAAAGTTAACCGGGTGTTCAAAATCTTTATTACAAGTTGGCCAAGCAGAATATTTCTACAATCATCCTTCACTGTACCTCACATTATCTCCCTGGTCTACTACAGGGAGGAAGTCAGTTGTTTTCGCATTTAATTTATAGGTCAGATTTACTTTTTTTCTATTTTATTTACTATGTGAAAATTTGTTGATATGATCATTAGTTCATAAATTAGTACCAAGGTTAACTGCACTTGTGGGCACTCCAAGTCTAGCCAATTACCTCATGTGAGAATCCGACCCTGTACCTTTACTATGCTAGCCTCACACCCTTGTAAACATATTTATGTTTAACTATATACATATTTACAATGAAGAGAACAAGCCCCCCCAAATAATTAATGGTGCAGAACAGCAAAAAATCCAGTAAAGAAAGTGTATACATCTGCATCAAAACATGGCACTTTGTTGGACTTGAGAATGACACAGCAGGAGCAAAAACAGAAATAAAATCCAGGCATTTATGCACTAATGAATAATCCAAATGTAAGTAACAAATGGGTAAGCGCTTTCACTAGTTATACTAGCTACATCAGACCACAGTAAAATCAAATTTCAAACAGTGATTAATATAGTAATGAAGTCACTCTAGAAATTCAAACTCTCTAATTACATCCCATGCATACATAGTAACATGGCAAACATAATTAGTTAAAACATTTTTTAAAAACACATATCAGCACTTCAGTGTCTTAGTTTTCAAGACTGGCTTAAGGGAGATATGATCATTTAAACTAGAGTTTCTTCTGACTTGTAGTTTCAAAATCCATCTGACTTCAGCTCTCTTCAGTGTCATTAACTATGCCCCCTAACCGCTCACTTACTTTGATATTCTCCATAATCAAAAACTTGAAGGCACATCCCTCAAACTGCAGCATGCTACTGCACTTGAGGGATTACTCTTCTGTGCATCATACAAGTGATCTCCAATACATTCATGTGGCCTACGGTTTGTCTTTCCAACATAAAAATCTCTGCACTGCATGCAATGTGAAAGGTATGTCAAGTCTTTACTATTACAATCACCTTGAGTGTGAAACCAAAACTGCTTGCGAGTGTCTAGATGTGTAAACACAACATCTACAAATCAGCAAAAATTGCAAACTCCCACACTTTAAAGTTCATATACCTCATCTTCCTTGGGATTGACTGCAGACTTGTTTGGATAACAACATTCTTTTAAGTGATTTCCTATTCCTATAGCAGAACTATTTGCCCTGTCTGTTCATCTGTATGCAAGACTGACCAGTTTTTCTTAATTTTCCTAATGGCTCAAAAATCACTACTGTATGAGATGGACATCCCTAAAATGAGTCTCTGATATTTCTGTGGCCTTTCACCCTTTTATGGTGATACATGTCTAAGGGAGATTTCTTTCTCCTTATATCCCCTCCTACCAAGACTCACCCTCAATATCATCCAAACCATAATTAAATTCATCATCTACTGCGTGAAGTCTAGATACTCTCAAGTACTGTCCTATAGCAACATCCTGAAAAACTTGAGGAAGACGCATACTTGCCCTAGGGATATATGATGGACGATGGCACTCTTTGCTCTGGAGTTTAGTAGTGACCTCCAACATGTGATCTAGAAAAACGTACATCTAAGTACTCAATATCACTTGCAGAGTACATAGGTTCATAGGTTCATACTAGGCTATCTGCCCGAGGGCATTTACAAGCCTAGCCCATAGTTTTGTGGCTTACGCCACCCTTTTAGTATGGGGAACTATACCCATTATTTTGCTGTGCCTCTGTCGAGCAGTGACACTGAGGTAATCCCTGGGGTATATCTGCGATCTCCCATCCATTGGTCAAGATTTCTCTTGAACAAGGCCAGCGAGGTGCTCCGCCTCACATATACCGGGATTTTGTTCCACAGCACAGGGAGTCTTTGGGTGATGAATCTATCCCTCCAGCACGTCCTATTAATAGCCGTGTCGAGGTTTAAGTCTCCCGCCCTTGTGGCTCTGGCGGATCTAGATTTTTTGAGGTGAAGCATATTCATCAAATCTGGGTTTGACATGGCCTTGTATGTCAGGCAAAGGTCACCTCTGAGCAAGCGGTAAGCGACTGAATAGAGCTGGAGTTCTTTCAGTCGGGCAGCATAGGACAGATTTTTGAGACCCTTTATCCTTTTGGTGAGGAACTTTTGTGGCCTCTCTAGCTGCTGCAAGTGTCGGGTCAGATACATTCCGAATGGGGCATTGTACTCAATCATTGGTCTGATGAGTGATGAGTATAGGGAGACTATGACCTCCCTTGATCTAGATGTGAATCCCTTCATGATAAGGTGGGCAATGTGGGGCATTGTACTCAATCACTGGTCTGATGAGTGATGAGTATAGGGAGACTATGACCTCCCTTGATCTAGATGTGAATCCCTTTCATGATAAGGTGGGCAATGTAGAAGGTCTTCCTAACTACTTTAGCTACATGGGTGTCGAATGACAGGCTACTGTCAACCTGGGTCCCCAGGTCCCTGATAACTTCTTCTGTGCTCAGTGGATTGCCACCTATATGGTAGCTAGGGGTAACCTTGTTTTTCCTGAAGGGTATGACTATGCATTTTTTGGCATTTAACTTTAGGCCATGGCTCTGGCACCAGTTATCCGTTTGTGAGACCCTTCTGAAGGATATCTGTGTCAGATGTGTTTTCGACTACGGCGCCCAGTTTGCAGTCATCTGCAAACTTTGTCAGCCATAACCCTCCTGTGTTTGCTTGTACTTCGAAAAAGTAGATGCCAAACAAGAGTGGGCCCAGGACTGAGCCCTGTGGGACACCACTTGTGACAGGCTTTGAGTCTGACATGGCGCCAGCAACTCTGACTCTGTGGGTTCTGTCACTCAGCCAGTTTGCAACCCATCTTGTGATGTATGGGTTAACATTTAAGCTGATGAGTTTTTCAATGATACCCGAGTGGGGTATTGTATCGAAGGCCTTCGCCAGATCGAGGTAGGCTGTATGGACTGCCTTTCCCTCATCAATGGCTTTGGTGACTGTTTCGAAAAAGTCAACCAAGTTTAAAAGGCATGATCTGCCTTTGACAAAGCCAAACTGGGTTGGATCCAAAGTCTGCAAATTCCCTGTGTCTTTATTTATGAGGTCCATTATGATCCTCTCCATGGCTTTGCAGATAAGGCTTGTCAAGCTAATGGGCCGGTAATTTCCAGGGTCGGTGGAGGCACCGCCTTTGTGAAGTGGGACCACAGTTGCAGTGCGCCACTCCCTGGGTATGTATCCAGAGGTGAGGCTATGATTAAACAGCTGTCCTAGCTGTGGGTTTAATTCCTCGTTGAGTTCGTGGAGCACCCAGCCGGGGACACCATCAGGTCCCATGGATGCTGTGTTTTTTGCTTTGGAGAGAGCAGTTCTCACTTGGGCGTTAGAGATGTTTGGGGGGCTGCAATCGTTTGGTATAGATATCTCTCCTTTTGGGGGGGAGGGGGGAGAAGTTTGCACTGAACCTGTCAGCCAGTATGTTGGCAATGTCTGTAGGATCAGTAATCTTCACATCATTTTGAACTAGTTCTGAGCATATCTGGGAGTTTCCTCCCAGGTTTCTAACATAGCTAAAGAAGGCCTTATGATTGTCTTTTGAGTCTTTAGCTATTTTTCTCTCAAAATTTGCTTTGGATAATTTTATGAGAGCTCTTAGTTTTTTACTTATAGTGATCAAAGGTGTCTTACCTTTTAAGGATTTTGCTCTATCTTGTAGTAGCTTCCTCCTTTTGTTGTAGAGTTTGTTTATGGCTGGGGTCCACCAGACTGGACGCTTGCCTTTGGTACAAAGAGTCTTTGTTTTGCTTGGGATTGCCTTATCCATGCAGTCCTGCAGGTGCTGGTAGAAGGCATTTGTAAGTGATTCAGCGGCTTGAAAGCTGATTTCCGCCGGCTCAGGGGCCTTAAAGGAGACCACACTAGTCTTTAGAAGTGTGAAGTCGGCTTTCGAGAAGTTCTTTACTGTGGTCTTTTTTATTTCAGGTGGGGGTGGGATGAGGACCTCCAGCGAGATTAGTTTGTGATCTGATCTCACCAGTGAGGGGTATACTTCCGGTGTTGAACATTGTGCTCCCATGTTCGTGATGATGAGATCAAGTATGTTTTCTCCTCTTGTGGGGATGGTGACTAGTTGTTCCATGGCATTTGAGTTTATGAATTCCAGGAACTTTTGGGCTAGGGTGTTTGGGCTTGAGTAGTGTTCCCAGTCTATATTAGGGTAATTGAAGTCACCTAGTATGATGGTGTTTGGAGATACATTTATCCCCTCCAGTGTTTTCAGGAAAGCCATGTGAGGTTCCTGAGTTTGAGAGGGTGGCCTGTAACATGCTACAATTTGCAGAGCAGTCTTGCCTATGGTTAATTGCACCTGGATGGTCTCCGATGCATCGTGCGTTGCCACCAGTCTTGAGGTGTGGGTGTCCTTGATGAATATGGATACCCCCTCCTTTCTTGGTATTGTCCGGATTTTGGGGCGGAACGCATGATATGAGGTAAAACCTGATAGTGCTGGGGTGCTCTCAGGAGCCTTGAACCAGGTTTCTGTCACAGCACAGACATCGATGTTCTCCATACTGAGAAGGGCCTCGAGTGCGTGCATTTTGAGATTTAGACTTCTGGCATTGAGCAGCATTACCCTTAGTTTTTTCCTTTTTGTGTTCTAGGGTGGTAGGTTTAGAATTTGAGCCTTGCCTAAAAAAGGCACTATGGGGGTGGCAAGAGCCTTTGCCAATATCCGGAATCCCAGGGTTGACAGGTGCAAGCCGTCCCTCATGAAGCAGCGTGGCTTGTCCAGCATGTCATCTCAGGCAGACAGACATTGGATCCCCTTTGAATGACTCCAGAGTTTAAGCCAATTGTTAAAGCTGATCATCTTATCTCTGTATTGTGGCATCATTCTTGGTGAAGGTAGGATACTGCTCAAGGTCAGGGTCATACCTGCCTGGGCTACATAATCAGAGAGCTCCTCAATGTCTCTTTTCATGTAGTCCAAGGAGGTACGTCTCAGGTCGTTTACACCAGCGTGGACAATGACTGAGTCGTATTTGTATCTGCTGTTGAGAGACCTGAGTGCTTGCGTTATGTGGCGGATTCTAGCGCCCGACAGGCAGCTTACTGTAACTCTCTCCTTACTCAGTCTGGTGAGCGGGACGTCAGTGTGTCTGACTATGGAGTCACCAATGACTAGTGTGTCTGGCATTGTGTTTGGCCTTAAGGGCTGTGACTGTTTGACACTCTGACTGTGAGGTCTATGTGTTTCAGGTGTTGTGTTCTGAGGTGGTGGTTGTTTGGGTGTCTGCTTTGGTGGCCTCTGCTGTTTTGGTAGATTTTTGATCAGAGCCTCCGAGTATGTCTTTGTGTGTATATGTGTATGATTTGAAGTTGTGATGGTACTATGTGAGACTGGGTCTATAGTGTGTGTGGTAACCTTCTCCTCCTGTCTGGTCTTGCCAGTCCTATGTTGAGAGAGCTCAGCCTCCAGTTTGGCCGTATAGTTGCATCTCTCGCATGTATTTGTGTTTTGTGGGAGGAGGAGAGGGTTGTCTGTGTACATGAGGCAATTGTAACATTGCCTCAATATTCCCAGGTTCACCAGCTGAGCAGGAGAGGACACTAGCAACTGATCCCTCGACATGCTAGAAGGAATAGACAAAAAAACTTTAAAAGAGATTCCGGGGGATGTGGGTGACCAAGAAATGGGGGTTTGCCTTTTTGGGGTACTATATGACAAGAGTGCTGTATCAAGGTGATAAGTACTGTAGGAGCAAGTGCTAGGTTTAACAGATAGAGAATAGTCTACTTGGAGTCAAGTAGAGATGATCTTTTTAGTTATAGGATACGCTGATTAGATCAGTAGTATAGTTCGAGGAAGGTAGTTAAGGGAAAATTTGAAGAGTGGACTTTAGGTAGCCCGAATAGTTTAAACCTGCTTAACCGGTGCTGCCCTAGTGTGCAACAGTGGCTAAAACGCGCTTTATAGCAGGGGGCTGGAAAAGACAGGAAATGACCCAAAATGGCCAATAGACTACAAGTTACTGCCTTAAACCACTCCTCTAACGACAAACAGGCAGCTCAGTACTCCCCACTCTCACTGGTGAGTAAAGAAACTTCCCCCTGACCAAACAAGGAAAATGGAGAAACACAGGAACCAAGACAAAGCCCAGGGATCAGCAAAATCTGGTCTCTGGAACACTAGTTAGGAAAGTATGGAAAACAAGGATAATTTTTTGTTTTTCAAGTTTTTACAGAAAGGCAGAAAACACAATAAATGCTATAATTTTCGACTAAATGCTATCAAAAGCTAGTACACTTGAGTGTATTAGCCTGTAGTTTAACTTTTAGGCAAAACTTAAACTAGCAAGTGCAGTAAACAGTTTTAGCTTATAAAGACAGTAAAAACAGTGCAAACTTTGATAAAACAAGCAAAACAGTAGTCGAAAGTCACAAAAAGTCGAAAAAGCCAAGAAAAATACTTAAAATCTGGAAAGGTAGTCTTTTCTGGTCTCTGCTGCTAGAGGAACACTGCTGGCCACCACGAGGAGCTGTGCTGAGTTCTCAATAGCTGGAAAAGCCCGCCAAAACGCGCTTTATAACAGGGGGCTGGAAAAGACAGGAAATGACCCAAAATGGCCAATAGACTACAAGTTACTGCCTTAAACCACTCCTCTAAGGACGCACAGGCAGCTCAGTACTCCCCACTCTCACTGGTGAGTAAAGAAACTTCCCCCTGACCAAACAAGGAAAATGGAGAAACACAGGAACCAAGACAAAGCCCAGGGATCAGCAAAATCTGGTCTCTGGAACACTAGTTAGGAAAGTATGGAAAACAAGGATATTTTTTTTTGTTTTTTTCAAGTTTTTTTACAGAAAGGTAGAAAACACAATAAATGCTATAATTTTCGACTAAATGCTATCAAAAGCTAGTACATCATCGCGAATTTAGAAAAAGCTGCAGTCCCAAGTAAATATTCTAGAAATAATCCAGTTCTACTACTGTACCAGTCCACAGAAAGAACACATCGACAAGACGATAAAAATATACATTTCTCTTAAACATTTCTGAAGTAGACACACACTCCCGTTTCCATTGTGCCGTGACCGTACTGGCATAGCTATTGGCACAAGGTGTGCCTATAGCTACACCCTTGGTCTGCAAATAACTACCATCAAAAATGAACGTGCTATGTTCTAGAATTGTCTCCAGGAACACACAAATCAAGTCTATCTCTGTCTCAGTGTAAGAACTGTGGTTGGTAAGGAAACACTTCATCTAATTCCTCCCTGACTGGGTACTGGACAGCGCAGTGGTGTAGCGGTTTGTGTTGTCACCTCACAGCCAAGAGGTTCTCCAGTTCGGTTCTCAGCTGGAGTGCCTTCTGTGCAGACTCTGCATGTCCTCCCTGCATTTGTGCGGGTTTCTTCTGGGTGCTCCGGTTTCCTCACACATTACAAAGACATGTCTGGAGCATTTCTTCCAGGCCTTCTGCTGAAAATTGGCTTGTTCCAAGACAGACTTTTCCAGTAAACAAATGTAAAATAAATAAATAAAATGGTTACATTGGGCGTGCAGTCACTATTAAGTACCGAGCTGGAGCTCCATCATTCAGATTCATATAAATCACTTAAAAAATGCTGAATATCTCATAATACGAACTTCCATTAATTAAGAACTGGTCTAAGCATCATCTCTGCGCATATATATATATATATATATATATATATATATATATATATATATATATATATATATATATACACACACACACACACACATATACATTTCGGGAGCATGCTGGTTACTATTAAATACATTTATGTAGAGTGCAATAATGTCTATAACTTTGTAGGTGTCAGCTGCCTTCAACATCTCTTTCATAATTAGAAAATAAAAGTAACTGTCTATAAAGACCAAAGTACCACCCCTATCAGCACGTCTAATCACAATGGTGGAGTCCAACTTAAGTTGTTCCAAAGCTAATCGTTCATAGGACAAATTGACAAAGCCCTTCTTCCTATTATTACCATGCAATAATTCAAAAATATCACGTTCACACATTTTACCAAACACTTCTAATAATGATATGTCTAGCTATAATCTTAGTTTAATAACTGACAGTGGATTAAAATGTAATTCACTGTCTTCTGATTTAACTTGCATCCATTGACATCTTAGCATATGGTTCAAAATATTATGATTTACTTTTAGACAGGAAGCTGTAACTGGACAATTCTTAGAATTTTCAGAACTCCCACCGTATCACAAAAGTGCTCATGACTAATTAAGCTGCTTCAAGCTAGTCCTCATGACAAGGGCTTGCACATGAACAGTTTATCAGCTATAATTCACACAAACATTCACTAGCTAATCCAAGCCACCTCTACATTATACAACAATACTTTAAACCCTTCCAAACCAGTAAAAAAACAAAAAAAAAAAACATTTCAAAGTATGTTAACCACCAAAAAGGTATTGTATTTAAAGAAATAACATTTAATGATTCAGTAAACACTATTTGTCTGAGATGTTGGGTCTATGTTCAGCCACCAAATGGAAAAAGGATGAACAGCATGTCTCATCGAACATGCTGTTCACAGAGCTGTTCCAGTAAGATCTCATTATGATAGAGATCAGGAAATTTGCCTTTTTCCCTACTGTAGAGCGATCTCAGAGTCGGTATATATAATTAGCAGGGGGTGTGGAGGGCACAGCCAACCACATGAGGAGTTTGGCTGAGCGGCATTTCTGATGTAATGCCATTTGGCGATCTTTCTGTTTGATAGCTGAACACAGACGCGAGATGTTTAATATAAAGCAATTGTCTTTTGTAAAGGAGACATAACTGTCATTCTTTTAATGCAAGTTTATATGCTATGTGTGACTGACATTTAAACTTGTACAAGTGTGAATGTTACTCTATACGATAACATTCCAGTGTAAGAAAGTATATTTTTAAGCACTGTTTATAACATAGCATAACTTTCATGGGTGCTACTGCATGTCAAGTAGAATATCAGTAGCAAACATTTAAGACTATGCAATACCAGACAGTGATTTAGAATGCAATTCACATCTTTTGCTTGTTACCTTCGCATACGATTCAAAAGATTATGATTATGTACTGTTAGACAGGAAGAAGTAACCTGGACAGTCTTTCGAATATTCAGAACTCCTGCAGCATTACAAAAGTGCTCATAACTTTTAGTTATTTCAAAATGGTTTTCATGATAAAGGCTTGAAAATGAACAGTTCCATCAGTTATAACTCACATAAAAACACTTAAAAGTGAATCCAAGCCACCTCCATTATCCATCAATCCCTCAACCCCCTCCAAACAACTTAAACAAAAACAAAAAAACATTTCAAAGTATTTTAACCACTACAAAGCTTTGGTACTTAAAGAAATATTTAATAACTCAGTAAGCACTATTTGTATAATATAAAGCAGGATGTCATTTTTTTAAAGGAGACACAGTATATAAAATTGCATTAAAAGAATGACAGTTGTGTGCGATTCAGGCTTAACTTGTAAAGTGTGAACGTTATTATAATTATTTTACATTATTCCAACAACTTTTATATATGTAAAAAGCTATTTATTTTATACTTTTTATAACATAGCAGGTCTTTCCTGGGTGCTACTGCATGTCAAGTATACTATCAGTAGCACATTACTGGACCATTTTAAGAATGGGGAATGCAACTTAACATGCCTCTTTAGTGTCATTTGTTGCATCGTGTATTATACTTAATAGTACATTACTCAACTATGCCAAGATATCAGAAAGAGAGCCACCCAGGTTTCATGATGATGATTAACTTTTAATAAGATTAATAGTTTAGTCTGTTAAGCTCTAAATGAAAGTTGTTTTAATTTCATACATTGCTAAAAGAATTGCACTAACATTTTAAATGGGGAACTAGTAACCATTTGAAGTACAGAAAGAAAAATAAATTATTTACCTTGTAAAAAGTTATATGTAGAACCTGTTCTTAAGTGCTGAAGCATTTCAAGTTGATAAGAATTCATAACCATGAAATAACACTGATTTTCATTTGTCCTTCAGGTTTTGTCTTTTAAGACTGTTTTTGTCTTTTATTAACCAACCATCTCTTGTTGCATTTCTCTGCAATAAAGTTGATAGATTCCAGTCCATTACTTATTATTTTTCAGTATAAAGTCCATTCCATAGTCCAAGTTGTTAATCTTCTTTTCTTCTGGAAAGTGAATACTTATTTTGCTATAAACAAAATTAGTGCTTTTAATATCATTTTTCTTTAAGCTTTTAACAAGTGGCACACATGCTTTTTTCTTTGACATCACTAATGTTTACCAGTCACGGTCAAATCTTATAGCATTTCCTTCAATTTTAATTGGATAATTAGAACATGCAGCTTTGAAACCTAAATGCTTATGTTTTTTTTTAAGGTGAGCTGGAAAGTGATCTACATGAACTTTCGATGCTAAAGGGAAAAGCTTCACACGGGTTCAACCTTTTAGGCAGCCAGGTATTAAGGAATTGAATTATACGGTCGCCCTCTTTTTTCAGGAATCCCATAAATCCTGATGCTATTCCTTCTAGATCTGTTCTCCAAGTCTTCAATTTTTTCCCGGAATAAGTTTTGTTTCAGAAGAAATTCAGTGTTCTTATTTTTCCAAGTAATCTTCCAACAAAAGCAGACACCGTCTCTTCTATACTCGAGATTTGTGATTGTTGTTTAAGGGATTCACTCAGCACTTCAACTTGTTTTTTTACATTCCTCTTTAAAATTGTCCACTTTGGCTTTCTAATTTATCCATCTTTACAGATAACTTACTGATGTTACTTGGTATTGATATTAGCTTGCATGTCTTTTTTCATTGTGCTGTCTTGTACTCCGGGCTTAGAGTAGCTCATTCTGAGACAATTAGTTCTTTCTAGTTTTCTGACAGGAAAAAGCAATTAAAGTTTCAAACTTGTTTTGTGTAGTAAATCTTTCAGCAGATGTTCAGTTACAAATTCATCAAGTTTTGAAATATTCTATTTGAGTTTTTTTTTAGTAAATATCCTGTCAGATATGTTAAAATGAAGTAGAGCTAAAAAAATACAATGCTGTTAACTGCTCATCATCTTGCACACAACCTCCAGTAGTTACTTCTGAGTCTCACTTATAAAGCAGGTTCCTCCAGAGAGTTCAAAGCAACCAGATGGTTAAAACACTGCTAGCAAAAGTCCTACTTTCTTAATTTAGAAGGATACAATTAGAAAATGTTACATAAAATGGAACACAGTTTTAGCAGAAAAATCATCCAAACTTGCAAAAGATTCTTACCACTGGTCCTTTAGAATATCCAAGCAAATGGCGCCAGTAACTGAACTAATATTGGGATGCCAAATTTTTGTAATAAATCGAACCTAAAATAGAAAAGTATTTTGTTTAATGTTTCTAGCAGTTTTATCATTAATGCAAAATCCCACACAAACTTGTCTCTCTCTATAAATTAAGAGAGTATAGATACAGAAATTCCAAAACAGGACTGTTAAGTCTCCACATATTTAGAGCAATCCATTCAAATAAATTTCACTTCTAAAAAACAAACGTCCAACTCCAAAACCACCTCCTTCAAAAAGACTGAATCCAGATAATTCGTTTTATAGGTTTTATTGGAATAAGAGCTTGCATTCTTGTAGACTTCAGAGTTTTTGCATCTAAACTTTCTATGATCAAGTTGCTACTATAAATACTGTTACAGAGGAGGTGTAGTACATTGTGGGACAACCCGCTCTAACCTGATTGGCCTTTCACCTGCTCCGAATGAAGAAATTTAACAGGATGTAGACTCATCCTCACATGCATAGGGATATTCACAATTACTGACTGGTACGCCCACGTGTCCAACCCTTGGAAATCTTGTGTGTTAAACTTTGATTTTGGGCTTATGTATATATATATCTATAAATATATATATATATATAAATATATATATATATATATATATATATATATATCTATATATATATATATATATATATATATATATATCTATATATAAAAAAAGGATAGCTAGCAAAGTAATTGGCCAATAATTTATTTTTCCATGCATGGTTACCAGACTGAATTTAAAATGGTTTACAGACATTTGTGTGTGTCAAACAGCTCTACGTTGTTTTAACAAATCTCTTTCAGCTCAGTATATATACTGAAGAAATTCATGAGGCATGGCCTTTTCTACACTTTGTCTTAGTGAAACAGCTGGAAATGGATAAATTATTGTATAGCTACCTCTGACTGTGCATAACAAAAAGTACAGTTTTGTACCTACCATAAATGTAGATGTTCGAGTGTAGACACTGCTGCAGTCATTACACTTGGGTTATCCTGCCGTCAAGGCAGTTCCCCAGCCAGCCTGAGTTCCAAAGTCTTGGTCCGGCGTCGGTTGCTGTTGCCTCATCCCTGACATCAGTGCGACAGGGGGTATTATAAGATGCAGCAGATGCCATTTTCTTGAGTTTTTCTTGCCCAGATGTCAGGTGCCCCCAAATAGGTAGGCAATTCAAATTTCTAATAAAACATACATAAGAAATGCAAGCAACATACTTTCAGCTACCAGCAAATACTCCCCATAGGTAGTAAAAGGTAGAGGAACTAGGCACGTACAAGCCAGTAAGAGAGGAAGAAGGGAGGGTAACCAGGACTGCAGCAGTGTCTACACTCGTACATCTACATTTATGGCAGGTACAAAACTGTACTATGTTCATCGTGTGACACTGCTGCAGTCATACTTGGGTAGAATCCCAAAGCTGAGGTAGGGTGGTTGGTTCTATAAGGCATTAGGGGTGGCTATAAGGCCCTGCAGCACTGCAGAGGCGAAGCCTGCACTGGATTTAGAGTATAGAGGCAGATGGTAATGCTTGGTGAAGGTATGCACAGAACTCCATGTTGCTGCTTCCAAAATATTCTTGGTAGGTACTCCTCTGAGGTAGGCAGTTGAAGTGGCTGTTGCCCTGGTGGAGTGAGATCTAATGCTGTTAGGCACAGGTTTTCCATGGTGCGTATAGCAGAAACGTATGCAATGTCCTATCCATTTGGAATAGTCTGTTTTGAAATAGCTTTTCCCTGTGCTGCTGCAGCATATGCTACCAATAATTGCTCAGATTTTCTTAAAGCTTTGGTTTTGTCCAAGTATAAGCATAACTGCCTGCGAATGTCCAATGAATGCAGTAGTCTTTCCCCTTTATTCTGTGGTTTTGGATAAAAAGTAGGCAAGTGAATGGTTTGGTTTAGAGATGCACTTGAAACCACCTTAGGCATAAACGTAGGGTTAGTTCTTAAGGACAGCCTGTCCTGGTGGAAAAGGAGGAAAGGTTCCACTGCCATTAGTGCCTGTAATTCTGAAACTCTTCTTGCAGAAGTTATTGCCAGGAGCAGAGCAGTTTTCCAAGAAATGTATTTTAATTCTGCTGTGCTAGCTGGTTCAAAAGGAGGTAAAGTTAATTTTTCCAAAACAAAGTTGAGGTCCCAAGTTGGAGTAGGTGCTCTATGGGGTGGTCTTATATTTTTAGCCCCTCTGAGGTACTGTTTTAGCAAAGGATTAGAAAAAATTGGTGGATCCGTGTTGTAATGTGCAGAGATGGCAGAGGCGTGGATCTTGATGGATGAAAGGGAGAGGCCTTTGCCCAGCATCTCATTCAAATATTGTAGTATCTGAGGAATGTTTGGCACAAGAGGATCAAGGCTGTGAGCCTGGTTCCAGGCACAGCATTTCTTCCATTCATCCGAGTAGGCTTTCCTGGTACTAGGCCTTCTGGCCTCCAGAATGACATCCATAACTGCTTTGGAGAGAGGCATTGCTTGCGTGGGTAGGGAATCTTCCATGCAGCTAGGTTTAGTGTCTTTAGCTGGCTGTGGAGTAACTGATTGTTGTGCTGAGACAACAGATGTGGTATTTCAGGCAAAATCCAGGGTGGTCCTTGAGCTAAGTTTTTTAAGATTGGGTACCAGTGCTGGCGTGGCCAGTCTGGTGCAAACAGGATCATTTTTGGCTCTTCTTGCCTGGCTTTTATGAGTACCTTTGGGAGAAGAGGCAGTGGTGGAAAAGCATATACTTGTAGGTTTGTCCAGCTGAATGAGAGGGCATCCACTTTCCATGCTTGTGGATGGTAACTCCTTGTGCAGAATTTCTTTAGCTCACAATTCATTGGGGAGGCAAACAGATCTATGTCCGGGCTCGACCATTTCTTTGTCATCATTCTGAATATTTGAGGACTCAATTCCCATTCGTGGGGACCCATGATATTTCTGCTCAAGTCGTCTGCCAGTGTGTTTTTCTCTCCTGACAGGAATTGTGCTTGTAGATGAACTTGATAGTTTATAGCGGTGTTCCACAAGGTCATGGCTTGTCTACAGAGGGGGTAGGAGTGAGTGCCCCCTTGCTTGTTTATGTACCACATAACTGTGGTGTTGTCTTGTCTTTAGTAGTAGTTCTCCTGGATGCAACAGCTCCTTGAAAGCTATAAGGGCATTTTGTACAGGTTGCATCTCTTTTTGATTGATGTGAAGATGCCTTTGTTCTGCAGGCCACTTGCCCCGAATACATTTTCCTGCCATGTGTGCTCCCCAGGCATAATCCGATGCATCTGTTGTCAGTGTTTGCCTGGCTGTGGGTTGAGTGAAAGGCTGTCCCTTGTTGAGGTGACAAGCTTGAGCCCACTATCGAAACTCCTGTTGAAGGCAAGGTATTAGTGGTATAACTGTTTCCAAACTTTGACAGTGTTGAGACCATACATTCCTTAGGTACCATTGTAGTTTCCTCATATGCAGTCTGGCATATGGAATTAGGTATGCAAGATGCCATGAAGCCCAAGGCCTGCAGAATTTTTCTTGCAGGGAGTTGGGTCTTTGTTGCCATCAATTGAAAGTATTGTGTCAGTTGTCCTTGCTTGTCTGGCGTGAGATAAGCCATCTGGGCCGTTGTGTTCAAGCTGGCATCCAGGAATATTATCTCTTGTGAGGGCACTAGTTTTGATTTCTTTTCGTTTACTGTGTACCCCAGGCAACTTAATAACTTTTCTACAAACACCAGATGCTGTAGAAGAATGTCCTTGCTCTCTGCTTGAATCAGGCAGTCGTTCAGGTATGGGTAAAATTTGAATTCCTTTCTGTCTGCAAAATGCAATTACTGAAACCAGGCACTTTGTGAAGACCCTGGGCGCAGTAGATAATCCAAAGGGCAGTGCAGAGAATTAATAGTGCATTGGACCAGCTAAGAACCTGAGGTATCTTCTGCAGTTTTGTCTGATAGGGACATGCAGGTATGCCTCCTTGAGGTCCAAAGTCACAAGCCAATCTTGCTTGCCCAGCATGGGAAGAAACTGCTGTAATATCAACATTTTGAATTTCGGAGCATCCAGGTAAGTGTTTAGTGAAGAAAGATCCAGAATGGGCCTCCAGCGTTTGTCTTTTCTGGGAACCAGAAAGAGTCTTGAGTAAAATCCTTGCCCTTGTTCCTGTGGTGGTACCTTTTGAATAGCTCCCATGTTCATGAGTGCCATAATTTGTTTTTGGGCCTCTGCCCATTGATTTAGTGGCAGATTTGGCATTCCTTTTAATCTTGGCAGTGTGTGAAAGTGGAACCTGTAACCTTTTGAAATAATACTGAGAACCCATTTGCTTGGGTAATCATATGCCAATTGTGATAAAAAAGTCCCAAAGGGGCAGCCAAGAGTTGTTTGGCAGCTGGAGTGGGAAGTCATTGGGGCTGTTTTTTATATGGTTGGTGCCTGTCTTCCCCTTCTTTCTGGCCTGATGCACCCCACTGTCGAGGCCTGTAAGGACCTTGTGGTTGACCTCTACCTTTTGGCAGTCTGTATCTGTCCCTTTGAGGTCTGTCATTAACTGGAAAG
Organism: Protopterus annectens; assembly: GCF_019279795.1. NCBI lineage: Eukaryota > Metazoa > Chordata > Ceratodontiformes > Protopteridae > Protopterus > Protopterus annectens. The sequence continues at coordinate 1,456,889,384 of NC_056729.1, forward strand.
GACCAATTCTTTGTTGGCCAGTTTCAACTAAATAGAGGAGGCTGAACCTGTAAGAAATCCTTCACTGTTTGCATAGATTTTGCCTTATCCTCCATTTTCTTTAATACCTCTTCTGCCTTAACTCCAAATAAAACATCCTGCTGTAAAGGTGCATCCAGTAATTTAGCTTTAACATGATCTGGTAACGTATGTTCTTTTAACCATGCATGTCTTCCAATGACAGAGCCTGTAACTGCTGCTCTGCATGTGGCTTCTAACGAATCAAAACCATATTGCAAAGTATGCTTTCCCACTTGTTCAGCGGCATGCAATAAATCCTGCATTTCTTTAAAATTAGGAGGATCTGTATCTGGAAGCATTTTTTGTTTCAACTGAGACATCAAAAATTGCTGATATTTTATCATGTGGAACTGGCAATTTAAGGCTCTCATTGCTAAAGTTGCAGACATATATACTTTCTTTCCCCATCTGTCTAGTGCTCTGGAATCTCTGTCAGAGGGAACTGGGTTCTTTGCTGATGAGGCCTTAACCCCTTTGGGTCCCTGAGAAACAGTTTCAGGATCAGCAACAGGGCTTTTATACAGAAATTTTTGAGAGTCAGGGACTCTAATATCTGTCCTGTTTAAGTGGAGCTGGAGGTAAGGAATCAGGATTTAAGCTGGATTCAGTGTACACATCATCCACAATATCTAGCACAAGTCTCTGAGCCTTTTCTTGGATTCTGAATAATCCTGGCCTTCCCAATGGAAATGCTTCCTCATGGTATGTACGATTTCCCCAAAGGAGTAGTCCTCAGGGGGAGAGGCTGATGGAATAGATTCCTCAGCATCAGAATCCTCATAAGGGGGGTAAAGAATATCCCAGGTCTGAGGATGCATCTGAGGAAATGGACCCCTGGTCGGATGAATCATAATCTGCATCCTGTCTAGGCCTTTTATCAGGTGGGGGGGGGGGGATGGGAACCCCTGATCAGAGTGATAAGGTCTTCGGCCATTTTGAGCAATTTTTTCTTAGGCATGGAGGCCTGTCCTGGAGAATGCTGTACTTGTTTCTTAGTTTTTAAAGGAGGCTTTGACTTAGAAGAGGGTTTAATGCTTAGCTGAGTAGGTCTGAAGACATCCTCTGAAGCTGCGGGTAGCTCAGGTACTCCGGATCCCTCTGCAGGATCGGTTTCTGTCTGCTGAAAAGCTAGTGCGTCCGAAGGCCCAGCCATCTCCACGTGGGGTTCGGGGGCGGCCTGTGGTTCTGCAGAAGCGGTAGTCAGGGGCTGCGAAGGCACCTCACTGAAAACCGGAGACTGGCCTAGAAGAGGCTTAGTCAGTTTTGGGCCTCGGATGCCTGTCCTTGTCTTTGCACTTTTTATGCATACCGGTCGTCGGAAGTTCCGACGGCATGGTATAATTAAATTTTCTGCCAAAGTAATGTCGGGCAAAATCAACGACGTTTAATAGTGCGCTTATTAAACCTAGCACAAAACAGACAACCAGTAATGTCGTGGTCTGGGCCTAGGCATGGGATACAATAAGAATGGAAATCCTTATGAGGTATTTGCTTCCCACAAGAAATACAGTTATTAACTTTTACTGACATCGGTCTGAGGCAAGAAAAAGTTTCCCCAACGGGGTACTTAGCTTTGTAGAAGACTTCGGTTCTGGATTCGGAATGAAAATCTCAGGAGTAGGCCGACCAGCACTTGCGAACTGCTTTTGCTTCGGGCACCGCGCGGCAAGAAAGACTGAAGAAAATGGCGTCTGCTGCATCTTATATACCTCTTTCGCACTGACGTCAGGGAGGAGGCGACAGCAACCGACGCCGGACCAAGACTTTGGAACTCAGGCCGGCTGGGGAACCACCTGACGGAAAGATAACCCAAGTGTAATGACTGCAGCAGTGTCACACGATGAACATCATCTAGAAATATTAAAAATGCAGACAGACTTCAGAGTTAACACAATCACAAATCCATTAGGAAGACCTCTGTCAAATGCTCACGTTTCAAGCATAGCAGGCAGAAGGGCTACACCCTACAAATATACCATGCTCTCACTTGCATAGTAGTGCGAAAAGTGCACAAACTTTCCATAGGACTGTTGAAACTAGCAATGATGTACTGCAATGGTGTAGTGAATTAAATAAAAAAGTAGTCCACAAAAGTAAAATGGAATTATGTTAATATACACAATGTGGAAACTTTTAGTTACAGATAAACAAAAACTCTAATTCATGCAAATTAAAACATTGCTAGACACATGCAAGATGAAGCATCTACATACCATACTTTCAGGAAGGATTAAAGGCTTGCCAGGGTGGGAAGGGGTAAAAGTAATCTTGTATATAGTCATGCAGACTTCTTAGACTGTTTGTTCTTGGGGGGTGGGGTCTCCTTTCTTTTTGGAACCTCTCTACCATTGCTTCTTAAACGTTTGCTTACCAGCAGCTTGCTGCAATTGCTTATTTTGCTTTTTGAAAAAGGTTAAAGAGGCAGCATTAAACCACTTGACAAATTTGAAGGAAGGAAGGCTGAAATAATCTGAGAAATTCCTTGAATCAGCTTACCTCTCTCTCATCGCCCTTTAGGACCTCTGCAGCAGATGGTCCAAAAACCCTGTGCAACGTAAAATTCAAAATTTCAGCTTTAACATCTTCAGGAAGGTTTTGAGTACACAACAAAGCAAACCACCTCAAAAGTTCCAGTGGCAACAGCAGAATAATGATCACGTTTCAAACAGTAACCAGCCACTTGGAAAACAGAAGCAAATCAGGCTACACAAAGCTGTTTTCCCCTCTCTATAGGAAATGGATGCCATGCTATTTTCTCATGTTCTCAAAAGGAGGCAAGCATAAGTTTAACTTAAGGGCTTGACAGTTGAGAATTCTAAAAAAACTTTTAGTTATGCACTCACCATAACTTCAGATGTTTGGGATCCATCTCGCCTACATTCTGACTGATGGGTTCGGAGCCGATCCCTCGGCTCCGACTCGGCACGCTTATGCTATAGAGCGAGGCCTCTAATTGGCTGAGCTATCTTTATCCCAGGATGCACCACCACTAATCCCCCAGATCTTGTTTGTCCGCATTCATGCACACATGCACAACTTGTTTATATAACATTGTTAGATGTTTCAAGATGAAACAACAGGATTCGGACCTTCTGATATCCTCTGATCTCCAAGGAAGGGGGAAGGAGGGTGGGTTATTAGGAATGTAGGCGAGATGGATCCCAAACATCTGAAGTTATGGTGAGTACATAACTAAAAGATGTTATGTGATCCTATCTCGCCTACATTCTGACTGATGGGACAGCGTCCCTAGCACCTAAATCCCGGGTGGCTCATTGGAAAACACTCCTGAGCACTGTGGAACCAAATGAAGCTTGTCCTCTAGATGCCACATCTAATTTGTAGTGGGAAATGAAGGTGTGCGGGGAAGACCATGTAGCCGCAGCACAAATGTCACCAATAGCAAGCTTAGAATGAAATGCTACCGAAGTAGCCATAGCCCTTGTAGAATGAGCCTTGACAGAGGTGGTAAGCTCTTTGTTAGAATAGATATAAGCTTGGGTAATACAGTCCCTGATCCATTTGGCAATAGTGACCTTTGTGACAGCATTGCCCAATTTGTTTTCTGCAAAGGATACAAACAACTGATCTGTTTTCCTTGATTGTTTGGTCCTATCTAAATAAAAACGTAACTGTCTGTGGACATCTAGTGTGTGGAATATAAACTCCGCTTTATTAGAGTATTTTGGGAAAAAAACTGGAAGCTCTAACGATTGTTGCAAGCATAAAGTAGAACAAACTTTAGGAACAAAAGAAGGATTTGGCCTGGGGGATACTCTGTCTGTATGAAAAACCAAGTACGGGGGTTTCACTGACAAAGCTTGAAGCTCTGAAACCCTTCTGGCTGAAGTAATTGCCACTAGAAAGGCTGTCTTCCATGATAGAAACTTTAGATCACAGGTAGCTGCCGGTTCAAAGGGAAAAGAAGTCAAGGCACGCAACACTATATCGAGATCCCATGGAGGTGCAGGATGAGAAATCGGAGGTCTTAATAGAGCAGCACCTTTCAAGAAGGTCTTACACAATCTGTTGCTCATTAAAGGTGGGTCTATGGATTCATGAAAATTAGAAATTGCTGCCAATTGTAGTTTGATGGTAGAAACTGAAGAGCCTTGATTGAAAAGAGAGGTCAGAAATTTTAGTACTTCTGCCACGGGAGTAGAAATGGGGTCCAGGCCCCGGAGTTGAGCCCAAATAGCAAACCTTTTCCATTTGCTAGAATACAGTTTCTTTGTAGCGGACTTGTGGGCTGAAGATAATATGTGCACAACATCTGGATCCAGTGTCTGACTCCTGACTATCGTCGGAAGAGGAGGAGCCAGGCAGTCAATTTTAAGGTGTGGAGGGACTGGTGTAATAGTCCCGACTGATGAATCAGAAGGTCTGGGACCTGATCCAGGAACCACGGACCTTCCAGAGCATGTTTCCGAAGATAGGGAAACCACACTTGACGAGGCCAGTAAGGAGCAATTAAGATCATCCTACTCCCTAAGAGAGATGCCTTTTGAATCACCCTGGGGAGGAGAGGAAGTGGAGGGAAGGCATAAAGCAGGCCGGTGGGCCAAGGATGGACTAATGCGTCCATGGGGCTCTTCCCCGGAGCCGGGGTTAGGGAGAAAAATTCTTTGCACTTCGCATTCAGAGGAGTCGCGAAGAGGTCGCAACAGGGAACTCCCCATTCGCTGAAAATCTGCCTTGCAACTGTCATATTCAGAGACCATTCGTGAGGAGAGAGGATGGTTCTGCTCAATCTGTCGGCTATGACATTGGCCTTGCCCGGTATGTGAGTAGCCACTAGGAAGTGTTTGGTCGAGACTGCCCACTCCCAAACTCATATGGCTTCTCTGCAAAGAGGATAGGATCTGGTCCCTCCCTGTTTGTTCAGGTACCAGACCACTGACATGTTGTCTGAGTGAACAGCAATTACGCCCTGAGGGAGATAATCGTGAAGGGCTTGAAGGGACAGGAGTACTGCCCTCATTTCTAAGATGTTGATGTGAAGAGGAGTCTCTTCCGGGTGCCATTTGCCTTGGACTGACCTGCCCAGGGAATGCCCCCCCCACTCCATCTGGGAGGCGTCCGTGGTCAAAGTGGCCGCCGGAGGAGGAAGAACAAAGGGTCGTCCCTGATCCAAATTGGAGGACACTAGCCACCAGCGAAGGTCCCGTTTTCAAGATTCCGTGACCCATATGAGATGACTGAGAGGGAGTTCCTGAAAGGGCCACTGAGTTGAAAGAAGCCACTGGAGGATTCTCATGTGCAACCTTGCCAAGGGAACTAGCAGAACTGTGGCAGACATGGATCCCAATAGCTGCAGGACCATTCTGGCTGGGGCTTTGGACCTGGGGAGTAAGGCTCGAACTTGATTTTGAATGGTTTGAATTCTGTCTGCAGGTAGATAGACCCGCATCTGGTTTGAATCTATCTCTACCCCTATGAATCTTATTCTTTGAGATGGCCGCAACACAGACTTTGGCCAATTGAAGGTGATTCCAAGGGCACTGCCCAGTGATATAGTGGCTTGCAGGCTCCGCAGAAGTAGAAGCTTGGAGGTGGCTGTTAGGAGCTAGTCGTCTAGGTACGGAAACACCTGGAATCCTAGACTTCTCAGGTGAGCAGTCACTACTGCCAAGCATTTGGTGAACACCCTGGGGGCTGTGGTGAGACCAAAGGGCAGCGCACGGAACTGAAAATGACTGCCTCCTAGGCTGAAGCGCAGATGTCTCCTGGACTTTTGATGTATTCTGATATGATAATACGCGTCCTTGAGATCTATGGAGCACATCCAAACACCCTTCTCCAACAATGGGAGAATGGTTTGTAGAGTGACCATTCGGAACTTGGACTTCTTGACTGAACGGTTTAGGTTGCTTAGGTCCAAAATGGGCCTCAAGTCCCCGGTCTTTTTTGGCACCAAAAAGAATCTCGAGTAAGTCCCTAATCTGATCTGGTCTGCGGGGACCGGTTGGATGACTCCTTTTTGCAGCAGCTTTGAAATTTCTGAGGCTGCGGTATCCCGTTGACTGGGTGGCGGGTCCGGGATTTTTTTGGACTGAGGGCGAGAATGGGATGGAGTAACCTCCGGCGATAATCCGAAGCACCCATCGGTCCTGAGTGATCCCTTCCCAGGCCTTCAGGTGCTTCGAAAAACGACCCCTGACTGGCTCCGGAGCAGCACAGCCGGGCAATCCCTCAGGGACTATGGAAAGCTGAAGAGCCACGAAAGGACTCGTGGTCTCCAGTGTTGCGAGGGCCTCTGCCGCCTCTGGGACGGCGTCTTCCGGATGAATTTCCCCTCCTCTGCCTCTGGAGGGGAACCTTCCTGCTGAGAGGGTAAGACTTCTGAGATCTCTGAACCACATTTTCCCTCCTCTTTTAGCCTTGGGATAAGGCCGAAGGGAGAGGAAAATCGTGCCCCTGACAGTCAGAGTCTTACCCTCCTGTTCACAGCGGGTAAGTGTGTCTTTACCTTGGGTCCAAACAGGAGGACCCATCAAAGGCGTCGGCAAATGAAGACTTAAAGGCCTCCATGAAATGACACAGGCGGAGCCAGGCTTGTCTCCGTGAGCAATGCCTGTACCGCCACTCTACTCGCCTTCGGCCGCATGAAATGAGCCTCATGGACGAGTTCGAAATGGACGACATTGTAGCCAGCTGAGAGCCAACCGTCTGGGCCAGCTCCTCAGGCAGGTTACCTAAGAGGGTATCTGATAGCTCCTTAATCAGATCCCTCTGAAATCTCGTAAAGTGCGTCAGGTAGTTCAAAGACCTCAGAGTAAAGGCCGCTGAACTAAGGGTGCACTTACCGTACCGATCCATGCTCCTAGACTCCTTATTAGGAGTATGGACGGACGTAGAAGCCTCTGCTACATCTTGCTGGGTAGCAGATGCCACCACCATAGCATCTACAGCCACACCTTTAGTAAGGAACTCTTTATCCGGGGGTGCCGAGAGAAATTTGTTCGGACGAGCGGGCACTGGTTCCACAGAGTCTGGGTGTTCCCACGCCCTTCGACAGATCAAGTCCAAGAGCTCGTCGAAGGGCGGAGACACCCAGGAGGCGGAGGGCTGAGCCCCGAAGGCCTTCAGGAACACCGACTCAGCAGAGGGAGGTTTGGACTGCCAGCCGCCTCGTTGTTTTAGGGCTTCCAAGATGTCTGCAAAGGAGACATCATCCGAGGACGACTTGGGGGACCCCTCTGCATCATCGAGATCAGTGTTAGATGTCAAAGACTTGTCAGGGGAGTCAACGTGCTTCCTCTTGCACGTTCTCTTCCTGGGAGGTTCTTCCGAAGAGGCTTCAGAAGGACCTCCAGGAGGGGGAGAAACCCCAGCGGGGGTAACCTGAGGCCCAGGGGCTCCGCTGTCTATGGACAGGGGGACTGCCAACGACCCAGTCTGCAAATGTAGGGAAGGAGCTGGGGAAACTATGGAGGTAGCCAAGGAAGATTTGGCTAAAGCACTCCTCATAGCCCTGAAGGCGGGACCACCAGAATCCTGGGAGGGTCCCCCCTCCGTGGCCACGACAGTGGACGGTACTCCTGCCGCCGACGCACCAAGAGGGAGACTTGGGACCGAAAGCATCAATCCCGAAGCCTCCCCCCCAGGGCCGAAGGAAGAAGTCCGTGCACTGAACTCCGACCCAAGAGCCGGAGTCGGAGCAAGGGTCGAGCCCGACCCTAACACCTCCACTGGTTCCACCAGCACCTGCTCCAATGGTGCCGAAGCTGTTGGAGGAGGAAAAAACAGTAGGGGAGTGGACCATCGGCTCCGAAGCCAAATGGGCTGGAGCCGAAACCATCTTTTGGAACACCGGAGACTGGAAGAGTCGAAGGAGCACCCTGTCGATGTCCGAATCAGACATCTTGGATGATCTTGAGGATACCGATCGGGCCCGAACCGATTTCTCCATCGGCTCCGAAGGGCTCGGGGACCGGCTCCGAAATGACTCAACAATTATCGGCTCCGAGGAAACTTTTAAGGAAATTTCCCTCGGTGCCGATAAGGACTTCAGCTCCGAGGGGGAAGAGTCTGAGCCGATGACCCTTATCAGCTCCAATATCAGTGGAGCCGATGAGGGTGACCCGCCTCTCGATGCCCCAGACCTCGGCTCCGAAACCAGAGGGGTCGAGGCTGGAGGCATCGAGGCAGACCGTTCCGACCTCGGCTCCGAAGTCCGTGGAGCCGATGGAGAAGTCTGCTTAGTTTTCTTAGCAGTCGGTTCCGACTGACTGGTCGGAGCAGACGCTTTCCTCTTTTTAGAAAAAGACGGAGAGGAAGATAAAGCCTCCTCGAAGGAAGGCTTGATTAATCCTTTGAGGATTAATTTGTTTTTCCTCACCTGGAGGACTCTGGAAGAAAAAGTACAGTTTTGTACCTACCATAAATGTAGATGTCCGAACTGGATAGCATCTGCAGTCATAACAAGTGGGTTGTCCTGTCGTCAGGCAGCCCTGCAGTCGGCCGGATTCCAAAGTCCGGGTCCGGCTTCGGCTGATGTCGCACTCCACCCGACGTCATCTCTGTTGGTCTTCGGGTATAAAAGCATCAGCCGACGCCATTTTCCTCAGTGTTTCTTGCCCCAGATGCCAGTAGCCCTCTTGCAGGGTAAAATTTGGATAGATACCAATGTTTCCAAATAGATAGAGGTAAACACAACAATAAGCATATATGTACATATATACAAACAAATACACCATAAAAGACTCCCCCCCAAGAGCTAGCTATTAGGAGGGTAAACACCCTAGGAGTACCACAGAGGGGAAGGAGGGAGGGTAATCCTGACTGCAGATGCTATCCAGTTCGGACATCTACATTTATGGTAGGTACAAAACTGTACTATGTCCTTCATGGATGCATCTGCAGTCATAACAAGTGGGTAGAATACCATAGCCAACTAGGGGAGGAGGATAAAGGTAGATTATGGTGTGTTTAGGATCCCTTGCAGTACAGCAGTGGCAAACCCTGCTCGGGATCTGGAATAAAGAGGCAAATTATAATGCTTGGCAAATGTATGCACGGAGGTCCAAGTAGCCGCCTCAATAATGTCTTTGGTTGCCACTCCTCGTAAGAAAGCTGTGGTAGTGGCTGTTGCCCTTGTAGAGTGAGGTCTTATGTTTTGTGGAATTGGTTTTCCATGGAAGGAGTAACAGTATCGTATGCAATTTCCTATCCATTTGGAGATTGTCTGTTTGGAAATAGCTTTTCCTTCTCTTCCTGTTGCATAGGCTACAAAAAGTTGGTCAGTCTTTCTGCTAGTTTTTGTTCTGTCCAAGTAGTAGCGTAACTGTCTATGTACATCCAAGGTATGCAGTATTCTTTCCCCTCTGTTTTGTGGGTTGGGAAAGAAGGTAGGTAGGTGGATTGCCTGGTTTAAAGATACTCTGGATACCACCTTAGGCATAAATGTAGGATTAGTCCTCAAGGACACTATCTTGGTGGAAGATTAGGAAGGGTTGCACTGCCATTAAGGCCTGTAGTTCTGAAACCCTCCTTGCTGAAGTAATTGCCAGTAGGAAAGCAGTTTTCCATGACAGGTGTTGTAGGTCTGCTGTTGCTGCTGGTTCAAGGGTGCTAGTGTCAACTTTTCTAGCACAAAGTTTAAGTCCCAAGCTGGTAATGGTGGTTTCCTTGGAGGTTTTACATTCTTGATTCCTCTGAGGAACTGCCTGAGCAAAGGGTGCGAAAAAACAGGTGGATCAAAGCTGTATTCTGCTGAAATAGCTGATGCATGTATCTTGATGGAGGAGTAGGACAGGCCTGAATGAAGAAGTTCGGCCAGATACTCCAGAATGTTAGGCATATCTATGTTTGACACATCTTTTCCTCTTTTGGTACTCCAAATGACAAACCTTTTCCATTTTCCAGCATAGTTCTTTCTTGTTGAAGGTCTGCGTGCTTCAAGAATAATGTCTTTAACTCTTTGGGAAAGTTCTGGATTAGCTGCTGCTATGTGATGTTCCATGCAGTCAGTTGCAGCGTTTTAGGTTTGGATGTATGATGCTGTAGTTGTTCTGAGTTAACATTAAAGGCATCAGGGTATTGGCCACATGTTGTTCGAGACATGCTCTTCAGTAGTGGGTACCAGTGTTGTCTTGGCCAGTTTGGGGCTATCAGGATTATCCTTGGGCGTTCTTCCTTGATTTTTAGTAGTACCTTGTGTATCAAGGGAAGAGGTGGGAATGCATATGCTGTTAGGCCTTTCCAGTTGAAGGAGAGTGAGTCCACTTTCCATGCTAGTGGGTGGAATGTCCTTGTGCAGAATTTTTGAGCTGGTGATTGAGAGGTGATGCGAATAGGTCTATCTGTGGCATTCCCCATTTCTTTGAGATGGTCTTGAAGATGTCCGGTGCAGCTTCCATTCGTGGGCATTCAAGTGGTTCTGCTTAGTATGTCTGCTAGAGTATTGTCTTTCCCGGTACAAATATTGCCTGTAACTGAATGTTGTAGCTGAGAGCCAGGGTCCACAGCTCCAAGGTCATTCTGCATAGGGGTATGAATGAGTGCCTCCCTGTTTGTTGATGTACCACATGACTGTGGTGTTGTCTGTCCTTATCATCAACTGGCCCTCTTTGAGGAATGGTTTGAACTTTTGGATTGCCAGTTTTACTGCCAGCATTTCTTTTAGATTGATGTGCAGGTGAAGTTGATCCTGTGTCCACAATCCTTGCACGCATTTGTCCAGCATGTGGGCCCCCATCCTAGGTCTGAAGCGTCTGTTGTGATGGTCTGGCTTGGTTGACATCTGCGGAAGGGCAGGCCTGGGTTTGACTGGCATGCCTGAGCCCACCATAGGAACTCCTGTTTTAAGCATGGAATTAGTGGGATTTCTGTTTCTAGACTGTGTCTGTGTTGGGACCATAAATTCCTTAGGTACCACTGTAGTTTCCTCATATGTAGTCTGGCAAATGGGACCAAGATTATGCATGATGCCATGAAGCCCAAGGCCTGTAGAAATTTTCTTGCTGTTAACTTGTTCAGTTTTGTTAGTGCCAAGAAGTAAAGAGGAAGTTCTTTTGTTTTCTGTAGTCAGGAATGCCATTTGTTGTACTGTGTCCAATTCAGCCCAAGAATGTCCTTGTTTGGGATGGTATCAGCCTTGACTTTTGTAAATTGACTGTGTATCCCAGTCCTTGTAGCAAGTAAATGACCCTTTGTAAATCTGTTGTCAGCTTGCTTTTGTTGTCCCCTTGTAGCAGGCAGTCGTCCAGGTATGGGTAAATTTGAATTCCTGTAGTCTGCAATGGGCGATTACTGATGCCAGGCATTTTGTGAATACTCTGGGCAGTAGATAAGCCAAAGGGCAATGCTGAGAATTGATAGTGCTCTGATCCTGCAAGAAATCTGAGGTATCTTCTGCAGATTGGTCGAATGGGGACGTGCAGGTATGCCTCCTTGAGATCTAGAGTTACCAGCCAAGACTCCTTGCCCAGCATGGGAAGAAGTTGCTGTAGGGTCAGCATTTTGAATTTTGGGACAATGATGTATGTATTTAAGGTGGACAGATCGAGAATTGGTCTCCAACTTTTTTCCTTTCTTGGAACTAGGAATAGTCTGGAGTAGAACCCCTTTCCTTGTTCTGCTGTTGGCACTCTTTCCACAGCTCTCATGTTTGCTAACTCCATTATCTGGCGTAGAGCCTCTGTTTTTTGATTTGGAGGTAGATTTGGCATTCCTCTTTTGACTGGTAAAGTGTGGAAGTGAAACCGGTAACCTTGATCTATGGTTTGTAAAATCCACTTGTCTTTTGTTATGTAGTGCCAGTTCTTTGAAAAAAAAGGTTAACTTTCCGCCTAGAGGGGCTGCTATTTGTTCCCTGGTAGGCGGATTTAGGATTAAGTCACTGTGGTTGTGCTGATGTAGTGGCAGTGGCTGTGTCTGTGCCTCTGCTGCTACCTTGCCACTGTCGTCCTCGGTAGGCACCTCCTCTGGATTGGTTTCTGCCTCTGGAACGTCTATTTCTGCCCCTTTGAAGTTTTGTGGAGTCAGGAAAGGACCAATTTTTAGCAGGCCAGTTCCTGCTAAACCTTGGGGGTTGAACCTGCAAGAAATCTTCAACAGTTTGAACAGATTTTGCCTTTTCCTCCATTTTCTTCATAACCTGCTGGGCAGGTGTACCAAACAAACTTGTCTTGTCCATAGGAGCATCTAGCAACTTAGCTTTAACATGATCCGGTAAAGCTTGTTCCTTTAGCCATGCATGCCTTCTTATCACTGTGCCCGTCATGGCTGATCTAAATGAAGCCTCCAGTGCATCATAGCCACATTTTAAGGAATGGTTGCTAACCTGTTGTATGTTATTTACCATCTCTAATACATATTTCTTATCAAGAGATTCATCAGTAGTTAGTTTCTTAGTTAACTGATCAAGCATAAACTCTTGGTATTGTATCATGTGAAACTGACAGTTTAAAGCTCTAGCTGAGAGAGTAGCTGAAGTGTAGACCTTTTACCCCATCTGTCTAGTGACCTTGCTTCCCTTTCAGAAGGAATAGGGTTTTAGCTGTGGTCGGCTACTGCCTTGGGACCCTGGGATATAGTTTCTGGGTCTGCAAGTGGGGCCTTGTAAAGGTGGTGATGAGTATCTGGCACCCTGTAAAATCTGTCTGGTTTGGCAGGGGCTGGGGGTAAAGAGTCTGGAGCGGAGCAAACATCATTGAAAGCATCATCCACCACAGAGAGAACAGGAGGTATAGCTAAGGGCCTGTGCTGTGGGAGGTGCAGAAAGGTCCTAAGTCTTTTTCTGGAGTCTGAAAAATCCTGTTGCTGCCATTGGAACTGTTCTCGCATGGCATGCAAGGTTTCCCCAAAGGAGAATTCTTCTGGTGGGGAAGCAGCTGGAATGGATTCTTCAGCATCAGAATCTTCAAAATTGGAGAAGGGAGCCTCAGGCTGGTCAGTTATGTCTGATTCATCAGCAGAATCATCAGAAGAGACTGGCTCAGGGGGCTCGGCCCTAGGTCTCTTCTCTGGGGGCTGAGAGGCCCTGTCTGGGTGAGATTGAGATCCTCTAATTAAAGAAATTAAATTTTCTGCCAAAGAAAGCATTTGAGAACTAGAAGAGGGCCTGGATGAGGGGGTTTTAACAGGCACTGATTTAGTAGTCTTGGCTGCTTTAGCCCTGGCAAAGGCCTTAATGGACATGGCTGCTGGAGGCCTAGCAGCACCACGTGCTGGGGTAGAGACATCCAAGGGGATGGTGTCTGATAAATCAACCACCGTAGTGGGTAAAGTTTCTGAGGTCGATTCAAGAATTGTAGCAGGGGCCTCAGTGGTAAGAATAGGTTCAGCTGTACTTTGAGCAGTTTTCTCGGTTTCGGCCGAAACCGAGACACTCGCTTGATTTGCTTTGCCGTGGTTTCGGCCGAAACCGCGGACCGCGAGTGTCGGTCTTTATCTTTGCGTTTTTTGGAAGATTGGGTAGTCGGAGGATCCGACGGCATAATGTACGCAAAATCAGTACCGAAAAACTGTTCTGCAAACTCCGACCGACGCCTAAGCGTTCGTCGGTTGAAAGAGCACAGGCGAACAGGCTGCTACGTCGTGGGCTGGGCCTAAACAAGGCAGACAGTAAGAGTGGAAATCTTTATGAGGTATTTGTTTCCCACAGGTTAAACAATTGTTAACTTTTTCTGACATCGGCTGAGGCAAGAAAGAGTCCCCAACGGGTACTTAGCTTTAGAAGTCTTGAAGTAGTATTCGGTAGAAGTAATCTCTGGATCCGACCGACCGGCACTTGCGAACAGCTTCTGCTTGGCGCAGCGCAAGAAAGACTGAGGAAAATGGCGTCGGCTGATGCTTTTATACCCGAAGACCAACAGAGATGACGTCGGGTGGAGTGCGACATCAGCCGAAGCCGGACCCGGACTTTGGAATCCGGCCGACTGCAGGGCTGCCTGACGACAGGACAACCCACTTGTTATGACTGCAGATGCATCCATGAAGGACATCGCATGGCATACACTGCACGATTCTTGCAGATGTTTTGCACCTAGACAATAGACACACGAGGAGTGGTCGTCCGTTAAGGACATTTTGAAGCCACACCTCGTGCACTTTTTAAACCCGGAGGGTTTATGCTCTTTAGACATAATTAGGCTACAAAAAAACAGATAAGCACAATTTAGCAACAAAGGGTTTGACACAAGAACAAAAAGTATATATGTCACTAGATTAGAGTAGAATACCTAAACTAAAGAACTTTTTTTTTTTTTTTTTTTTTTAAACACACTAGATTGTTCAAGAGAAGAGAAAAGGAGAAAAAGAGGGTCAAGACCCTCTAACTTAAACGGGTACGTGACCCACACACAACCACTAAGGTAGTAGCAACCACAAGGGAAGGCCCCTCTAACTTAAACGGGAACCTTCTCTGACAGGAAAAAACACGAAAATTTTAACCAATTTCCACAAAAACACTCGTACACAAAGAATAGCCGTTAAAACAGCTTTTGGGTTTAAATGAGGCAAATACTGACAGGAAAAAAGTCTATTAAATAGTACTTAGCCCAGCCAATGTTGAGACCACGTCCAAGCTCTGTAAGCGGCAAACGAGATCTGGGGGATTAGTGGTGGTGCATCCTGGGATAAAGATAGCTCAGCCAATTACAGGCCTCGCTCTATAGCATAAGCGTGCCGAGTCGGAGCCGAGGGATCGGCTCCGAACCCATCAGTCAGAATGTAGGCGAGATAGGATCACATAACATCAAATATTGCACAATACACTTTTTCCCCAAGCAAAGGCTTTCCCATTCTTGTCAGAAGGGGAGGAATTACTACTAACCAGATGCAGCAAATGGTTTCACAAAATAAACACTGTATCTGATCTGATATTAGTATACAAAGCATATTTAGGAACTTTATACAATCTATCTGCTTTCTTGGGGGCAGCAGTCTGGTTGTCATTACAGGCTGTAACAAGGATACCCACCAGATCTGAAAGAGCAGCAGGAACTGGTGTAGGTTCATGAAACACCACTTGCAATAAATCATAAAATCTCTTTAGAGACAGTGGACAATCATTACATTCCCACTGAAACAAAAGACTCTTCTGGAAATAGTTTCAGAAGGACAATCCTTCAAAAGGACTGGTCACACTTTTCTCAAAATCTGAATTGGAAACCAGGAAGAGAAAAAAAAATTGTCGCCCCATAAAAAGAAGTCACGTCTTACGATAACGTTCTATCTGTGTTGTTGATCTTCGTTCATTCATTACCAATGGGTTATTGGTTCCATCTTCAGAACCGAGCCAGCCAAATATCAAGCTCGCGTCAGCCCAAAACTCTCGAGCCAAGATCCTACCCAGAACGCTCTGCTCCGTTACCCCAGATCGAGTTTGCAAGATGACAGATAAAAGAAGAGGCTACCTCTGGTCATAACAAACCTACAATAAAGGAGTATATGAGATCAACCAGGAACCTCCGGATGGGGGATGGAGGGTGGGAAGTAATGAATGAAGACCAACAACACAGACGGAATGTCATGGTAAGACATAACTTCTTTATCTGATGTTGTTAATCTTTGTTCATTCCTTACTGATGGGACACAGTCCCCAGCTACCTGTATCCCTGGGTGGCTCTCATGGAAGGACATTCCTGAGAACCATGGAGCCAAAAGAAGCTTTACGTCTGGAGGCAAAGTACAATTTGTAATGAAGAATAAAGGTATGAGGTTTGGCTCAAGTCGCAACTAAGCAAATATCACGGAGGGAAGTCTTAGCATGGAAAGCTGCTGAAGTTGCCATAGATCTTATAGAATGTGCTTTCACTCTGTGAGGCAAAGTGTTGTTTTTGTTGTAGATCTAGGTAATAATTTCTCAACCATGAAACCAATGTAACTTTTGAGACAGGATGACCTCGTCTAGATCCAGAAAAGGCCAGAAACACTTGGTCTGATTTAAGGGTAGATTTTGTTCTGTCCAGATAAAAAAGTACAGTTTTGTACCTACCATAAATGTAGATGTTCGAGGATTCCATTGCTGCAGTCCTGACTATTGGGTATAGTCCGCGTCCAGTCGGCCCGAATACCAGAGTATAAGGCTGACGTCGGTCAGGGCGCATTAGACTGACGTCAGTACGTCAGGGTACTAATGCGCATGACCGACGTCATATCCTCAGTCTTTTCTTGCCCCAGATGTCAGAAGACCCTAAAAAGACAAGTCCCAAAACAACCTGCACCAAAAACATGTACAATATATACAACAATATATATATATATACAGAAATATAAACATGTAAACTCACCTACACAAGCACCCCTAAATACAGAGGGGAAGGAGGGAGGGTAAATTGGACTGCAGCAATGGAATCCTCGAACATCTACATTTATGGTAGGTACAAAACTGTACTATGTTCTTCGTCTTCCATTGCTGCAGTCCTGACTATTGGGTAGAATCCCAAAGCAGAGGTAAGGGAGGCTGGCAAATTATAAAGCAGTAGGAGCTGACAACATGCCCTGTAAAACAGCTGTGGCAAAACCAGCCCTAGACTTAGAGTAGATAGGAAGGTGATAATGCCTAGAGAAAGTATGCACTGAACTCCAAGTAGCTGCTTCCAGAATATCCTTAGTTGCCACCCCCCTTAGAAATGCTGTTGAAGTGGCAGTAGCCCTAGTGGAATGAGGCCTAATCCCAGCTGGAATCTCCTTGCCATGATGGGAATAACAAAATGCAATGCAAAGCCAATCCACCTAGAAATGGTTTGTTTTGACACAGGCTTGCCCTGAGAACTCAAAGCAAAAGAAACAAACAACTGCTGAGACTGCCTAAAATCCTTAGTCCTGCTTAAATAATAACGCAATTGCCTGTGTACATCTAAAGTGTGCAAAATCTTTTCCCCTTTATTTTGAGGTTCTGCAAAAACGTAGGCAAATGAAAAGTTTGGTTTAAAGCCACACTCGAAACCACCTTAGGCATAAAAGAAGGCTTAGTCGGTAATGATACCCTATCCTTATGGAAAATCAAAAAGGCTCTACTGCCATAAGGGCCTGCAACTCAGACACCCTTCTTGCAGAAGTAATAGCCAACAGAAAAGCAGTCTTCCATGACAAATATTTCAATTCAGCAGTAGCTGCAGGCTCAAAAGGTTGTAGAGTAAGTTTTTCCAACACAAAATTGAGATCCCAAGCAGGAGTAGGAGCTCTACGTGGGGTCTTATATTCTTTGCCCCTCTAAGAAACTGCTTGAACAAAGGATGCGAAAACAAAGGTGGGTCACAATCATAGTGAGCTGAAATTGCTGCAGCATGAATCTTTATGGAAGAGAAGGACAAACCTTTGTCCAATAATTCAGTAAGATATTGAAGAGCCACACTCAAATTAGGCTCTGAAATCTCCAAATTCTTTGCTGTACTCCAAAATAAAAATCTCTTCCATTTTTCTCGTACACTCTCCTTGTACTAGGCCTTCTAGCTTCCATAATCACATTTAAAACTTGTTGAGGAAGTTGAGACCTGCTGTGTTTCAACACAGAATATGCCAGGCTGTTAGATGAAGAGAGTGAAGCTTGACATTGAGCAGATGACCGTCCTTCTGAGATAACAGATGAGGAATCAGAGGTAAAGGCCATGGAGGCTTCTTTACCAGACTCCGTAGTAGTGGGTACCAGTGTTGCGAGGCCAATCTGGAGCTATCAAAATCATCCTTGGCCTGTCTTGTCTGACCTTTAATAGTACCTTTGGAAGAAGCGGTAGAGGTGGAAAGGCATACACATGAAGGTTTTTCCAACTGAAAGACAGAGCATCCACTTTCCAAGCTGTGTGATGAAACCCCTTTGTGCAATACTTTGGCAGCTGGTGGTTTAGTGGAGAAGCGAACAGATCTATGTCTGGAGTTCCCCATGACACTGTCAGTTTCTGAAATACATGAAGATCCAGTTTCCACTCGTGGGGATCCATGATTTGTCTGCTTAACACATCTGCTAAGGAGTTCTGTGCTCCTGGCAGAAACCTTGCCTGAAGAGTTAGTTGCAAGCTTAGCAGTCTCCCATAAAATCATTGCTTGCCTGCATAGAGGATAAGAATGTGTTCCCCTTGCTTGTTGATGTACCACATGACAGTTGTGTTGTCTGTTAGAATCAACACCTGCCCTGGAAGAAGTAACTCCTTGAAAGCCATTAATGCAAACTGGACTGCTAACATCTCCTTCATGTTGATATGTAGATGCTGTAGTCTGGCAGGCCACTTGTCTTGTATCCACTTTCCATTTAGATGAGCTCCCAAGCAATGTCCGAGGCATCTGTCGTTAGAATCTGACTTGCCTCTGGCGGGTCACAGAGAGTCCCTTGTTTAGGTGACATTCCTGAGCCCACCACAAGAATTCTTTTGAAGGCAAGGTATTATTTGAATGACAGTGTCCAAATCCTGGCAGTGCTGTGTCCATACATTTTGAGATACCATTGTAGCTTCCTCATATGCAGTTTGGCATTGGGAAGCACCAGAATACAAGATGCCATGAACCCTAATGCTTGAAGGACTGTCCTTGCAGTCAGCACGGACTGATGAGATAGTTGATGGAAGTAAAGTGACAGACTCTTTTGTTTGTCCGGGGTTAAAAAGGCCATCTGGGCTGCTGTATTCAGTCTTACACCCAGAAAGCACATGTCTTGAGAGGGTACTAGACTGGACTTTATTTCGTTCACAGAATACCCTAGGCATCTTAGCACTGCTATAACATATTCCAGATGCTGTAGAAGGTCTTCCTTTTCTTGAGCCAGAATCAGGCAGTCGTCCAAGTAAGGATAGATTTGAATTCCTTGAAGCCTGAAGTAAGCTATCACTGGAGCCAGAACCTTTGTGAATACTCTGGGCAGTAGATAAGCCAAAGGGCAATGCAGAGAACTGATAATGAGAATTTCCAGCTCGAAACCGCAGATACCTCCTGCAACTTAGCCTTATAGGCACATGAAGGTAAGCTTCCTTGAGATCTAAAGTTACCATCCAGTGATCTTTGCCCAGCAGAGGTAAAAGCTGTTGTAACGTCAACATCTTGAACTTGGGAATGTCCAAAAACGTGTTGAGGAGAGATAAATCCAAAATTGGTCTCCACGTGTTCCCCTTCTTTGGTACAAGGAACAGGCGAGAATAAAATCCTATAATAAAATAATAAAATAATAATAATAATAAAATCCTAGGCCCCTTTCTGATACAGGGACTGGCTGAATGTGAAGTAACTGTAAAACTTGCTTGTGAGCCTCTTTTCTTTGTAGAGGAGGAACGTCTGGCATGCCTTTGAAAGGGGGCATTGTATGGAAATAAAATCTGTAACCGTGGTGAATGATATCCAACACCCATTTGTCTTGAGTAATTAAATCCCAATTTTCTTTGAAAAGAGACAGTCTTCCTCCCAAAGGAGCTGCCAGCGTGAATCTGCTGGCAGCTGAAAAACAGGTCATTGGGTCTGTTTACGAAAGGACTGACCCCTGCCCTCACCAGAAGTCTGAGCAGGTGAACTCCCTGTTCTAGGCCTAAAAGAACCTTGAGCCCTGCCCCTACCACGTCTAGACCTACCCCTAGACTGAGAATCATAAGCAGGATATGTCCACCCCTTAGCAGGCCAATTTCTACTAAACTTGGTGGCTGCACCTGCAAAAAATCTTTAACAGTTTGCATCGACTTAGCTTTGTCCTCCATTTTCTTTAAAACTGCTTCCACAGGCGAACCAAACAACACATCAGACTGTAAAGGAGCATCCAAAATCCTTGTCTTAACATGCTCAGCTAAATTCTGATCCTTCAACCAGGCATGCCTGCGAAGAACAGAACTGGTAGCAGCCACCCTCGAGGAGGCCTGTACAGCATCAAAACCACATTGCAAAGAATGCTTACCCACTTGTTCAGACACATGAACCAAATCCAGCAACTCTTTACACTCAATACCTTCCGCCAAAGCATCCACCTTAGATTTCAATTGTGAAAGGAGATAATTCTGATATTTTAGCATGTGAAACTGACAATTCAAAGCTCTCATGGCTAGAGTGGAAGAAGTATACACTTTCTTTCCCCACCTATCCAAAGCCCTTGCCTCTTTATCAGTGGGAACAGGATTTTTAACCACAGAAGCCTTTACACCCTTAGGCCCTTGAGAAATAGTTTCTGGGTCTGCCCTAGGACTCTTAAACAAATATTTATGAGCTTCGGGCACCCTATAATACCTATCAGGCTTAACAGGAGCAGGAGGCAAGAGTCAGGGTTCAGGAAGCCTCTGCAAAACATCTTCCACCACATTCAACACAGGAGGAATAGCTAAAGGCCTATGCTGGGGTAAAAACAAGAACATCCTAAGCCTTTTCCTGGAGTCAGAGTAATCCTGGCCTTCCCATTTAAAGTGCTCCCTCATGGAATGCAAAGTCTCTGAAAATGAGAAATCCTCAGGTGGAGACGCTGTAGGAGTGGAATCATCCACATCAGAATCAGAATAAGTAGGATACTCCTGCAAATCTTCCACAGAAGATTCTGAAGCCTCTGAACACTGTTCAAAACTATCAAACTCCGGTTCCACCCTAGGCCTCTTATCAGGCGGGGGCATAGAACCCCTAATCATAGTAATCAAATCTTCTGCCATTTTAAGCATATGTTTCTTAGGTACAGAACCCGAAATGCTAGGAGAAGCCCCCACTGAAGCTGAAGTAGGCCTACCTCTCAAAGAAGTTTTGGCAACAGAAGGAGAGGCCCTAACTACCTTGGGAAGAGAGGGAAGAACAGTCACCTGAGAAGCCCCCTCAGCCTGGCCTACCTCTTGAGAAGGCACATCCTGTAAGAGTAAAGTTTCTGCCTGGGACTCCATAGAAACTCCTGGCAAAACCTCCGGCTCCACTGAGCCTTCTAAAGAACCGACGTCCGGGACTGCCGGTTCCTCAACCCTAGGCTTCACTGTTTTATCCTTGCGCTTCTTGAGGAAGCGCCGGAGTATCCGGCGGCATTTTATAATTGCAACGCTTCCCAAACACTAACCTGGCACAGTCTAACCTCCTCTTAATAGTGCGTTTGTTAAACCTAGCACAAGAGCGGCAACCAACAACGTCGTGCTCAGGCCCTAAACAAGGTATACACAAGGTATGATAATCCCTATGAGGTATCTGTTTCCCACAAGAAATACAGTTATTCACTTTTTCTGACATCCGGTAAAATACTGAGGCAAGAAAAACTAAAATGTTCCCCAACGGGGTACTTAGCCAACTCTGTTTCGGTCTGAAACTCCGGTTTCGGAAATATTTCAGAGCGCCAACCTGCACTCGCAAAACTGCTTCTGCATCGGACCATGCGGCAAAAAAGACTGAGGATATGACGTCGGTCATGCGCATTAGTACCCTGACGTACTGACGTCAGTCTAATGCGCCCTGACCGACGTCAGCCTTATACTCTGGTATTCGGGCCGACTGGACGCGGACTATACCCAATAGTCAGGACTGCAGCAATGGAAGACGAAGAACATCGTAATCGTCTATGAACATCCAAGGAGTGCAGGCAATACTCTCCCTTGTTAGAGTGGTTAGGAAAGAACACTGGGAGATCAATAGACTGGGTGACAGACCGCTCTGACACCACTTTTGGTAAAAAGGAAGAATTAGTTCTCAGTGATACCCCATCTCTATGGAAGAAAAGATAGGGAGGTTTAACGCATAAGGCTTGAAGCTTTGACAAGTGTCTGGCCGATGTGATTGCAAACAGAAACAAAGTTTTCCAAGAGAGATATTTCACATCACATGAAGATGCAGGTCCAAAGGGGGGAGCTGTTAGAGCTAGAAGAACAAATACCAAATTCCAGGATTGTACCAGCTCTCTAAAGGGAGGTTTTACGTGGATAACCCTCTTCAAGAAAGTTTTATAGAGTCTGTGTGACATAAGTGAAGAATCCTGAAAACCAATGTGGAAATTTGAGATGGCAGCTAAATGCACACAAATAGTAGAGGCAGACACCCCAGAGTGGAAAAGATGTGATAAGTAATCCAAAATCACCGAAAATGGGGCTGGCAAGGGGTCTAACTGTTTATTTTCCATTTATTGAGACAGATTAGTCTAGTCGATGATTTATGAGATGCAATAAGAATATTGCGCACAGGGGACGAGAGGTTTTCCTGCCTGGCAATCATTGGAAGTGGAGAAAACAAGCTGTCAGTTTCAGGGTTAAGATTGGGGTGAGTCAGACCCTGCGAATGGGAGATTAACCGTGGATCCTCAATCCATCCCCAATGTTGATCTAGCAGGTGAGGCCACAGGAAAGGGAATCAGACTTGTCAAGGCCAATATGGAGCAATGAGGATCATTTTGCTCTTCAACTATTGCTTTCTTCAGAAACTGGGAGATAAGGGGAAGAGGAGGATAAGCATAAAGTAGACCCAAGGGCCAAGCGTGGACTAGAGTGTCTCTTGGTGACTGACCCCAAGGCGGGATCAGGGCAAAATAGCTGCTGCACTTGTAGTTGATTGGGGAGGCAATAGGTCACAGCAGGGCTGGCCCCAGTGGTTGAAGATTCTTGCCACTATCATAGGATTGAGGGACCACTCGTGAGGTTGTAGAACGCACCTGCTCAATTTGTCCTCTATCACTCGAACTCCCGGGAATGTGCGTTGCAATTAGAAAGCGGTTGGAAGCCATCGCCCACTGCCATATTCTCAAGGCCTCTTGGCATAACGGGTAAGATCTGGTGCCCCCTTGCTTGTTGAAATACCAGGCCACCGACATGTTGTCTGACTGGACCGCAATAGTCCCAGATGGAAGGATGGAACGAAATGCTTGCAACGCTAGTAGCATTACCCTCAGTTCCAGGACATTTATATGCACAAGGGCCTCTGTCTCCAGTCAGGTGCCTTGGACAGACATCCCCTGACACAGCCCCCCGCCACCCCATCAGGGAGGCGACTATGGTCACTGTGGCTTTCGGTTGATGGGGGCTGAAGGGGCAAGACCACTGTTGGGGATTTCGAGATGTCCACCAGAGTAAATCTTGCTTGCATCTCTGAGTTATACTTATCTGAAAAGACACAGTAGCAGCCACTGAAGGAGCTTCATGTGGAATCTGGCTACAGGAACAATGATGATCGAGGCTGCCACTGACCCCAGGAGTTGGAGTATAGATCGAGCCTCCCGCTGCAGTTGAACCAGTTTGTCTTATTCTTTGAAGCCTGTGTTCTGGAACGGATGCTGTGCAATTTCTTGCATCCAACAGTACCCCTATAAATTCCAAAGACTGAGCTGGGGTCATGCTGGATTTCTCCCAGTTTATAGTGATTTCCAGGCTTTGTGCTGTGAGGAGAGTGTAGTGCAGGGCTTCTTCCAGTAGATGCTTGGTGGGGGTGGTGAGGAGCCAGTCATCTAGATATGGAAATGCCTGGAATCCTTGAAGTCGCAAGTGAGCGATAACCACTGCCATGCATTTGGTGAACACTCTGGGGGGCTGCAGAGACTGAAAGGCAGAGCTCTAAACTGGTAGTGACTGGCTCCTATGTGGATGTGGAGGTGGAGGTATCTTCTTGAGCGTTTGTCCATTTTTATGTGGTAATGCGCATCTTGAAGATCTACAGAGCACATCCAATCATCTTCTTTCAGAAGAGGAAGGATAAACTGAACCATGACCATCCGGAATTTCTCTTTTTACAAATTTGTTCAGTGTGCTGAGATCTAGAATTGGTCTCCAGTCCCCTGTCTTTTTTGGCACTAAAAAGAACCTCGAGTAAAACCGGATCCTATCTGGTCTGGGGGACCGTCTGGATGACGGGTTTTTGTAGCAGCTTTTGGATTTCGTGTGCTGCTACCCGACTGGGCAGGTTTAGAACCCATACAGTATTGGTTAGATAAAGCAAACCTCTATCCACCAGATTTCAATACACTGTTAACCTGCCCCTAAGAACATGCTCTAACTAAAAATGTTTTTTTATTTCCAGAATTAATGTTATTGGCAAATCAGAGGCACTGTGATGGGTGCATCCTTTGCACCCATTTAGGCAGACCTGTTCATGGGTTACATAGAGGAGCAGTTAATTTACGAGGCCCATAATTTATTTTTGGACAACATGGACATCTGGCGTCGCTTTATAGACTATTGCTGGTTGGTATGGAAAGGAGATACCTCCTTATTTACTGGAGTTTATGGACTATTTGAACAAAAATAAATGGGGTATCCATTTTACTTTGAATTGGGAAAGGAACAAAATTACGTTCTTGGATGTACTGATAAGCAGGGATTTGGACAACACATTGAAAACAAAAACATTCAGGAAATTTCCACAATTCAATACATTGCTCCATGCCACCAGTCACCATCCACCTCACATTATTCACAATATACCAAAAATCACAATTTTTGCGAATTAAACGTATATGCTCCAGTAATGAGGCTTACAATTCAGGTAAGAAAGGATATGCGCAACAGATTCCTCAGCAGGGAGTATCAAATGGTGACCATACACAGTGCTAGTATGCATGCTGCAAGGTCTGACCGGGAGGAATTATTACAATACGACCAAAGCTTGACACACTGAACAAAAATACATCTCAGAATATTCGTTTGGTTACAACCTAAGGCCTTAACACAAACGCTTTTCGAGACATTAACAATCATTGGAACATTTTACTAGCTAATGAACGTCTGGCTACCACCCCCCCCCCCCCCCAAGTGTTTATACTCGTATTGCAGAGGAAGGACGGTCAATTCATACCTTACTCACTATAAAAAGAGTTTCAACTACTGATTTTCACCAAACTACGTTATTTGGGGATAGATTGACAGGTTCCATGTGGACACTGCAGTGCTTGTGCACACATGTATAAAAAGTACAGTTGTATACACTTACCATAAATGTAGATGTTCAAGTGTATTCACTGTGGCAGTCATTACATTTGGCTAATCTGCTGGCAGGTTGCCCTCAGTTGGCCTGAATATCAAAGTCTTGGGTCCTGTGTCGGTTGTTGTCTCTTCTTCCACGACGTCAGGTCATCAGGGGTATAAAACAGGCAGCCAACGCCATTTTCTTTAGTTTTTCTTGCCCCAGATGTCAGGTGCCCCCCGCCAAATGGGGAGCAAATATATATATATATATATATATATATATATGTGTGTGTGTGTATATATATATATATATATATATGTATATAAATATATGTAAAATTATATGTATACATGCAATTGTAACAAACTTTACCTTCATCTAAAAGCAAATACACCACAAAGGTTGTAGAATATAGTGAAGGAAAGAGAAGCTCTAGAATAAAGGGGGATGACGGGTGGGTAACCCCGACTGCAACAGTGAATACACTTGAACATCTACATTTATGGTAAGTGTACACAACTGTACTATGTTCTTCATGTTTCACTGTTGCAGTCATTACATTTGGGTAGTATCCCAAAGCTATGGATAGGAGGCTGGAACTAAATAGCATTAGGAGCAGCTATAAGGCCCTGCAGAACTGCAGTGGCAAAGGCAGCCCTGGACTTGGAGAAGAGAGGCAAATGATAATGTTTTGTAAAGGTATGAACAGAGCTCCAAATAGCAGCTTCTAGAATGTCTTTGGTTGGTACCCCTCTGAGGAAAGCTGCTGAAGTAGATGCAGCCCTGGTGGAATGTGACCTGATTCCCTTGGGCACCGGTTTACCATGATGGAAATAGCAGAAATGAATGCAGTGGCTTATCCACTTTGAAATAGTCTGTTTTGAAATAGCCTTTCCCTCTGATCCTGCAGCAAATGCCTCCAGTAGCTGCTCAGACTTTCCTAGAGATTTGATCCTGTTTAAGTAGAATCTTAGTTATCTGTGTACGTCCAAAAAATGCAGAATCCGCTCCCCCTTGTTCTGCGGATTTGGGTAAAAAGTTGGCAGGTGAATAGTTTGGTTAAGAGCCACACTGGATACCACCTTAGGCATAAAAAGGATTTGTCCTGAGGGACACCCTGTCTGGGTAAAATATAATAAAAGGCTCCACAGCCATGAAGGCCTGTAATTCTGAAACCCTTCTGGCTGAAGCGATTGCCAGAAAGAAAGCGGTTTTCCAAGATAAAAACTTTATATCTGCAGTAGCTGCTGGTTCAAATGGAGGCAGAGTGAGCTTTTCCAGCACAAAATTGAGGTCCCATGCAGGAGTTGGTGATCTTCTGGGAGGCCTTAAATTTTTGGCCCCTCTAAGATACTGTTTTAGCAGAGGATTAGAAAAGATGGGAGGGTCTGTGTTGTAATGAGCCGAGATGGCAGAGGCATGGATTTTTATAGATGAAAAAGATAGGCCCTTGTCAAGCATCTCAGTCAAGTATTGTAAAATCTGAGGAATATTTGGCTTTGTTGTGTCAGTCCCTTGTGCTTGGTTCCAAGCACAGAATCTCTTCCATTTATCAGCATAGGATTTTCTCGTACTAGGCCTTCTGGCTTCCAAAATGACATCCATCACAGATTTACTGAGAGGTGTTGTTTGAATAATTACATGATCAGCCATGCTGCCAGATATAGATTTTGGAGCCGATTGTGCAGAATTTGATTGTTCTGAGACAGTAGATGAGGGATTTGAGCAAGTACCAAGGAGGGAGTTGAGACACATTCCTTAGAATTGAGTACCAGTGCTGGTAAGGCTAGTCCGGGGAAATTAGGATCATTTTTGGTTTCCCCTGTCTGACCTTTAGTAGGACCTTGGGAAGAAGAGGCAGAGGAGGAAAGGTGTAGACGGATAGGCTTTTCCAACTGAAGGATAGGGCATCCACTTTCCATGCTTGTCTGTGATAAGTCCTTGTGCAAAATTTGCCCAGTAGATAGTTCTGGAGAGATGCAAACAGATCTATACCCGGGCTCCCCCATTTCTCTGTTATGTTGAAGACTTGTGGATCCAGTTTCCACTCATGAGGGTCCATAAGATTTCTGCTTAGGTCGTCTGCCAGAGTATTTTGTTTTCCTGGCAGGAATTGAGCTTGAAGATGTACTTGGTAAGTCAAGGCTGTGTCCCACAATGCCATGGCTAGTCTGCAAAGGGGGTAGGAATGTGTGCCCCCCTGCTTATTTATGTACCACATAACCGTGGTGTTGTCTGTCTATCAGTAGTTGTCCTGGATGAAGTAAGTCCTTGAAGGCTGTCAGTGCATTCTGAACAGCTAATATAGTACAGTTTTGTACCTACCATAAATGTAGATGTTCGAGGATCCACATTACTGCAGTCCTAACTATTGGGTAGTCCGCTGTCCAGTCGGCCCGAATACCAAAGTATATGGCTGACGTCGGTCAGGGCGCATTAGACTGACGTCAGAACGTCAGGGTACTAATGCGCATGACCGACGTCATATCCTCAGTCTTTTCTTGCCCCAGATGTCAGAAGACCCTGAAAAGATAAGGCCAAAAACCAACAACTCCCAACATACCTGCACCAAAATATATATACAAAATATACAAAATTAGCAGAATATAACCTCACCTACACAACCACCCCTAAACACAGAGGGGAAGGAGGGAGGGTAAATTGGACTGCAGCAATGTGGATCCTCGAACATCTACATTTATGGTAGGTACAAAACTGTACTATGTTCTTCATTCCACATTGCTGCAGTCCTAACTATTGGGTAGAATCCCAAAGCAGAGGTAAGGGAGGCTGGCAAATCATAAGGAAGCAGGAACTGACAACATGCCTTGCAAAATAGCTGTGGCAAAACCAGCCCTAGACTTAGAGTAGAGAGGAAGGTGATAATGCTTAGAGAAAGTATGCACTGAACTCCAAGTAGCTGCCTCCAAAATATCCTTAGTTGCCACCCCCCTCAGAAATGCTGTTGAAGTGGCAGTAGCCCTAGTGGAATGAGGCCTAATCCCAGCTGGAATCTCCTTGCCATGATGGGAATAACAAAATGTAATGCAACACCCAATCCATCTAGAAATAGTTTGTTTTGACACAGGCTTGCCCTGAGAACTCAAAGCAAAAGAAACAAACTGCTGCTGAGACTGCCTAAAATCCTTAGTCCTGCTCAAATAATAACGCAATTGCCTGTGTACATCTAAAGTGTGCAAAATCTTTTCCCCTTTATTTTGGGGATCTGCATAAAAAGTAGGCAAATGAATAGTTTGATTTAAAGCCACACTAGAAACCACCTTAGGCATAAAGGAAGGATTAGTACGTAAAGATACTCTATCCTTATGAAAAATCAAAAAAGGCTCCACTGCCATAAGGGCCTGCAACTCAGAAACCCTTCTTGCAGAAGTAATGGCCAACAAAAAAGCAGTCTTCCATGACAAGTATTTCAATTCAGTAGTAGCCGCAGGCTCAAAAGGTTGTAGAGTAAGTTTCTCCAACACAAAATTGAGATCCCAAGCAGGAGTAGGAGCTCTCGTGGGGTCTTATATTCTTTGCCCTCTAAGAAATTGCTTGAACAAAGGATGCGAAAACAGCGGTGGGTCACAATCATAGTGAGCTGAAATTGCTGCAGCATGAATCTTAATGGAAGAGAAAGACAAACCTTTGTCCAATAACTCAGTAAGATATTGAAGAGCCACACTCAAATTTGGCTCAGAAATCTCCAAATTGTTTGCTGCACTCCAAAATAAAAATCTCTTCCATTTTTCTCGTACACTTTCCTTGTACTAGGTCTCCTGGCTTCCATAATCACATTTAAAACTTGTTGAGGAAGTTGAGACCTGCTGTCTTTCAAAACAGAAAATGCCAGGCTGTTAGATGAAGAGAGTGAAGCTTGACATTGAGCAGGTGACCGTCTCTCTGAGACAACAGGTGTGGAATCAAGGGTAAAGGCCATGGAGGCTTCTTTACCAGACTCCTCAGTAATGGGTACCAGTGCTGCCGAGGCCAATCTGGAGCTATTAAAATCATCCTTGGCTTGTCTTGTCTGACCTTTAGAAGCACCTTTGGAAGAAGAGGCAGAGGTGGAAATGCATACACATGAAGATTTTTCCAACTGAAAGAAAGAGCATCCACTTTCCAAACTGTGTGATGAAACCTCTTTGTGCAAAACTTTGGCAGCTGGTGGTTAAGTGGAGAAGCGAACAGATCTATGTCTGGAGTTCCCCAGGACACTGTCAACTTTTGAAATACATGAAGATCCAGTTTCCACTCGTGGGGATCCACGATTTGTCTGCTTAACACATCTGCTAAGGAGTTCTGTGCTCCCGGCAGAAACCTTGCCTGAAGAGTTAGTTGCAAGCTGAGCGCAGTCTCCCATAAAATCATTGCTTGCCTGCACAATGGGTAAGAATGTGTTCCCCCTTGTTTGTTGATGTACCACATGACAGTTGTGTTGTCTGTTAGAATCAACACCTGCCCTGGAAGAAGTAACTCCTTGAAAGCCATTAATGCAAACTGGACTGCTAACATCTCCTTCATGTTGATATGTAGATGCTGTAGTCTGGCAGGCCACTTGTCTTGTATCCACTTTCCATTTAGATGAGCTCCCAAGCAATGTCTGAGGCATCTGTCGTTAGAATCTGACTCGCCTCTGGCGGGTCACAGAGAGTCCCTTGTTTAGGTGACATTCCTGAGCCCACCACAAAAATTCCTTTTGAATGCAAGGTATTATTTGAATGACAGTGTCCAAATCCTGGCAGTGCTGTGTCCATACATTTTGAGATACCATTGTAGCTTCCTCATATGCAGTTTGGCATTGGGAAGCACCAGAATACAAGATGCCATGAACCCTAAGGCTTGAAGGACTGTCCTTGCAGTCAGCCCGGACTGAAGAGATAGTTGATGGAAGTAACTGGAAAGATTCTTTTGTTTGTCCGGGGTTAAAAAGGCCATCTGGGCTGCTGTATTCAGTCTCACACCCAGAAAGCACATGTCTTGAGAGGGTACTAGACTGGACTTTATTTCGTTCACAGAATACCCTAGGCATCTTAGCACTGCTATGACATATTCCAAATGCTGTAGAAGGTCTTCCTTTTCTTGAGCCAGAATCAGGCAATCGTCCAAGTAAGGATAGATTTGAATTCCTTTTAGCCTGAAGTAAGCTATCACTGGAGCCAGAACCTTTGTGAATACTCTGGGCGCAGTAGATAAGCCAAAGGGCAATGCAGAGAACTGATAATGAGAATTTCCAGCTCGAAAACGCAGATACTTTCTGCAACTTAGTCTTATAGGCACATGAAGGTAAGCTTCCTTGAGATCTAAAGTTACCATCCAGTGATCTTTGCCCAGCAGAGGTAAAAGCTGTTGTAACGTCAACATTGTGAACTTGGGAATGTCCAGATAAGTGTTGAGGATAGATAAATCCAAAATTGGTCTCCACGTGTTCCCCTTCTTCGGTACTAGGAACAGGCGAGAATAAAATCCTAGGCCCCTTTCTGGCACAGGAACCGGCTGAATGGCCCCTATTTGGAGTAACAGAGAAATTTGCTTGTGAGCCTCTTGTCTTTGTAGCGGAGGAATGTCTGGCATGCCTTTGAAAGGAGGCAAGGTATGGAAATAAAACCTGTAACCGTGGTGAATGATATCCAGAACCCATCTGTCTTGGGTAATTAAATCCCAATTTTCTTTGAAAAGAGACAGTCTTCCTCCCAACGGTGCTGCCAGGCGAGAATGAACTGGCAGCTGAAAAGGTAGGTCATTGGGTCTGCTTACGAAAGGACTGACCCTTGCCCTCACCAGAAGTCTGAGCAGGGGAACTCCCTGTCCTAGGCCTAAAAGAACCCTGAGCTCTGCCCCTACCACGTCTAGACCTACCCCTAGA
Source organism: Protopterus annectens (assembly GCF_019279795.1). Lineage (NCBI taxonomy): Eukaryota > Metazoa > Chordata > Ceratodontiformes > Protopteridae > Protopterus > Protopterus annectens. Next base: position 1,456,920,066 of record NC_056729.1, read on the forward strand.
CTGGGAATCATAAGCAGGATAAGTCCATCCCTTAGCAGGCCAATTTCTACTAAACTTCGGAGGCTGCACCTGCAAAAAATCTTTAACAGTTTGCATAGACTTAGCCTTGTCCTCCATTTTCTTCAAAACTGCTTCTACAGGCGAACCAAACAACACATCAGACTGCAAAGGAGCATCCAAAATCCGTGTCTTAACATGCTCAGCTAAATTCTGATCTCTCAACCAGGCGTGCCTACGAAGAACAGAACCAGTGGCAGCCACCCTGGAGGAGGCCTGCACAGCATCAAAACCACATTGCAAGGAATGTTTACCCACCTGTTCAGACACATGAACTAAATCCTGCAACTCTTTACACTCAATACCTTCCGCCAGAGCATCCACCTTAGATTTCAACTGTGAAAGAAGATAATTCTGATATTTTAACATGTGAAACTGACAATTCAACGCCCTCATGGCTAAAGTGGAAGAAGTATACACTTTCTTTCCCCATCTATCCAAAGCCCTTGCCTCTTTATCAGGAGGGACAGGATTTTTAACAACTGAGGCCTTCACACCTTTAGGCCCCTGAGAGACAGTTTCGGGTCTGCCCTAGGACTCTTAAAAGATACTTATGAGCTTCAGGCACCCTATAATACCTATCCGGTTTAACTGGGGCAGGAGGCAAAGAATCAGGATTCAGGAAGCCTCTGCAAAACATCTTCCACCACATTCAAAACAGGAGGTATAGCTAAAGGCCTATGCTGGGGTAAAACAAGAATTCCCTAAGCCTTTTCCTGGAATCAGAGAAATCTTGACCTTCCCATTTAAAATGCTCCCTCATGGAATGCAGAGTCTCTGAAAATAAAAAATCCTCAGGAGGAGAAGCTGAAGGAGTAGAATCATCCACATCAGAATCAGAATAAGGAGGGTACTCCTGCAAGTCTTCAGCCGAAGACTCAGAAGCCTCCGAGCATTGCTCAAAACTCTCAAACTCAGGTTCCACCCTAGGCCTCTTATCAGGAGGGGGCATAGAACCCCTTATCATAGTAATCAAATCCTCTGCCATTTTAAGCATATGTTTCTTAGGCAAAGACCCTGAAGCACTAGGAGAAACCCCCACTGAAGCAAAACTTGGCCTGCCCCTCAAGGAAGCCTTGGAAACAGAAGGGGAGGCTCTAACCACCTTAGGAAGAGAGGGAAGAACAGCCACCTGAGAAGCCCCCTCAGCCTGGCCTACTTCCTGAGAGGATACATCCTGTAACAGTAAAGTCTCTCCCTGAGGCTCCAAAGAAACACCTGGCAAAACCTCCGGCTCCACTGAGCCCTCTAAAGAACCGACGTCTGGGACTGTCGGTTCTTCCACTCTAGGCTTTGCTGTTTTGTCCTTGCGTTTTTAGCGAAGCGGCGTCGGAGCATCCGACGGCATTTTATAATTACAACGCTTCCCAAACACTAACCTGGCACAGTCTAACCTTCTCTTAATAGTGCGTTTGTTAAATCTAGCACAAGAGCGGCATCCAACAACGTCGTGCTCAGGCCCTAAACAAGGTATACACAAAGTATGGTAATCCCTATGAGGTATCTGTTTCCCACAAGAAATACAGTTATTCACTTTTTCTGACATCCGGTTAAATACTGAGGCAAGAAAAAACCAAAATATTCCCCAACGGGGTACTTAGCCAACTTTGATTCGGTCTGAAACTCTGGCTTCAGAAACTTTCAGAACGCCAACCTGCACTCGCAAAATTGCTTCTGCATCGGACCATGCGGCAAAAAAGACTGAGGATATGACGTCGGTCATGCGCATTAGTACCCTGACGTTCTGACGTCAGTCTAATGCGCCCTGACCGACGTCAGCCATATACTTTGGTATTCGGGCCGACTGGACAGCGGACTACCCAATAGTTAGGACTGCAGCAATGTGGAATGAAGAACATCTTTATGGTTGATATGCAGATGCATTTGTTTTGGGCTCCATATGCCCTGAATGCATCTCCTCACCAGGTGGGTCCCCCAAGCATAGTCTGATGCGTCTGCAGTTAGGGTTTGGTTGGCAGGGGGTAGAGTGAAAGACTGTCCCATGTTCTGGTGACATGTTTCTGCCCACGAAAGAAACTCCTGTTGTAAGCAGGGAATGAGAGGAATCATTGTTTCCAGACTGTGACAATGTTGACTCTATAAACTGTTTAGTTACCATTGTAGTTTCCTCATATGCAGTCTTGCATATGGAATTTGTAGAATGCAGGATGCCATGAACCGCAAAGCCTGCAGAATTTGTCTTGCAGATAACTGGGTTTTTGTTGCCATTTGTTTGAATTATGATGTCAGTTGCCTTTGTTTGTCTGGCATGAGGTAAGCCATCTGGGCAGTTGTATTCAAGCTTGCACCCAGGAATGTAATTATTTGAGAGGGTACCAGTTGTGATTTCTTTTCATTTATGGTGTACCCTAGGCATGCTAGAAGCCTATTTACAAACCCCTGATGTTGAAGAATTGTCCTTGTCCTCTGCTGAGAGAGTCGTCCAGATAAGGATAAATTTGAATGCTTCTTTGTCTGCAGAATGCAAGTACTGGTGCCAGGCACTTTGTAAAGACCCTCGGCGCAGTAGATAAGCCATAGGGCAGTGCAGAGAATTGGTAAAGCAAAAAAACCTGCTTTGAAGCGGAGGTATCTTCTGCATGATTCCCTTACTGGGATATGCAGGCATGCCTTAAGTCTAGATTTATTAACCAAGCATTCCTGCCTAGCATACGCAGTAGCTGTTGTAAAGTCAGCATTTTGAATTTTGGAATGTCCAGGAACGTGTTCAAAATCGGATGCCATGAATGGTCTTTTCTGGGTACCAGGAAAAGTCTTGAATAAAAACCTTGTCCTTTTTCCTTTTCTGGTACCGGTTGAATAGTCCCCATATCCATGAGGGGATATAACTTGCTTCTGGGCCTCTGCCCACTGGTTTTGTGGCAGATCTGGCCATGCGTTTGGAATTGGCAAAGTATGGAAATGAAATCTGTACCCCTGGGATACTATGTTTAATACCCACTTGTCCTGGGTAATTAACTGCCAATTTTGAGCATGAAGTGCAAGTCCCCCCCCCCCGCCCCCCAAGGGGGCTGCCAAAAGATAAGTGCTTGGTGATGGTAGAGGAAAGTCATTGAGACTGCTTACTGTAGGGTTGTGCTTTGTTTCCCCCAGATTTGGAGGTGGAGGCACCCCATTGTTTTGACCTGTAAGAACCCTGTGATTGGTATCTAGAGCCTTTTGAGCGCTTGGGTTTGCCTTGAGTAGCTCTGTTGGACACAGGAAATTATCTATTTTTACTAGGCCAGTGTCTACTGAACCTGGGTGGCTGCACTTGCAAGAAATCTTTTACAATTTGCATAGATTTAGCTTTGTCTTCCATTTTCTTTAAAATCTCTTCTGCCTTATTACCAAATAGAGTATCATGCTGAAAAGGGGCATCCAACAATTTAGCTTTAACATGATCAGGCAGATTTTGCTCCTTGAGCCAGGCATGCCTTCTAATCACAGAACCAGTAACGGTGGCCCTACAAGAGGCCTCCAAGGAATCAAAACCACATTGCAAAGTATGCTTTCCAACCGGTTCTGCTGAATGCAATAATTCCTGTAACCCTATTTTCCACACAATCCGAGATCAACATTTTCTGTTTCAGTAAGCCCATAATATGCTGTTGATATTTAAGTTTATGAAACTGGCAGTTCCCCACCTATCCAGCGCCCTGGAATCTCAGTCAGAGGGAGTAGGATTTTTGGCTGTAGAGGCCTTTACACCCTTGGGACCCTGAGAAATAGTCTCAGGATTAGCAGCAGCATTTTTGAACAGAAATTTGTGGGAGTCAGAAAAGTACAGTTTTGCACCTACCATAAATGTAGATGTTCGAGTGCTAATACAGCTGCAGTAATAACAGAGGGGTTCTCCTGCCGTCAGGCGGGCCCTCGGTCGGCCGAATTCCAAAATCTAGGTCTGGCGTCGGTTGTCGTCGCCAACTAACGCCATTTTCTTCAGTCTTTCTTGCCCCAGATGTCAGGTGCCCCCAGAAGAAAGGCAATACATAAAATTATGTAATAATGCAATGCAATATAATCAAAAAACAGTAGCTGCAAGCAAATACACCATAAAAGAATACCCCTAGAGGGGAAGGAGGGAGGGAAACCTGGACTGCAGCTGTATTAGCACTCGAACATCTACATTTATGGTAGGTACAAAACTGTACTATGTTCATCGTGCATACAGCTGCAGTCATAACAGATGGGTAGAATCCCAAAGCTAAGAAAGGGGTGGTAGGCACTAGGTGGAACTAGGAGGAGCCAAAATGCCCTGCAAGACTGCAGTGTTAAAGCCTGCTCTAGATTTGGAGTATAATGGTAGGTTGTAGTGCTTGGAGAAGGTATGCATAGAACTCCAAGTGGCTGCTTCCAAAATATCCTTGGTAGGAACTCCTCTGAGGAAGGCTGCAGAGGTGGCTGTGGCCCTGGTGGAATGAGTTCTAATGCCTGCAGGTAAAGTTTTGCCATGAAAGGAATAGCAAAAGCGTATGCAGTGGGCTATCCATTTTGAGATTGTCTGTTTGGAAATTGGCTTTCCTTGAGCTCCTACCGCATAGGCCACAAAGAGCTGTTCTGATTTTCTGAAAGGTTTTGTTCTGTCCAAATAACGCAGTTGTCTGTGGATGTCCAAGGAATGTAGTAATCTCTCCCCTTTGTTTTGAGGATTAGGATAAAAAGTAGGTAAATGTATGGCCTGATTTAAAGCTACCCTGGATACCACTTTAGGCATGAAGGACGGGTTGGTTCATAAGGAAACTCTGTCCTGATGGAAGATAAAAGGCTGGACAGCCATGAGAGCCTGTAGTTCTGAAACTCTATGAGCTGAAGTGATAGCCAGAAGGAAAGCTGTTTTCCAGGACAAATATTGCAAATCTGATGAGGCAGCTGGCTCAAAAGGAGGCAAAGTCAGTTTTTCCAGAATGAAATTAAGATCCCAAGCAGGTATTGGTTGTTTCCTTGGAGGTCTTAAATTCTTAGCCCCTCTGAGGAACTGTCTTAATAGAGGGTGAGAGAATAAAGGTGGATCAGTGTTGTATTCTGCAGAAATGGCTGAGGCATGGATTTTGATGGAGGAGAATGAAAGTCCACTGCTTAGCAGTTCAGCCAAATACTGTAGTATTTGAGGTAAATTCAGTTTTCCAGGGTTCTGGTCCTTTTTCTCATTCCAGACACAAAAACGTTTCCATTTTGCGGAGTAAGCTTTTCTAGTTGATGGCCTTCTGGCCTCCAAAATGACATCCTGCACCTCTTTGGAGAGTAGGGCCTGCTGTGATGCTAAGGAATCTTCCATGCGGCTAGATTGAGTGTTTTTAGCAGACTGTGAAGAGTTTTGAAGCTGTGCTGAGTCAGAAGAAGAGGCATTAGAGGCAGGGTCCATGGTGGAAAATGCGTCAGGCTCCTCAGGAGTGGGTAACTAGTGTTGCCTTGGCCAGTCCGGAGCAATGAGGATCATCTTTGGTCTGTCTGCTCTGGTCTTCAATAGGACTTTGGGCAGCAGAGGAAGAGGCGGGAAGGCATAAACTGTCATTGATGTCCAACTGAAAGAGAGAGCGGCACTCTCCAGGCCTTTGGATGGGAGATCCTTGAGCAGAATTTTGTCAATTTATGATTTTTGTGGGAGGCAAATAGATCTATGTCTGGCCTTCCTCATTCTTGGATTATTTCTGTAAAAACTTTTGGATGCAACTTCCATTCGTGTGGATCTGTCATATTCCTGCTTAGGTTGTCTGCCAGTGTGTTTTCCTTGCCTGGCAAGTAGAAATTCAACTGCAAGGAACCACCATGAAATAAAAAACTTACATTTAATAAGAAACGAGCGCTTTCACGCACACACAGGTGCGCTTCATCAGGTTACAATCAAACAGTAAAAAACCCAACCTTTAAATACAAAAACTGTCACAGATAATTCAATTAAATGAATCAATTAATGACAACCATTTAGGGTTTTAAAAAACTTTCCTAAAAAGGCAATGACATCCTGTTAACATATACTCAATGCTTATCCATACAAACTCAATACATTTCTTCTGGTGGAATAATAAATATATACTTTCCTGACACAATTCATTAGTGAGTCAACATATTAAAGTTGGTCAAACGAAAAAGCCTTAAAGCCAAATCATCCTAAAAAGATTTGTGTAAAAAATATATATATAATATTTACAATGTTTAATTACACCTAATCATTAATAGTAGAATTATGTATCCTGCCTCAGGATGCAAATGGCAGGTACTCACAGTAACATAGCTAAAAGAAGACAGTTAAAAATAGTTCCACTTTATTAAAGATGTATATGTTAAAACAAAAAGAATTCATGACCAACCTAAGATATGGGCATTTTATCTAATCTAAAAGCATCTAAATAACTATATATACAAAGATATGTATATATATATATATATATATATATATATAGTATTAATATTCAATTCAAATCTGTTCTATTTACAAATAAATATACACTTTTCTTTATACAATCCGGGCATTCGCCATATCATATATAGTTGGCTAGGTCAGGACATTTGCGAACGTTATATCTTAAAATGAAGATGTATAATCGAACCATGAATATCAATATGCACCAAAGTAAAATCAATAATGAACACTTCGGTGTGATAATATTATAAGGACCCCAAAGAAACACATCATTCAAATATCAAAGAAGAGGCTTAAACCTAATTCTATGTGTATTCTTATATTTATATTTAAATGGATCCCAAAAGCGCTGGTCGAATACTGAGCGTAGAGTGCCTGGCAAGTACTGTGCTTGTACTTCAATTTGTAAGTCCATGGCCATGTTCCAAAGTGACATGGCCAGTCTGCATAGGGGATAAGAATGTGTTCCTCCCTGCTTGTTTATGTACCACATAACTGTGGTGTTGTCCATTCTTATCAATAGTTGACCTGGTTGTAGAAGGTCCTTGAAAGCTATAATAGCATTTATTACTGCTAGCATTTCTTTTTGATTGATGTGAAGGTGCTTTTCTTTTTGGGACCATTTGCCCTGAATGTCATGTGCGCCCCCCAGGCGTAGTCCGAGGCGTCTGTTGTGATGACTTGATTTGCTTGAGGCTTGCTGAATGGAAGACCTGTGTTTGTTTGACATGCTTGAGCCCACCACAGAAATTCCTTTTGCAGACATGGAATTAGTGGTATTACTGTTTCCAAACTGTGGCTGTGTTGAGACCATATGTTTTTTAGGTACCATTGTAGTTTTCTCATATGCAGCTTTGCACATGGGATTAGTAAGATGTGCCATGAATCCCAGAGCCTGCAGGATTTTCCTTGCAGTCAGTCTGGTGCAATTTGCCAGTGTTCTGAAATATTGAATTAGTTGCCCCTGCTTCTCTGGCGTGAGGTAGGCCATCTGGGTGTTTGTGTCCAAATTGGCACCCAGGAAAATTATCTACCGAGAGGGTATTAGCCTTGATTTCTCTTTGTTGACTGTGTATCCCAGAGAGTTTAACAACATTATTACATAAGCCAGATGTTTCAGAAGAATGTGCTTGCTGTCCGCTTGGATCAGGCAGTCCAAATAAGGGTATATTTGTATCCCTTGAAGTCTGCAGTAGGCAATTACTGATGCCAGGCATTTCGTGAATACTCTGGGCGCAGTAGATAAGCCAAAGGGCAATGCAGAGAATTGATAATGGGTTGAACCTGCAAGAAATCTGAGGTATCTTCTGCAATTTTGTCTGATTGGGACATGCAGGTATGCCTCCTTGAGGTCCAATGTTACCAGCCAAGACTCCTTGCCCAGCATGGGAAGAAGTTGCTGTAGAGTGAGCATCTTGAATTTTGGCACGAGTAGGAATGCGTTTAGGATGGAAAGATACAAAATAGGTCTCCAATCTTTTCCCTTCCTTGGCACCAGAAATAGCTGGGAATAAAAACCTTGACCTTGCTCGTGTGTAGGTACCTCTTGAATAGCTTTCATGTTTCCAAAAATACCAATGATGCTTAAACACAAGCAGTCAAACTGTGCAGGAGAAGGCGAAGGCAGAGGTACCAGAATTAAAGAAATTTTCTGCACAGTTGGACTGCTTGTGTTTAAGCATCACTGGTATTTTTGGATTTTTTGAATTTTTGGAGTGTGTTTTTGGATATAGCTTTCATGTTTATAAGATCTGAAATTTGCTTTTGTGCCTCTGCCCTTTGATTGTGTGGCAGGTTTGGCATGCCTCTCATTTTTGGAAGGGTATGAAAATGGAATTTGTAGCCTCTGTTTATGTCCAGGATCCATTTGTCCTTTGTGACAACATGCCAATTTTTTTGAGAATAGTGCCAGCTTTCCTCCTAAGGGGGCTGCCATTTGAGACCTGGTTGGCATGCAAAGGGGAAAGTCATTGGGATTGCTTTCTGAAAGATTGCGAGTTGTCCTCACCACCTCTTTGTGTAGGAGCTTGCCATTGTCTGCCTCTGTACTATCCTTGTGATTGTCCTCTGCCCCTCGGGTGCCTGTATCTGCCTCTTTGGGGTCTGTCTGTGGCAGGAAAGGGCCAGTTTTTGGAAGGCCAATTTCTACTAAAACGTGGGGGTTGAACCTGCAGAAATTCTTTCACAGTTTGCATTGATTTAGCCTTTTCCTCCATTTTCCGTAATACTTCCTCAGCATTTGCCCCAAATAGTACATCCTTTTGAAGAGGGGCGTCTAGTAATTTAGCTTTGACATGATCAGGCAAGGCTTGTTCCTTGAGCCAGGCATGCCTATGTATGACTGAGCCTGTAACAGCAGCTCTACATGAGGCCTCTAGAGCATCAAAACCACATTGTAAGGTATATTTACCCACTTGTTCTGCACTATGCATCAAATCCTGCAACTCCAAGTCTGGTTGTTCAGGTTGTGACATTTTACTTTTCAACTGAGATAACAGAAACTGTTGGTATTTTAGCATATGAAACTGACAGTTTAAGGCCCTCATGGATAAGGTAGCCGAGGTATATACCTTTTTTCCCCACCTTTCTAAGGATCTGGAATCTCTCTCGGAAGGCAATGGATTTTTGGCAATGGAGGCCTTAACTCCCTTGGGCCCCTGTGAGATGGTTTCTAGGTCAGCAGCATGGCTTTTGTATAGAAATTGGTGCGAGTCAGGAACCCTGTAGTACCCGTCAGGCTTAACTGGAGCTGGAGGTAGAGAGTCCGGGTTAAGGCAGGCCTCCGAGTAAACATCATCTAGGATGTCCAAGACAGGAGGTATAGCCAGAGGCCTGTGCTGGGGTAACAAAAGAAATTCCCTGAGCCTTTTCTTGGAATCTGAATAATCCTGGCCTTCCCAGTGGAAGTGTTCCCTTAAGGTATGCAAAGTTTCCCCAAATTAGTAATCCTCAGGGGGGGATACAGAAGGAATAGACTACTCTGCATCAGAGTCTTCAAAAAGGGGAGTAAGACTGTTCCTGCTCATCAGAGTGTTCTGAAATAATGGAGCCCTGATCAGAGGAGGGGGAATCTTCCTCCACTCTGGGCCTTTTGTCCGGAGGTGGCCGAGAACCTCTGATTAGAGTAATTAAATCCTCAGCCATTTTAAGCATCTGTTTCTTAGGCATGGGGCCTGGAGATGGGCCCTGTGTAGCTGGTCTCTTAGGGTGCATGGTTGCTTTAGACTTGGTGAAAGCCTTGATGGAGAAAGAAGAGGAAGGTCTGAAGACACCTTGAGTGGAGGTGGACCTGTCCACATTCTGTGTTTCAACGCCAAGAGTGGCTTCGGTATCTGTAGTCGGGGTGCGGGCAGAGGAGCCTGCGACCTCGGGTACAGGAGACACCACCAAAGATGTGTCGTCGGTAATCAGGGGCTGCGTAGGCGCCTCGCTGAGAACCGGACCACGTGTAGTCGGCTTTGGCGTGGTGTCAGTAGAGGCCGCGGACCTCGAGTGTCGGTCCTTGTCTTTGCATTTTTACACAAAACCGGAGTCGGAGTATCCGACAACATAGTATAGTTAAATGCTTTCCCAAAAAAATGCTGGGCGAACTCCGCCAGACGCTTAATAGTGCGTTTGTTGAATGTAGCACAAAAGCGACAGACCGAGACGTCGTGGTCTGGGCCTAAACAAGGTATACAGAGGGAATGGAAATCCTTATGCGGTATTTGCTTCCCACAAGAAATACAATTATTAATTTTGTCTGACATCGGTCTGAGGCAAGAAAAGTTTCCCCAACGGGGTACTTAGCTTTTAAGAAGACTTCGGTTTCCAAATTTTTCGTAATCTCAGGAGCTGGCTGACTGGCACTTGCAAACTGCTTCTGCTTCGGGCACCACGTGGCAAGAAAGACTGAAGAAAATGGCATCGGCTGGTTCTTTTATACCCCTGTCGCACTGATGTCAGGGAAGAAGCGACGACAACCGACGCCGGACCTAGACTTTGGAATTCGGCCGACCGAGGACCCGCCTGACGGCAGGAGAACCCCTCTGTTATGACTGCAGCTGTATGCTTGATGAACATCCCTGTAATATCTGTCTGGCTTACAAGGAGCCAGAGGCAGGGAATCAGGAGCGAAGCTCGATTCCGAAAACACATCAACAATGTCTAATACAGGAGGTATTGCCAAAGGTCTATGCTGAGGAAGGAGGAAATCCCTAAGCCTCTTTTTTGATTCAGAGAATTCCTGACTCTCCCAATGAAAATGTTCCCTTAAAGTATGCAAAGTCTCTCCAAAAGAGTAATCCTCAGGAGGAGATGCAGATGGGATGGATTCCTCTGCATCAGAATCCTCATAGGGTGAAATAGAAAATTCCTGATCAGAAGAAATGGAAACCTGATCTGAAGATTCATAATCAGTGCCTTGCCTAGGCCTCCTAGCAGTGTGTGTGTGTGTGTGTGTGTGTGTGTGTGTGTGTGTTTGTGTGTGTGGGGGGGTTGAGAACCCCTGATAAATTTAATTAAATCCTCAGCCATTTTGATCATCTGTTTTTTAGGCATAGGGGCCTGAGCACGTGGCTCATGCGTCGTTTTTTTAGACAGATGTTTTTGACCTTGTTTTTGAGGCTGGCGTCGGTTTAATATAAAAATGTTGAGGCCTGAAAACACCCTCAGAAGCCGGTGCCTGCTCAGCGGCTCCGGACCCATCCAAGAGAGAGACATCCGCAGATTCAATACTCTGAGAATCTCGCTGCATACCGGACTCTGAATGGGTCTCGGTAGAGGCCTGTGACTCAAAAGTAGCGGGTATCGGGCTGCAAAAGCGCCTCTGAGTACCGGCGAACCAGCGACTGGCTTAGGAGAAGCTTAGTCTGTTTTGGAGCTCAATGGTCTCTCTTTTTCTTTCCGTTTTTTGTGAACTCCGGTAGTCTGATTGCTAACCGACGACATTTCTGGAGAATTAAATCTTGTACCAAAATAATTAGAAGCAAAAATATACAGACGCTTAATAGCGCGTTGGTTAAATCTAGCACAAAACCAACAGCAAGGCACGTTGTGATCTGGGCCTAGGCAAGGAATACAGTACAAATGAAAATCCTTATGAGGTACTTGCTTCCCACAAGAAATGTAATTACTAACTTTTACTGACATCGGTAAGGAGCAAGAAAAAGTTTCCCCAATGGGGTACTTAGCTTTAGTTTGAAGACTTCGGTTCTGAAACTCTAATATGAAAATTTCAGGAGTCAGCCAACCAGCACTTGCGAACTGCTTCTGCTTCGGGCACCGAGCGGCAAGACTGAATAAAATGGCTTCGGCTGCATGTTTTATACCCCTGACGACCTGACGTCATGGAAGAAGAGACAGCAACCGAAGCAGGACCCAAGACTTTGTTATTCAGGCCGACTAAGGGCAACCTGCCAGCAGATTACCCAAATGTAATGACTGCAACAGTGAAACAAAGAACATCCTCGAGTAAAACCAGATCCTATCTGGTCTGCGGGGCCATCTGGATGACTTTTTTTGTAGCAGCTTTGGGATTTCTTGTGCTGCTGCTTCCCTTTGACAGGGTGGAACGTCAGGTAATAATCTGGATGAGACTGGACAAAGATGGAAGAGGGATGCGATAGCTTCTGGATGTTATCTGCTGTACCCAAGAGTCAGTGGTTATATTTTGCCAGGCAGCGAGGTACAAGGTAAAATGACCCCTGACCACTTCCAGAGGTGAGCAGTCGGGCAATGCTTCATGAGTGTTGATAAGTTTGGCCAGAGAAGGAATCTCTGGAAACCCAGTTTTGCGGACCTCCTCTGCCTGAAAGGGGCATCTTCCATTGGAGTTTCCCCCTCTGCCTCTAAGGGAGAACTCGGCACGTGCATCCCGAAAAGAGCACTGTGATTTCCTGTGCCACATCTTCCTGCTCCTCTGATTTCTGGGGTACAATCGTTGAGGAGTGGTGCGTCTGACACCAACGGCAGACAGGGTCTTGACATCTTGTTCGCACCTTGCCAGCATATCTTCCACTTTAGGGCCAAACAAAAAAGTGTCCTCGACAGGGGCGTTCATGAAAGAAGCCTTAAATGTGTCCGCGAAGTCACAAAGGTGCATCGAAACATGTCATCTGGTGACTATACCCGCGCCTGCCGCTCCTTCCATTGCATGAGAAATAAGACACATGGAAGAGTTGGAAATGGACTCTAGGGTGGCTGAGAAGCCACGTAGTCATGGACCTAGTCAGAAACAGCTCCTGCCAAGGTTTCAGAGAGCTGGTTGATAAGATCCCTCTGAAGCCTGGTAAAGTGTGCCAAATAGTTCACAGACCTTACGACGAAGGTCGATGAAGCAAACACAAAGTCTATTGCCCGGGCGGATGGACAGTTTGGCTCTCTTCTGCCAAATCCTTAGTTGCAGCCGCTATCACCATAGCATCTACTGGAAGACCTTGTGACCAATGTGGGTGCTCAGCTAGTGGCGATAATATTTTATCCTGTCTCCTTGGTATCGCTTCCAGGGTGTCAGGAGCCTTCCATGTGAGCTGGATGATGAGCTGGACAAACTCATCGGCCGGCGGGGTGACCCAGGAGGTAGGGGGCCAGGCACGAAAAGCCTGCAGGAATACTGATTCCTCAGGAGGAGGATTAGGGGACTTTCAGTCACCTCTCTAAGGATCTCAAGGATGTCACCAAAGGACACCTCATCAGAGGTTGACCGTGGGGACCCTTTCCAGTCATCAAAATTCATATCTTCAGTCAACGGACTCCTCAGTGGAGTCCATGTGCTTCCTCTTGTACGATGCATTGTGGGGTACTTCCTCAGTGGGAGGTTCTGGGGAAGACTGCGAAAAGAGGGGGTCTCCTCAGGAGGAGAAACCCGAGGCCCTTGTGCCAGTGTCTGGTGGTTGTGGCTCGTGACAACTGCGGCACAGAGGTGGGAGAGGACTCAGACATGTGGGGTTTGCCAGCAGAGGCAAGCGCTCTCTCCATGGCCTGGAAGGCTGGCCTGCCCAAGGAAAGATGGGAGCCGGGAATGACAACCTCAGAACCGGGGTCACACCCTGCCCCTACGAACCGACCCCCAGACCAGGAGTCTCAAGAATACTGTGACCTGTGAGAGGATTCCTGGAGAGTGCTGTAGAAAAAAAAAATCGGTGTGGAACCAGAAATGCCCATCCCCACAGCACAGCCACTGGCCTGAGAAGAGCCAGATGTCCAGTGCACTGAGGGCCACAAGGATGACTCCGGCTCCAAAGTGAGGTCCACTATTAGAGTCGGAGGAGGGAAGGCTGCTGTCGGAGTAATAGACTTTAAAACTTGGGTAGAAGTCAAAGGAGGACTGTATGTAAGAGTTTGAGGAGATGTACGTTCACCTGAAGGAGGGAACGAGGACTTCGCCGGGTGAGAGACCTCTGGCCACAACAACTGGTCAACAAGCCACAACACATCTTGCTCAGAGGCGCTCCTGGTTGATCTCATAGAGAAAGCGGATGGCGATTCTGGCCTTTCTAAAAAAGGACTATATTGACTACCAGCAAATGGATCCAAGGAAGGAGAATACTTGGTCCTTGCTAATTCGAGAGGTGCACAGCCCGGAACCCAGAATATCTGCACCGAAGAAAGTGGTATGGAAGTAGTCTGTGCCGACATCAGCGCCATAGAAGTTGAAGGTGTCTGCACCATAAAGGCAAAAGTCTGCCCTGATGGGTATGGTGCAGTCGTGGAAAGTGTCTGCACCAGTAATACGGGTGGTGCCGGGAAGGACTGCACTGCAGAACATGGTGCTGAAAATGAATGCACTGTGGAGGACACAAAACATCATATGCGGAGCCGAAGTGGATTATACCAACGGTGCCGAAGGGGACGGTGCTGATAAGGGCTGCAGCGGAACTGTTGCAGCTGTAGTTGTCTGTACCGGGAACTCCGGTTATGGTGTCGATATGGAAGACATGGCTAGAGCCAGAATCATTTGGGGTGGTGACAAGCCTGGAGCCGACACGGTCACAGAAGGCAGCACCAAAGTAGTAATCCATTTCACCTTCTTATGAGTCGACTCCCTATGATCTCCACATGGAGAAGGGAGAGACTTCGATGAGGAATAACGCCTCTTACGGTGTTTAACAGGAGGGGGTGAGCCCTCTGACCCAGAAATAGCCTCAGAGAAAGGAGATTTAAGAGGACCTTTCAATGTTAATTTATTCTTCCTCTCATTAAGAGTCCTGGTCGAAAATTTTTTACAAATCCCACACAGAGGATCCACAGTAAGGTGTAACACAAGTCATGGCCATCGGAAAGCGGTAACTTACGGCCGCAATCCTTACACTACTTAAAACCAATGCTACTTTTCTTATCCAACATAATGATGTGGAGAAGAACAGTACCAAAAATAAGAGGAAAGGCTACCCAAAAGGGTATGAAGAGAAAAGGAAAATATTAGTAGAAACCATCTTTAAATTAACAACAATGTATAAAACTTTAAAAATTACACTTAGCTGAGATAGTGGCTTGACACAGCTGTACAGCAACGCAGCAAACAAGATCTGAGGTAACAGGGAGAAGAGCTATTCTGGGTAGGACCTTGGCTCGAGAGTTTTTGGCTGACGCGAGCTTGATATTTGGCCGGCTCAGTTCCAAGGACAGAACAGATAACCCATCAGTAAGGAATGAACTAAGATTAACAACATCAGATCATTTTGTGGTTTAAAATATTGAACCTCTTCAGAAAATGAAGAATCCATTTTTTTTTATTGGCAGAAACAGTTGAACTGGAGTGACAGGGGCCCAAACTAAACCCTTAGCCCAATAAACTTCCTTTCCAGAGTAAAAGACAGGAGAAGTCAAGTGTAAGTTTTTGCTCCTTTTTGACAGGAATTCTAAAGCAAGCCAATTTTGCTAGGCAAACCCCTCCTATGAACAGACATTCCTGTCTGGCTAGAAAGAGTGATATTCCCTGCTCCTTCTAAGATGCACACGAGTGGCTCACTTTTGCCTGCCAGGGGCACTCCAACAGCTGCAGAGTACGTCTAACCTCCTGGGTCCATGGTGCTTGTATGGACTACAACAGAGGAAGCCAAGGAAATTTATTTTTTTTATTTATTTTACATAGGTTGACTGGGATTGTCCGACTGAGTTGAAAGTCCTTTTTCAGCGGAGGCCCGGGGAGAAAAGCTCCAACATACTACATAATTTTCATTATAAATTAACATTAAACAGCAATGTTACAGGATTATTACAAGGCATTAAGTAGCAATACACTGTTACACAGTGTCAATAATCAGGAGTATAGCATAAATATTTCAAGATGCATAAAAAGAAATATGTCATTAAGATGAATATAATTTTTGGGGTAAGTGGTTACAAAAACCCAGTTTTATCATGATGTAGTTGCATGAAGGCAAGACAATTACAATAGAATGTTTCTCTGAGACAATTTGCTTAATAGATTTTAGAAGACAGTAGAAAGAGTAGTCAATGAAGATTAGAGAGAGCTAGTGAGAAGAGTGAGTTAAGGGCAGAAAATAGATTAAGGTATAAGTAGTAGGGAATGTTAAGCAGGGAGAGTGCAGGAAAAAGATAAATAGTCTGAGGAACAAAAAATGACCACAACAGTGTCACCACTCTGTGGCTGAAGCAATTTAGCAGCCTGCTGTGGTGACAGAAGCTGTTTATTAAAATTTCTTTTTTTGTAGCTGGCAGAAGGAAGAATCAAAGTACTGGTAATGCCAAGCGAGATTCCCCATTCTTGGGGAAGCCGGGTAGCTGCAGACAGTAAAACAAAGTACTAGTAAAGCCAATTTTTCCATCAAAACAGTGAAAAGCACTTAGGAACACTTATCCCAGCCCCCGAAAGTAAAACTTTTACCACAGATTTAAAAAAGGAGTCATGTACTCACTATAACATTCCAGCTGTGTTGTCCATTTTCATTCTTCCTCAACTAATGGGACTCTGATCCAACTTGTCTACTAGCTCACAGTCACCAAAAAACTCTTGAGCTTTCTTCCTACCTATAATGCTCTAAGCCTAACCTCCCTCAGATCCTTAGAGCATGAGAAAGACAAATTGTAAAACAATGACACTATAAGCCATTGCTATAACTGGAGTTCAACTTAAGGGAGTGAAGGTATCCCTGTAACAATCACTCCACCAGAAGTAATCAGAAAACAGCAGGGGGCTGGATGGGGAGGAAAAGCTGACGAAAAATGAAAATGGACAACAGAGATGAAAGGTTATGGTGAATCCTTGGGTGGACACCAAGGATGTTCTTGAGTATGATCTAACCAAAGGCAGTTCTTTCCCCTCAAGACCATGCCCAATTTGTAATGGGTGATAAAGTTATGGGGACTGGACCAAGTAGCAGCTGCACAGATCATCCATGGCTGCTTTGAACTGGAATATTGTGGAAGTAGCCGTAAACCTGGGTGAATGAGCCTTCAATGCTTTTGGTAAGGGAAGATTCAACTTATTGTAAATGAAAGAAACGCAATCTGTCAGCCATTTACATAATGTTATTTTAGCAACTGGTTTCCACAACTTATTGAATGCAAAATAAACAAAGTTGGCCTGGTTTTCTAATCTCTTCTGTGCAAGTAGAAACCCGATTGTCTATGAACATCCAGTCAATGTAATAAGTATTCTCCCTTATTTGTGATGTCGGGGGAAAATACAGGGAGGTGAATGGACTGGTTAATGTTGGATTCTGACGCGACCTTAAGGAGAAAAGAGGCACTGGTACGCAAGGAGGCCATATACTTGTGAAAAATTAAGTACAGAGGTTTGGAATACAAGGCCTGTAACTCTGAAATTCTCCTGGCAGACATAATGGCCACTAGAAAGATTGTCTTCCATATCAAAAAAGTACAGTTGTGTACCTACCATAAATGTAGATGTTTGAGTGTATTCACTGTTGCAGTCATTACACTTGGGTTATCCTGCTGGCAGGCTACCCGCAGTTGGCCTGAATTCCAAAGTACTGGTCTGGCGTCGGTTGCTGTCGCCTCTTCCCTGACGTCAGTGTGCCAGGGGTATAAAAGATGCAGCCAACGCCATTTTCTTCAGTTTTTCTTGCCCCAGATGTCAGGTGCCCCCAAAAGGGTAGGCTAAAAATTCTGCTCATAAAAAAGCATGCACTAACAAACATTACCTTCATCTACAAGCAAATACACCACATAGGTTGTATAGAATAGAGAAGTACAGATAAGTCCCAGCAATGAAATGGGGATGGAGGAAGGGTAACCTGGACTGCAACAGTGAATACACTCTAACATCTACATTTATGGTAGGTACACAACTATACTATGTTCATTGTGTTTCACTGTTGCAGTCATTACACTTGGGTTGAACCCCAAAGCTGAGGTTGGGTGGCTGGGTGGCTGGGCCTACATAGAATTAGGAGTGGCTATGAGGCCCTGCAGAACTGCAGTGGCAAAGCCTGCTCTGGATTTAGAGTAAAGAGGTAAGTGGTAGTGCTTTGTAAAAGTGTGCACTGAAGTCCAAGTTGCAACCTCCAAAATATCCTTGGTTGGTACTCCTCTGAGGAAGACTACTGAAGTAGCTGCTGCTCTGGTTGAATGTGGCCTAATGCCCTTAGGCACTGATCTGCCATGTTGTGAATAGCAGAAACGAATGCAGTGGCCTATCCGTTTTGAAATAGTCTGCTTTGAAACAGCTTTTCCTTGCGATCCTGCAGCATATGCCACTAAGAGTTGCTCAGTCTTTCTGAAAGCTTTAGTTTTGTCCAAGTAGAAGCGTAGCTGTCTGTGTATGTCCAAAGAAAGCAGAAGTCTCTCCCCCTTATTCTCCGGGTTTGGATAAAAGGTAGGCAAATGAATGGTTTGGTTAAGAGCCACACTGGAAACTACCTTAGGCATAAATGTTGGGTTTGTCCTTAGAGAAACCCTGTCCGGATGGAAAATAATAAAAGGTTCCACAGCCATTAGTGCCTGTATCTCTGAGACTCTTCTTGCTGAGGTTATTGCTAGGAGCAGAGCTGTTTTCCCTGATAAGTATTTTATCTCAGCTGTATTGGCTGGCACAAAAGGAAGCAGTGTGAGCTTTTCCAAGACAAAATTGAGGTCCCATGCAGGTGTTGGAGCTCTCCTTGGAGGTCTTATGTTTTTGGCCCCTCTGAGGTACTGCCTTAGCAGTGGATGTGAAAAAATAGGTGGATCCGTATTGTAATGAGCTGAAATGGCAGAGGCATGGATCTTAATTGATGAGAAGCATAGACCTTTGTCCAGCATCTCAGTTAGGTATTGTAAAATCTGAGGAATATTTGGTACAAGCGTGTCCATTCCTTGTGCCTGATTCCAAGCATAGAATCGCTTCCATTTTTCTGTATAAGATTTTCTGGTGCTGGGCCTCCTGGCCTCCAAAATAACATCCATAACTGCTTTAGAGAGAGGTGTGTTCTGAATGGTTACATTATCAGCCATGCAGCCAGATTTAGGGTTCTGAGTTGGCTGTGCAGGATCTGATTGTTTTTTTGGGTCAGCAAATGAGGAATTTGAGGTAATGTCCAGGCTGGACCTTGAGACAAGCTCTTTAGGATTGGGTACCAGTGCTGGCGTGGCCAGTATGGGGCAATCAGTATCATTTTTGGCTTCTCTTGTCTGACCTTTAGGAGTACCTTGGGCAGGAGAGGCAGTGGAGGAAAGGCATATACTGTAAGGGTTTTCCAGCTGAATGATCGGGCATCCACTTTCCATGCTTGTTTGTGATAAGTCCTTGTGCAGAATCTCTGTAGTTGGCAGATGTGCGGGGAGGCAAATAGATCTATGTCTGGGCATCCCCATTTCCTTGTTATCATGCTGATGATTTGTGGATCTAGTTTCCACTCGTGAGGATCCTTGAGATTTCTGCTTGGTTCGTCTGCCAGAGTATTTGTCTTTCCTGGCAAGAATTGTGCTTGCAGATGTACTTGATAAATCAATGCTCTGTTCCACAAAGTCATGGCTTGTCTGCAGAGGGGGTAGGAATGTGTGCCTCCCTGCTTGTTTATGTACCATATGACTGTAGTATTGTCTGTCTTTACCAGCAGTTGTCCTGGATGAAGTAGATCCTTGAAGGCTGTCAAGGCATTTTGAACAGCTAGCATCTCTTTTTGATTGATATGAAGATGCATTTGGCTTGCTGGCCATGCTCCCTGAATATCTTTTCCTGCCATGTGGGCCCCCCAGGCATAATCTGATGCATCTGTTGTTAGTGTTTGCCTGGCCGTGGGTAGAGTGATGGCTGTCCCTTGTTGTGGTGACAGGCCTGTGCCCACCATCGAAACACCTGTTGCAGGCAGGGAATAAGGGTAATTAACATTTCCAGGCTGTAGCAATGTCGAGTCCAAACACTTTTTAGATACCATTGTAGTTTCCTCATATGCAGTCTAGCATATGGAATTAGTAGAATGCAGAAGACATGAAGCCCAAAGCCTGCAGAATTTGTCTTGCAGATAACTGGGTCTTTGTTGCCAACATTTCGAAGTAAAAAGTCAGTTGCCTTTGTCTGGCGTGAGATAAGCCATCTGGGCAGTTGTATTTAAGCTTGCACCCAGGAATATCTCTTGTGAGGGTACTAGTTTTGATTTCTTTTCGTTTACTGTGTACCCTAGGCAAATTAGTAATCTTTTTACAAATGCCAGATGCTTTAGTAGAATGTCTTTGGTCTCTGCTTGAATAAGGCAGTCGTCCAAGTAGGGATATATTTGTATTCCTCTTTGTCTGTAAAGTGCAATTGCTGGTGCCAGGCATTTTGTGAAGACCCTGGGCGCAGTAGACAAGCCAAAGGGCAGTGCAGAGAATTGGTAGTGCATTGAGCCAGCTATGAATCTGAGGTATCTTCTGCAAGATCGTCTGATTGGGACATGCAGGTATGCCTCCTTGAGGTCCAAATGTTACAAGCCAAGCCTTCTTTCCCAGTATGGGCAGAAGCTGTTGCAGAGTCAACATTTTGAATTTTGGTACTTCCAAATAAGTATTTAGAATAGACAGGTCCAGAATTGGTCTCCATGCTTTGTCCTTTCTTGGTACTAGGAAAAGTTTTGAGTAAAATCCCTGGCCCTGCTCCTGATGTGTCACAGGCTGAATGGCCTTCATGTCCATGAGAGATGTTATTTGTTTTTGTGCCTCTGCCCATTGATTGTGTGGCAGGTCTGGCATACCTTTTGCCTTTGGAAGGGTGTGAAAGTGGAACTTGTAGCCCCGAGAGACTATGTTTAGGACCCATTTGTCCTGTGTGATCGTGTGTCAATTTGTGAAAAAAGTGCTAGCTTTTCCCCCAAGGGTGCTGCCAAGAGAGAAACGCTTGGCATTGGCAGATGGAAGTCATTGGGACTGTTTCCCATATGGCTGTGATTTGTCTTCTCCGCTTTTGGAGGTAGAAGCACCCCATTGTTTGGGCCTGTATGAGACCTGGGGCTGTTGCCTGCCTCTAGGGTGTCTGTATCTGCCTCTTTGTGGCCTGTCTGACACGGGAAAGGACCAATTCTTAGAAGGCCAGTTCCTGCTAAATCTGGGTGGCTGTACCTGTAAGAAATCCTTTACTGTCTGCATAGATTTAGCTTTGTCCTCCATTTTCTTCAACACCTCTTCTGCCTTAACACCAAACAAAGTATCATGCTGTAATGGAGCACCCAATAATTTTGCTTTAACATGATCAGGCAGAGTCTGTTCCTTTAACCAAGCATGCCTTCTAATAACAGAACCTGTTACAGTGGCCCTGCAAGAGGCCTCTAGTGAATCATAACCACATTGCAAAGTATGCTTTCCCACTTGTTCAGCTGCATGCAATAAATCCTGCAACTCTGTTCTCAGAACATTCAGAATTTGTCAACATTTTCTGTTTTAACAAAGACATTAAGTATTGCTGATATTTGAGCATATGAAACTGACAATTTAAAGCCCTGACAGCCAAGGTAGCAGAAGTGTAGACTTTTTTCCCGCATCTGTCCAGTGCCCTAGAACCTCTATCTGAGGGGACACTGTTTTTAGCAGTAGCAGTCTTGACCCCTTTGGGACCCTGAGAGATGGTTTCTGGGTCAGCAGCAGAGTTTTTATATAGAAATTTATGAGAATCTGGAACCCTGTAGTATCTGTCCGGCTTAATAGGTGCAGGAGGTAAAGAGTCAGGAGACAGGCCGGACTCTGAAAATACATCTACAATGTCTAGAACAGGTGGAATTGCAAGAGGTCTGTGCTGAGGTAGTAGAAGAAAGTCTCTAAGCCTTTTCTTAGAATCTGAATAATCTTGGCTCTCCCAGTTGAAATACTCCCTCATGGTATGTAGGGTTTCCCTAAATGAGTAATCCTCAGGAGGAGAAGCTCAAGGAATAGATTCTTCAGCATCAGAATCCTCATAGGGAGGAACAGAATATCCCTGTTCTGAAGAGGAATCAGAGGAAATGGAAACCTGATCAGAGGAATCATATTCAGTATCTTGCCTAGGCCTCTTATCAGGAGGGGGGTGGGAACCCCTGATCAAAGTAATCAGGTCTTCGGACATTTTTGAGCATGTGTTTCTTAGGCATAGAAGTCTGTCCTGGAGAATGCTGCACTTGTTTCCTTGTCTTTAAAACTGTTTTAGACTTTGTCTTGGCTGCTGAAGTAGGCTTGATATAAAGTTGTGTAGGTCTGAAAACACCCTCAGAAGCCGATGCCTGCTCAGCGGCTCCGGACCCATCTGAGGGATTAGTTTCCGAAGGGCCAATACCTTGAGTATCCAGAGGCCTAGCTGTCTCCACGTGGGAATCGGAGGCGGCCTGTGGCTCTGAGGCAGCGGGAGTCAGGGGCTGCCAAAGCGCCTTACTGAGCACCGGCGAACCGGCGACTGGCCTGGAAGAGGCTTTGTCTGTTTTGGACCTCGGATGCCTGTCCTTTTTTCCTTGCGCTTTTTATGAATTTCGGTCTGTTGTTCCGACGGCATTATATAGTTAAACCTTTGGCCAAAGTAATGAAAAGCAAAATCGTACCGACGCTTAATAGTGCGTTGGTTAAATCTAGCACAAAACCTACAACTAGCAACGTCGTGGTCAGGGCCTAGGCAAGGAATACAGTAAGAATGAAAATCCTTATGAGGTATTTGCTTCCCACAAGAAATACAATTATTAACTTTTTCTGACATTGGTCTGGAGCAAGAAAAAAGTTTCCCCAACGGGGTACTTAGCTTTATAGAAGACTTTGGATCTGAAATTCAATTTCGAAAATCTCAGGAGTCGGCCGACCGGCACTTGCAAACTGCTTTTACTTCGGGCACCGCGCGGCAAGAAAGAGTGAAGAAAATGGCATCGGCTGCATCTTTTATACCCCTGGCCCACTGACGTCAGGGAAGAGGCGACAGCAACCGACGCAGTGAGCTAAACTTTGACAGTAAACGCACTAGCACCCCCACTGAACAATTTCGCCAAAAATGCAAGAATAGAATGAATTAGGGCTGAAAAGCGGTCTAACTTGACTTTACTCAGCCCAATACGCAACCTTTCTCCACTTACTTCTGTAGAGCTTCCTCGTGGAGGGTTTGTGTAATAACAGGAGAACAAAACAGTCTGGGGAGAAAAGCATGGGCTGCCTGGCTACTAACGGAAATGTAGAAACCATGCAGCAAGTTTGAGATTTTGAAGGTCCAGGAGAACCAGACCTGTCGGATGAGACAATAAGTCTGCAATTGGATCCAGAATCCAAAGGGTATGCAGGAGGTGAGGCCACAGAAAGGGAAACCAAATTTGTCAAGGCCAACACGTCAATGACTCTGCTCTTCAAACTGCCTGCTTTCTGAAGGAATGTGGGGATCAAAGGAGTTGAGGGATAAGTGTACAGGAGACCAACTGTGGAGAACATCCCTCGGTAACTCCCCAGTGGGGGGGGTGGGGGATCAGGGTTAAAAAGCTGCTGCACTTGTTCAGGGGAGATGGGAAGAGATTGCAGGAAGGCTGGCCCCACTGCCAGAAAATCATATACAACACTCTGTTGCTGAGGGTCCACTTGTGAGAAAATAGAATGGACCTGCTCAATTTGTCTACTATTCACGCTGGACTTCCTCGCAACACTAGCCGCAATCAGGAAGTGGTTGGAGGTGACTGCCCACTGCCACATACTTGGGGCTTTTCGACATAAGGTGTAGAACTTGGTTCCCCCCTTGTTTGATGTACCAAACCACTGACATATTGTCTGTCTGAACCACTATCATTCTGAAAGGAAGAGGGCCTTGGCATGCCTGCAACACCAACAGCACCACCCTCATCTCCAGACCACTGACATACAAGTTGGCCTCTTCAGGGGACCAAGTGCCTTAGACAGTCTTGCCCAGGAAATATCCACCTCTTGAACTGGGAAGTGTCTGTTGTCACTACGGCCCTGGGTTGAGGGAGGACAAAGGGATGATCTTGTAAAGGTTGCCATAACTGCATCCACCAGGAAAGGTATAGTTTGCAAACCTGAGTAATCCTTAATTTCATAGTCATGGGCTGAGAGACTGACCACTGTGCCTGAAGCATTCACTGCATAAACCTCATGTAACATTTTGACAAAAACAGAAGGATTACTGCTGCTGACAGTGACCCCAATATGCCTGAAGAACCAACCGTGGTAAAATACTGGTACTGCAGATTATTTTCCTGACCTGAGATTTTGTCTGTAGTCTCAACATGGGAAGAGATGCTATCATTGATGCAGTGTCGAATACTGCACCTATTAATTCCAGAGTTTGAGTAAGTTGCAACTGTGAGCTGTTGTAAAGTACAGTTTTGTACCTACCATAAATGTAGATGTCCGAACAGGAATGCATCTGCAGTCATTACAAATGGGTTGTCCTGTCGTCAGGCAGCCCTTCGGTCAGCCGGATTCCAAAGTCTGGGTCTGGCTTCAGCTGGTGTCGCACTTCACCCGACGTCATAGCTGCAGTTGTTCGGGTATAAAGGCATCAGCCGACGCCATTTTCCTCAGTGTTTCTTGCCCCAGATGCCAGTTGCCCTCTTGGATAGCTAAATTTTGGATAAATGCCAATGTTTCCAAATAGTAGAAGGCAAACAAAAAATAAGCATGCATGTACATATATACAAACAAATACACCATAAGAGATCCCCCCCAGCTAGCTATTAGGTGGGCAAATACCCTAGGAATACAACAGAGGGGAAGGAGGGTGGGTAATCCTGACTGCAGATGCATTCCTGTTCGGACATCTACATTTATGGCAGGTACAAAACTGTACTATGTCCTTCAAGGATGCATCTGCAGTCCTTACAAATGGGTAGAATACCATAGCCAAACTAGGGGAGGAGGAAGAGGAAATTATGGTGTAGTTAGGATCCCTTGCAAAACAGCAGTGGCAAACCCTGCTCGGGATCTAGAGTATAAAGGTAAGTTATAATGCTTGGCAAATGTATGCACGGAGGTCCAAGTAGCAGCCTCTATAATGTCCTTGGTAGCCACTCCTCGTAAGAAAGCTGTGGTAGTGGCTGTAGCCCTTGTAGAATGAGGCCTTATGTTCTGTGGAGTTTGCTTTCCATGGTAGGAGTAACAGAATCGAATGCAATTTCCTATCCACTTGGAGATTGTCTGTTTTGAAATTGCTTTTCCTTCCCTTCCTGTTGCATATGCTACCAGAAGCTGGTCAGTTTTTCTATTGCCCTTGGTTCTGTCCAGGTAGTAGCGCAACTGTCTATGTACATCCAAAGTATGCAGCCGTCTTTCCCCCCTGTTCTGTGGATTGGGGAAGAATGTAGGTAGGTGGATTGCCTGGTTTAAAGACACTCTGGATACCACCTTAGGCATAAATGTAGGATTTGTTCTCATGGACACTCTATCTTGATGGAAGATTAGGAAGGGTTGTACTGCCATTAAAGCCTGTAGCTCAGAAACCCTTCTTGCTGAGGTAATTGCCAGCAGAAAAGCAGTTTTCCAGGATAGGTGTTGAAGATCTGCTGTTGCTGCTGGTTCGAAAGGGGGAGTGTCAATTTTTCTAGCACAAAGTTCAAGTCCCATGCTGGTAATGGTGGTTTCCTAGGAGGTTTTACATTTTTAATTCCTCTCAGAAACTGCCTGAGTAGAGGATGCGAGAAGACAGGGGGATCGAAGCTGTATTCTGCAGAAATAGCTGATGCATGTATCTTGATGGAGGAATAGGACAGGCCTGTATGGAAAAGCTCTGCCAAATACTCCAGGATGTTGGCAATGTCTACCTTTGACACATCTTTTCCCCTTTCAGTATTCCAAGTGAAAAACCTTTTCCATTTTCCTGCATAGTTCCTTCTTGTTGAGGGTCTGCGGGCCTCAAGGATAATGTCTTTAACCCTTTGGGATAAATCTGGGTTAGTTGCTCTTATGTAATGTTCCAGGCAGTCAGCTGCAGAGTTTTCAGGTTTGGATGCAGGGTGTTGTAGCCGCTCTGAGTTAACAGCATAGGAATCAGGGGTAGTGTCCACATTTTCCCCCAAGACATGCTCCTCAGTAATGGGTACCAATGTTGTCTTGGCCAGTCTGGAGCTATCAGAATGATCCTTGGACGTTCCTCTTTGATTTTCAATAGCACCTTGTGCATCAAAGGAAGAGGTGGGAATGCATATGCTGTCAGGCCTTTCCAACTGAAGGATAGAGAGTCCACCTTCCAAGCAAGTGGGTGGTACGTCCTTGTGCAGAATTTCTTGAGCTGGTGATTGAGTGGGGATGCGAATAGGTCTATTTGTGGCAGTCCCCATTTCTTTGTGATGACCTTGAAGATGCCCGGGTGTAGCATCCATTCGTAAGCATCCGAGGTAGTTCTGCTTAATATGTCTGCTAGGATGTTTTCTTTTCCCGGTACAAAAACTGCTTGTAACTGAATGTTGTAGCTCAGAGCCATATTCCATAGGTCCAGTGCCATCCGGCATAGAGGGTATGAATGAGTGCCTCCCTGTTTGTTGATGTACCACATGACTGTGGTGTTGTCTGTCCTTATCATCAACTGCCCTTCTTGGAGGAATGGTCTGAAATTCTGGATTGCTAGTTTTACTGCCAGCATTTCCTTTTGATTTATGTGCAGGTGCAGCTGATCTGGAGTCCATAAGCCTTGTATGCACTTGTCCAGCATGTGGGCCCCCCAACCGAGGTCTGAGGCGTCCGTTGTGATGGTTTGGCTTGGTTGAATGCTGTGGAAGGGCAAACCTGGGTTTGACTGGCATGCCTGAGCCCACCATAGGAACTCTTGTTTCAGGCATGGAATTAGTGGTATTTCGGTTTCTAAGCTGTGCCTGTGTTGAGACCATAAATTCTTCAGGTACCACTGTAGCTTTCTCATATGCAGTCTGGCATGAGGGACCAGGATTATGCAGGATGCCATGAAGCCCAAGGCCTGCAGTACTTTCCTTGCTGTTAGTTTGTTCTGCTTTGTTAATGCCAAGAAGTAGAGAGGAAGTTGTTCTTGTTTTTCTGCAGTTAGGAATGCCATCTGTTTTACTGTGTCCAATTCTGCACCTAAGAAGGTTATTCTTTGGGATGGTATCAGTCTTGACCTTTTTATATTGACTGTATATCCCAGGGCTTGCAGTAAGCAAATGACTCTTTGTAAGTCTTCTGTTAGCTTGTTTTGTTGTCCGCTTGTATCAGGCAGTCGTCCAGGTATGGATATATTTGGATTCCTGAAGCCTGCAGTGAGCGATTACTGATGCCAGGCATTTCGTGAACACTCTGGGCGCAGTAGATAAGCCAAAGGGCAATGCTGAGAATTGATAATGCTCTGATCCTGCAAGAAATCTGAGGTATCTTCTGCAGTTTGGTCGTATGGGGACGTGCAGGTATGCCTCCTTGAGATCTAGAGTCACCAGCCAATACTCCTTGCCCAGCATGGGAAGAAGTTGCTGTAGGGTCAGCATTTTGAATTTTGGAACAATGATGAATGTGTTTAAAAGCGGACAGGTCGAGAATAGGCCTCCAATTTTCTCTTTTCTTGGTACCAGGGATAGTCTGGAGTAAAAACCCTTTCCTTGTTCCATAGATGGTACCCTTTCCACAGCTCTCATCTTTGCTAATTGAGCTATTTGTTTTAGAGCTTCTGTCTTTTGATTTGGTGGTAGGTTTGGCATTCCTCTTTTCCTGGTAAAGTATGGAAATGAAACCTGTAGCCTTGGTCTATAGTTTGCAAAATCCACTTGTCTCTTGTGATATAGTGCCAGTTTTTGAAAATAAGGCTAACTTTCCGCCTAAGGGTGCTGCTATTTGTTCCCTGGTAGGCGGTGCCAGAGCCAAGTCACTGTGATTGTCCTGTTGCAGTGGTAGTAGTTGTGTCTGTGCCTCGTTGGTTGTTACCTTGCCACTGGCGTCCCTGTAGGAACCTCCTCTGGATTGATTTCTGCCTCTTGGGCCTATTTCTGCCTCTCTGAGTTTTAGAGGAGTCTGGAAAGGACCAATTTTGGAAGGCCAGCTCCTGCTAAACCTTGGAGGCTGAACCTGTAAGAAATCTTTCACTGTTTGTACAGATTTTGCCTTCTCTTCCATTTTCTTCAGTACCTGTTGAGCAGGAGAACCAAATAAACTGACCTTATCCATAGGAGCATCTAATAGTTTTGCTTTAACATGATCCGGCAAGACCTGTTCTTTCAACCATGCATGCCTTCTTATAACTGTGCCAGTCATGGCTGATCTAAAGGAAGCCTCCAGTGCATCATAGCCACATTTTAAAGAATGGTTACTAACCTGCTGAATGTTATGCACCATTTCTAAAACATATTTCTTATCTAAAGAATCATCAGAGGACAGTTTCTTAGTTAACTGATCAAGCATAAACTCCTGGCATTGGATCATATGAAACTGACAGTTCAATGCCCTAGCTGAGAGAGTAGCAGAGGTGTATACTTTTTTACCCCATCTCTCTAGGGACCTGGAGTCCCTTTCAGAAGGGAGAGGGTTTTTAACTGAGGTCGAAGCTACTGCCTTAGGCCCCTGAGAGATAGTCTCGGGATCTGCAAAAGGAGCCTTGTATAAATGGTGATGAGTGTCCGGGACCCTGTAGAACCTATCGGGCTTAGCAGGGGCTGGAGGTAAAGTATCAGGAGCAGTGCAAGCATCATTAAATGCATCATCTACAACTGGAAGAACTGGAGGTATAGCTAAAGGCCTATGTTGTGGTAAATGCAAAAAGGTCCTAAGCCTTTTCCTTGAATCTGAGAAATCTTGTCCCTGCCATTGGAATTGCTCTCTTATGGCATGTAAAGTTTCCCCAAAGGAAAATTCCTCTGGTGGAGAGGCAGAAGGAATAGATTCCTCAGCATCGGAGTCTTCATAAGTAGAAAAAGGAGCCTCTGGATGGTCTGTATTGTCTGTATCATCAGAAGAATCATCTGAGGACACTGGCTCAGGGGGCTCTGCTCTAGGTCTCTTTTCTGGAGGTTGAGAGGCCCTGTATGGGTGAGATTGGGATCCCCTTATTAAAGAAATGAGATCCTCTGCCAGAGTAAGCATTTGGGAACTGGAACTGGGCCTGTGACAGGGGGGCTTAACAGGCACAGACTTAGAAGTTTTGGCTGCTTTAGCCCTGGCAAAGGCCTTTATGGACACGGCTGCAGGCAGCCTAGCAGCACCACGTGCAGGGGTAGAAACATCCAAAGGGATGGTGTCCGATAATTCTTGTGAAACCACAGTAGCAGGTTGAACTTCAGAGGCCGATTCAACCAAGTTAGAAGGGGCCTCGGTAGTAGTCATGGATTCGGCTGAAGTTAGAACCGTTTGCTCGGTTTCGGCCGAAACCGAGACACTCGCGGTTTGCCTAACCGCGGTTTCGGCCGAAACCGCGGACCGCAAGTGTCGGTCCTTTTCTTTGCGTTTCTTAACTTGTGAAGTCGGAGGATCCGACGGCATTATGTACGCAAAATCTGAGCCGAAAAACTGTTCAGCAAACTCCGACCGACGTCTAAGCGTCCGTCGGTTGAAAGAAGCACAGGCTAGACAAGCTGCTACGTTGTGGTCTGGGCCTAAACAAGGTAAGCAGTAAGAGTGGAAATCTTTATGAGGTATTTGTTTCCCACAAGTTAAACAGTTATTCACTTTTTCTGACATCGGCTGAGGCAAGAAAGAGTCCCCAACGGGGTACTTAGCTTTTTAGAAGTCTTCGAAGTAGTATTCGGTAGTAGTAATCTCTGGATCTGACCGACCGGCACTTGCGAACAGCTTCTGCTTCGGGCGCCACGTGGCAAGAAAGACTAAGGAAAATGGCGTCGGCTGATGCCTTTATCCCCGAAGAACTGCAGCTATGACGTCGGGTGAAGTGCGACACCAGCCGAGGCCAGACCCAGACTTTGGAATCCGGCCGACCGAAGGGCTGCCTGACGACAGGACAACCCATATGCATCCTTGAAGGACATCTGACCGTTACTCCTAGATGAGAACAACTTTGCAACGGGGGGGGGCTCTCTCGTACCAGCTGATGCCTGGTTGGGGTGGTGATGAGCCAAATGTCCAACTACGGAAACACCCAGAATCCCTGCAGTCTCAAGTGAGCTGATACCACTGCCATGAACTTGGTGAACACCCTAGGGGCTGTGCTGAGACCAAAGGGCAGTGGTCTGAACTGCTAATGATTGGCTCCCAGACAGCAGCATAAGTACCCTCTGGATCGCCTGTTCATATTTATATGATAGTACATGTCCTGAAGGTCTATCAAGCACATCCAATCATCCTTGCTCAGAAAGGGCAAAATGGACTGAACCGTGACCAATAAAGCAAAGCAGATCCACAACCTGGAAGCTGGCTCTGGAAGCCCAAAATGAAAAGTTGATGAGATGCTAATATTCCTTCTTCCGCAAGGCAGAAAATGATGTTGTCCCAACATGGAAATCAAATTCATTATTTTAGAACAGCTAAGGTTGGATGAAAGGGGGGGGGGGGGCTGGGGGTCTCTTTTAGAATATAAAGAGTTACTATGGCAGCTAAGACAAGATGCAGGAAGGCGACCAGGGCTCAATGACGCTTGCAGCAGCGTCCTGAGGTTAAGGAAGGCTAAATTATGAATTTTCGATTTTCCAGTGTCTTCAGGGTTTACATATAGAAATAAAAATTTTGCTGAATAAACAGCACATTTAAACATTTTTAACATACTAGTATGTGTATAGTATTGGCTTTTGAACATTGTTTTAACATTGCATAGTTTTAATATTGCATATTTTTAACACTGTATATTTTTATGGCAATCTGTGTGTACACCAACAATTGGATTATTAAGTTTATGCATATACTTTGTTGGACATTGCAGTGAGTTGTGCTTAGTAATGGTTTGCCTGCAAGCAGGTTTTGTACCAGCAAGTAGTTTGAAGGGTTAATTAGACCTTCTCTTTTACTAATTGAATTATTGGTCAAGTTTTGACTATGTATATAAAGAACAACCAGCTTGATTTTATTGTATCTTGAAAAAGCTCAGCTCCAGGCTCAGCGAAAGCGCTTGAGGAGATTTTTGTTTGTTATTAAAGCAAGAAAGTTTTATGTAAGTTGCAGCCTTTCATTTTCTGCCTTGCGGAAGAAGGAATGTTAGCATTTCATCAACTTTTCATTTTGGGCTTCCAGAGCCAGCTTCCAGGTTGTGGATCTGCTTTGCTTTATTGGTGCTTTTCACTTGTTCTTGGTTTTCTGTTACTGAACCGTGACCATCGATGTGTCAAACTGCTTTATCACTCACATCCAAAATCAGTCTCCAGTCCCCCGTTTTCTTTAGTACCAAAAAGTTGATTAAGTTCCAAACTCTATCTTGTCTGGATGGACTTCCTGGATGCCTCTTTTCTAGAAGCTTTTGTATTTCAACTGCTGCTACTCCCCCTCCGACTGGATTAAACAGGTATTTCACTGAGTATGGGTGGGGAGGGCATACGGGAATATAACCTCTGGAAACAATCCTCTGCACCCAGGTATCTTTTGTTAAATGCCACCAGGCTTCCTGGTGCATGGCTAAGTGACTCCTGACTGCCTCCAGAGGAAGGCAATCGGGCCTCTGTTCAGGAACACTGAAAGGGTCTGTCGGAAAAGGAATCCATCAACCCCCGGTTTTGCAGGCCTCCTCTGCCATGGAGGAATCCTCTGCCATAATTGCTTCCCCCCTTGCTCCTGGGGAAGCTACCTCCACTTGTGTCCTGGAAAGGACCCTGCAATTTCTTGAACCACATCTTACGACCTCCCCTTTGGTTCCTGGAAAAGGTCCGCCGAGGGCTCAAAATATGTATGCCCACTGCAGACGAGGTCTTCCCATCCTTCTCACACTTGGAGAACATGTCTTTCACTGTGGGGCCAAACAAGGAACTGTCAAAAGGAGCACTAACGAAAGATGACTTAAAAGGCTCAGCAAAATCACACAAGCGCATCCAGGCATACCTCCTAATGGAAATGCCTGAACCCACAGCCCTTGAGGCACCTTCTGTAGCATGCAAGATGAGCCTCACACACAAATCAGCGATAGACTGAAGGGCAGCCAACTGAGGCCATCGAAGATTGTGCCTCTCCAGTAATGGTCCCTGCCAGACAGATGGAAAGCACCTTGATTAAGCACCTTTGCTACCTCATGAAGTGTGCCAAACTGCTTCAGCAACGGTTGCATTCCAATTGTTGAACTTATACATGCTTCCCAAATCTGTCCAATGCCCTAGACTCCCTGTTAGGGGGTGGGACACAGGAACCCTGTTCTGGGAGTTCCTTCTTCATAACCACCGCCAAGACCATGGCATCAACTGGTAAACCCTTGCTCCTATGCTCTCTCCCAAATGGTGGAGCCAGAATCTTATCAGGTCTATTGGGGATCGGCTAGATCGTATTAGGCTCCTTTCACACGCACCAAGACAGTAGGTTGGTAAGGTCATCAGCAGACTGACCAGTCCCAAAAGTGTCCAAAATCACTTGCTCCTCAGGAGTCAGGTTTTGGGCCAACCAAACACCATTCTGCCTTAGGATCTCAAGAATGTCTCCAAAGGATGTGTCATCAGGTGGTGACTTGGGTGACACTTCTCCCTTATCAAAGTCAGTGTCCTCTCTGACGGACTCCTGGGGGGAGTCCAAGTGCTTCCTCATACACATTTTCTTCCAAGGAACTTCTTCGGTGGGGTGTTCCTGAGAAGTGTCAGAAGAAATAAGCTTCAGGCCAGCTGTCCTAGTGGATTGGAGTAATGAGGATCACGGGGCACAGACAGACAAGACGTCAGGGTTGGATCCAAGGAGGAAAGGCCCACCTGCTCCGCCAGTGCAGAGAATACACTCTTCATGACGAGAGAAGGAAGGCAAGAGAGCCCAGAGTAGTAGTCCCTGGCAAGCTACCTCCCCTCATCCTGAGTGCCAGACACCTGAGGTGGAAGCCAGAGCCGAGCTATCCAAGGCCAGACTCAGAGGAAGAAACTGCTCTGAAAACCTTGGAGCCAATTCCATCCCCCTGGATCTGAAAGGGAAGCTTTGGCTCAGACAGTTGTCTGGATCTGAAGATGTCAGAGCCAGCGCACTCACTCGTAGTCAGATCTGAAGAGGACAATCTCTTCAGATCTGACACAAATGGACCAGGAGCACGTGGAGCCAGGGACTCTCAAACCACTGGTCGGGTCAGAGAAGGAACCGCACTCGGTGGGGGGTGGGTGAAAGGACATTGTTCCCGAGCCGAGGGAGTAGGAAAGTACAGTTTTGTACCTACCATAAATGTAGATGACCGATAGGTATGCATCTGCAGTCATAACATATGGGTTGTCCTGCCTCAGGCAGCCCTTCGGTCGGCCGGATTCCAAAGTCTGGGTCTGGCCTCGGCTGATGTCGCACTTCACCCGTCATAGCTCCTGGGGTATAAAGGAATCAGCAGACGCCATTTTCCTCAGTGTTTCTTGCCCCAGATGCCAGGTGCCCTCTAGGAAGGCTAAATTTGGATAAAAGTAGAAATTCAAAACAGTAGAAATCAAAAAGTATATATACATATATACATACAAACAAATACACCATAATAGATTCCCCCAGCTAGCTAAGAGAGGGGTAAGTACCCTAGGAATACCACAGAGGGGAAGGAGGGTGGGTAATCCTGACTGCAGATGCATACCTATCGGACATCTACATTTATGGTAGGTACAAAACTGTAATATGTCCTTCAAGGATGCATCTGCAGTCATAACATATGGGTAGAATACCATAGCCAAACTGGGGGAGGAGGCACTAAGATAATGATGGTGTAGTTAAGATCCCTTGCAAAACTGCAGTTGCAAAACCTGCTCGGGATCTGGAGTATAAAGGAAGATTGTAATGCTTGGCAAATGTATGCACGGAGCTCCAAGTAGCAGCTTCTAAAATGACTTTGGTAGCCACTCCTCGTAGGAAAGCTGTAGTGGTGGCTGTAGCTCTTGTGGAGTGAGGCCTGATATTTTCAGGAATTGTCTTTCCATGAAAAGAGCAACAGAATCGAATGCAATTTCCTATCCATTTTGAAATTGTCTGTTTGGAAATTGCTTTACCTTGCACTCCTGTTGCATATGCTACCAGAAGCTGGTCAGTTTTTCTGTTGGTCTTAGTTCTGTCCAGATAGTAGCGCAGTTGTCTGTGTACATCCAAGGTGTGCAGTAGTTTTTCCCCCCTGTTCTGTGGGTTTGGGAAGAACGTAGGTAAATGAATGGCTTGGTTCAAGGATACTCTGGATACCACATTTGGCATGAAAGTAGGATTGGTTCTCAGAGACACTATATCCTGGTGAAAGATAAGGAAAGGCTGCACTGCCATTAAGGCCTGTAACTCGGATACCCTTCTTGCTGAAGTGATTGCTAGAAGGAAGGCAGTTTTCCAAGATAAGTACTGTAAGTCTGCTGATGCTGCTGGTTCAAAAGGAGGAAGTGTCAATTTTTCCAGCACAAAATTGAGATCCCATGTAGGCATAGGTGGTTTCCTTGGAGGTTTTACATTTTTGATCCCTCTTAGAAATTGTCTGTGGAGCGGTTGAGAGAAAATAGGAGGATCCATGTTGTACTCTGCTGAGATTGCTGAAGCATGAATCTTAATGGAGGAATAGGACAGGCCATTGTGAAACAGTTCTGCTAAGTATTCCAGGATGTGTGCTAGGTTTGCCAGTGTGACATCTGTTCCCTTTGATGCACTCCAAATGAGGAATCTCTTCCATTTGGCTGAGTATGTTTTTCTTGTGGAGGGTCTGCGAGCCTCCAGGATAATGTCCTTGACCCTCTGAGATAAAACAGGTTGGTTTTGCTTTATGCAATTTTCCAGGCAGTTAGCTGCAGTGTTTTCAAGTTTGGATGCAGGGTCTTGTAGTTGTTCTGTGTTAGAAGTAAAGGCCATAGAGGTAGAGGCCATGAGTTCGTCTGAGACATGCTTCTCAGTAGCGGGTACCAATGCTGCCTTGGCCAGTCTGGAGCTATCAGAATTACCTTTTGCTGTTCCTCCCTGATTTTCATTAGAACTTTGTACATCAATGGGAGAGGTGTAAAGGCATAAACTGTCAGGTCCTTCCAGCTGAAAGAAAGGGAGTCCACCCTCCAGGCTTGTGGGTGGTATTCTCTTGAGCAGAATTTCTTCAGTTGGTGGTTGAGTGGGGAGGCGAACAGGTCTATCTCTGGCATTCCCCATGTCTTTGTTATGGTTTCGAAGATGTCTGGATGCAGCATCCATTCGTGAGCATCCGTGGTAGTTCTGCTTAATCTGTCTGCTAGTGAATTTTCTTTTCCTGGTACGAATCTGGCCTGCAATTGAATGTTGAGATTCAGGCCTAGGTTCCACAGATCCATTGCCATCCGGCATAGAGGGTAGGAATGCGTGCCTCCCTGTTTGTTGATGTACCACATGACTGTGGTATTGTCCGTCCTTATCAGCAGGTGTCCTTGCTGGAGGAATGTTTTGAATGCCTCGATTGCATGCTTCACTGCCAGCATCTCCTTTAGATTTGTGTGTAGATTTAGCTGGTCTTGGGACCATAGGCCTTGGATACACTTGTCCTCCATGTGTGCCCTCCAGCCTAGGTCTGAGGCGTCCATGGTGATGGTCTGCCTTGGTTGTGGTTTGTGGAAAGGCAACCCTCTGTTGGTCTGGCAGGCCTGAGCCCACCACAGGAATTCTTGTTTCAGGCATGGAATGATTGGTATCATGGTTTCTAGACTGTGTCTGTGTTGAGACCATACATTCCTTAGGTACCATTGTAACTTTCTCATATGCAGTCCGGCATGTGGGATCAAGATTATGCAGGATGCCATGTAGCCCAGGGCCTGCAGGACTTTCCTTGCAGTAAGCTGAGTTTGTCTTGTCAATGCCATGAAGTAAACTGGGAGTTGCTTTTGTTTTTCTTCTGTGAGAAAAGCCATCTGAGTTATTGTGTCCAGTTCTGCACCCAAAAATGTTATCCTTTGGGATGGCACTAGTCTTGACTTCTGTATGTTGACTGTGTATCCCAAGGCTTGCAGCAGTTGTATGACATAGGTCAAGTCCTTTATTATTTTTGTCTTGTTGTCCGCTTGTATTAGGCAGTTGTCCAGGTATGGGTAGATTTGAATTCCCTGAAGCCTGCAATGTGCAATTACTGATGCCAGGCATTTCGTGAATACTCTGGGCACAGTAGATAAGCCAAAGGGCAATGCTGAGAATTGATAATGCTCTGATCCTGCAAG
Organism: Protopterus annectens; assembly: GCF_019279795.1. Taxonomy (NCBI): domain Eukaryota; kingdom Metazoa; phylum Chordata; order Ceratodontiformes; family Protopteridae; genus Protopterus; species Protopterus annectens. Next base: position 1,456,956,009 of record NC_056729.1, read on the forward strand.
AAATCTGAGGTGTCTTCTGCAATCTGGTCGTATGGGGACGTGCAGGTATGCCTCCTTGAGATCTAGAGTCACCAGCCAAGACTCCTTGCCAAACATGGGAAGAAGTTGCTGTAGGGTCAGCATCTTGAATTTTGGTACAATAAGATATGTGTTCAGTGCGGACAAGTCGAGAATAGGCCTCCATTGAGTTTCTTTTCTTGGTACAAGGAATAGTCTGGAGTAAAATCCTTGGCCTTGTTCCACAGATGGTACCTTTTCTATTGCTCTCATCCTTAGTAAGTTGGTGATTTGTTTTAGAGCCTCTGACTTCTGGCTTGATGGAAGGTTTGGCATTCCTCTCTTTTTTGGTAAAGTGTGGAAATGAAACCTGTAGCCTTTGTCTATTGTTTGCAAAGTCCATTTGTCTCTTGTAATGCAATGCCAGTTTTTTGAAAATAAAGCTAAATTTCCGCCCAAGGGTGCTTCCAGTTGTGTCCTGGTAGGCGGAATCAGAGCCAAGTCATTGTGTCTGTCCTGTGGAAGTGGTTGCAGTCGTAGCTGTGGCGGCACTCCTCTGGTTGTCAGGTTGCCACTGACGGTCCCTGTAGGCACCCCTTGATTGACCTCTGCCTCTTGGGCGTCTATTTCTGCCTCTCTGTGCTCTGGAGGTGTCTGGAAAGGACCAATTCTTTGAAGGCCAATTTCTGCTGAACCTCGGAGGTTGGGCCTGTAGGAAATCCTTGACTGTTTGCACAGATTTTGCTTTTTCTTCCACTTTGAGAACCTCCTGTGCAGGGGAGCCAAATAAACTTTGGGGCATCTAGGAGTTTTGACTTAACATGGTCTGGCAAGGATTGCTCTTTTAGCCAGGCATGCCTTCGAATCACTGCTCCAGTCATAGCTGATCTAAATGAAGCCACCAGTGCATCATAGCCACATTTTAAGAAATGATTACTGACCTGCTGTGAGTTGTGTACCAAATCCTGAAGAGACTTACGGTCTGAAGGTTCAGGAGAGGAAAGCTTTTTACTCAGCTGATCTAACAAAAATTCCTGGTACTGTATCATGTGAAATTGACAGTTTAAAGCCCTGGCAGAAAGAATAGCAGATGTATAAACCTTTTTACCCCATCTCTCTAATGCTCTTGATTCTCTTTCAGAGAGTAGGGGGTTTTTGGCAGAGGCAGCTGCAACACCCTTAGGGCCCTGAGAAATGGTTTCTGGGTCTGCAGCGTGGGCCTTATACAAGTGGAAGTGAGAATCCGGGACCCTGTAGTATCTGTCAGGTTTGGCAGGGGCCGGGGGAAGAGAATCAGGGGCAGAACTGGCATCATTGTATGCATCATCAACAACTGATAGTACAGGTGGTATGGCTAAAGGCCTATGCTGTGGTAAGTGTAAAAAAGTCCTTAGCCTTTTCCTTGAATCAGAAAAATCCTGACCCTGCCACTGGAAGTGTTCCCTCATTGAGTGTAGAGTTTCCCCGAATGAAAATTCTTCTGAGGGGGAGGCAGAAGGAATGGAGTCTTCTGCATCCGAATCCTCATAAGGTGAGTATGGTCCTTCCTGATGGTCTGATAACTCTGATCCATCCGAGGAATAGTCAGAGGACAGAGGTTCAGGGGGTTCAGTCCTAGGCCTTTTTTCAGGAGAAGGTTGTGAGGCCCTGTCTGGGTGAGGTTGGGATCCCCTGATCAGAGAAATAAGGTCCTCAGCAAGGCTAAGAATCTGAGAACTGGAGGAAGGCCTGTGAGAGGGAGCTTTAGTAGGTAAGGCCTTGGAAAGTTTAGCTGCGTTAGCCCTGGAGAAGGCCTTAATAGACATAGAAGCAGGGGGTCTAGCTGCCCCACGTGCAGGAGTAGAGATGTCCAACGGAATGGTGTCGGACAATTCCTGTGTGCCTGCTTCTTCGGTATGAATTTCTGTAGCCGACTCAGCCGGCGCCTGTGAGGCCTCGGTTGTCGGAGGCATGCTTTCGGCCGAAGGAAGAACCGAGGACTCGGTTTCAGCCGAAACCGAGACACTCACGGTAGGCCTAACCGGGGTTTCAGCCGAAACTGCGGGCCGCGAGTGTCGGCCCTTTTCCTTGCTTTTTTTGGCTAAATGTGTAGTCGGAGTCTCCGATGGCATTTTATATGCAAAAGCGGGACCAAAAAACTTCAGCAAACTCCGACCGACGTCTAAGTGTCCGTCAGTTGAAGGAAGCACAGGCTAAACAAACTGATATGTCGTGGTCTGGGCCTAAGCAAGGAAGGCAGTAAGAGTGGAAATCCTTATGAGGTATTTGTTTCCCACAAGTTAAACAATTATTTTCTTTGTCTGACATCGGCTGAGGCAAGAAAGAGTCCCCAACGGGGTACTTAGCTTTTTTAGAAGTCTTCGGTAGCTGAAATCTCTGGATCTGACCGACCGGCACTTGCGAACAGCTTCTGCTTCGGGCACCGCGCGGCAAGAAAGACTGAGGAAAATGGCGTCGGCTGATGCCTTTATACCCCAGGAGCTATGACCTCGGGTGAAGTGCGACATCAGCCGAGGCCAGACCCAGACTTTGGAATCCGGCCGACCGAAGGGCTGCCTGAGGCAGGACAACCCATATGTTATGACTGCAGATGCATCCTTGAAGGACATCCACAATTATTCCCGTCTGAAAAATCTTATCCTCTCCACATCCTCTTCCGTGACATTTCTGGAGGAGTGAGTTGAGTACACCGTTGGTTACTTAGACTGTCACTCTAAAAAAGGCAAAGGCACTGGGTCCAAGCTTGGGGAGTATACAGTATGAAGCAAAGGCCCAGGATCCAAAACTGTTGGATCTGAAGAACGCTGAGACGGATCCAAAGGAACAGCAGCAGCAACAGACTTAATTGGCTTTGAAGGACGGGTCCCAGATACAGTTGTATCAGACTTGAGCTTTTTCTTCCTAGACTCTGAGGAAGTGGAAGCTGCCGAGTCAGAAGATCTGGATCTTTTTGTTGTTTTAGAAGCAGGTGGTTGAACTTCAGCAAAAGCAGTGGAAAAGGGAGAAGGTAGAAGACCTTTCAAAATAAGTTTGTTCTGCATCTCCGTAAGAGCTCTGGGGTTAAACCCATCATGAACAGAACATTCCGAGTCCAAATGGGCAGGGTACAAACAGTGCGCACACAATTGGTGGGAGTTCAAGAGACATTTTGTGTCCACAATGTATATCTGAAAAAGGATTTAAAAAGTGTAACCAGACGAAAAGTACAGTTTTGTACCTACCATAAATGTAGATGTCCGAACTGGATAGCATCTGCAGTCATAACAACTGGGTTGTCCTGTCGTCAGGCAGCCCTTCAGTCGGCCGGATTCCAAAGTCCGGGTCCGGCTTCGGCTGATGTCGCACTCCACCCGACGTCATCTCTGTTGGTCTTCGGGTATAAAAGCATCAGCCGACGCCATTTTCCTCAGTGTTTCTTGCCCCAGATGCCAGAAGCCCTCTTGCAGGCTAAAATTTGGATAGATGCCAATGTTTCCAAATAGATAGAGGTAAACACAACAATAAGCATGTATGTACATATATACAAACAAATACACCATAAAGACTCCCCAACAGCTAGCTATTAGGAGGGTAAACACCCTAGGAGTACCACAGAGGGAAGGAGGGAGGGTAATCCTGACTGCAGATGCTATCCAGTTCGGACATCTACATTTATGGTAGGTACAAAACTGTACTATGTCCTTCATGGATGCATCTGCAGTCATAACAACTGGGTAGAATACCATAGCCAACTAGGGAGGAGGATAAAAGTAGATTATGGTGTGTTTAGGATCCCTTGCAGTACAGCAGTGGCAAACCCTGCTCGGGATCTGGAATATAGAGGCAAATTATAATGCTTGGCAAATGTATGCACGGAGGTCCAAGTAGCCGCCTCAATAATGTCTTTGGTTGCCACTCCTCGTAAGAAGGCTGTGGTAGTGGCTGTTGCCCTTGTAGAATGAGGTCTTATGTTCTGTGGAATTGGTTTTCCATGGAAGGAGTAACAGAATCGTATGCAATTTCCTATCCATTTGGAGATTGTCTGTTTGGAAATAGCTTTTCCTTCCCTTCCTGTTGCATAGGCTACAAAAGTTGGTCAGTCTTTCTGCTATTTTTGTTCTGTCCAAGTAGTAGCGTAGCTGTCTATGTACATCCAAGGTATGCAGTAGTCTTTCCCTCTGTTTTGTGGGTTGGGAAAGAAGGTAGGTAGGTGGATTGCCTGGTTTAAAGACACTCTGGATACCACCTTGGGCATAAATGTAGGATTAGTCCTCATGGACACTCTATCTTGGTGGAAGATTAGGAAGGGTTGCACTGCCATTAAGGCCTGTAGTTCTGAAACCCTCCTTGCTGAAGTAATTGCCAGTAGGAACGCAGTTTTCCATGACAGGTGTTGTAGGTCTGCTGTTGCTGCTGGTTCAAAGGGTGATAGTGTCAATTTTTCTAGCACAAAGTTCAAATCCCAAGCTGGTAATGGTGGTTTCCTTGGAGGTTTTACATTCTTGATTCCTCTGAGGAACTGCCTGAGCAAAGGGTGCGAAAAAACAGGTGGATCAAGGCTGTATTCTGCTGAAATAGCTGATGCATGTATCTTGATGGAGGAGTAGGACAGGCCTGAATGAAGAAGTTCGGCCAGATACTCCAGAATGTTAGGCATATCTATGTTTGACACATCTTTTCCTCTTTCTGTACTCCAAAAGACAAACCTTTTCCATTTTCCAGCATAGTTCCTTCTTGTTGAAGGTCTGCGTGCTTCAAGAATAATGTCTTTTACTCTTTGGGAAAGTTCTGGATTAGCTGCTGCTATGTGATGTTCCATGCAGTTAGTTGCAGCGTTTTTAGGTTTGGATGTATGATGCTGTAGTTGTTCTGAGTTAACATTAAAGGCATCAGGGTATTGGCCACATATTGTTCGAGACATGCTCCTCAGTAGTGGGTACCAGTGTTGTCTTGGCCAGTTGGAGCTATCAGGATTATCCTTGGACGTTCTTCCTTGATTTTCAGTAGTACCTTGTGTATCAGAGGAAGAGGTGGGAATGCATATGCTGTTAGGCCTTTCCAGTTGAAGGAGAGCGAATCCACTTTCCATGCTAGTGGGCGGAATGTCCTTGTGCAGAATTTTTGAGCTGGTGATTGAGAGGTGATGCGAATAGGTCTATCTGTGGCATTCCCCATTTCTTTGAGATGGTCTTGAAGATGTCCGGGTGCAGCTTCCATTCGTGGGCATCGAAGTGGTTCTGCTTAATATGTCTGCTAGAGTATTGTCTTTCCCGGTACAAATATTGCCTGTAACTGGATGTTGTAGCTGAGTGCCAGGGTCCACAGCTCCAAGGTCATTCTGCATAGGGGTATGAATGAGTGCCTCCCTGTTTGTTGATGTACCACATGACTGTGGTGTTGTCTGTCCTTATCATCAACTGGCCCTCCTTGAGAAATGGTTTGAACTTTTGGATTGCCAGTTTTACTGCCAGCATTTCTTTTAGGTTGATGTGCAGGTGAAGTTGATCCTGTGTCCACAATCCTTGCACGCATTTGTCCAGCATGTGGGCCCCCCATCCTAGGTCTGAAGCGTCTGTTGTGATGGTCTGGCTTGCTTGACATCTGCGAAAGGGTAGGCCTGGGTTTGACTGGCATGCCTGAGCCCACCATAGGAACTCCTGTTTTAAGCATGGAATTAGTGGGATTTCTGTTTCTAGACTGTGTCTGTGTTGGGACCATAAATTCTTTAGGTACCACTGTAGTTTTCTCATATGTAGTCTGGCAAATGGAACCAAGATTATGCATGATGCCATGAAGCCCAAGGCCTGCAGTACTTTTCTTGCTGTTAACTTGTTCAGTTTTGTTAGTGCCAAGAAGTAAAGAGGAAGTTCTTTTGTTTTTCTGTTGTCAGGAATGCCATTTGTTTTACTGTGTCCAATTCAGCCCAAGAATGTCCTTGTTTGGGATGGTATCAGCCTTGACTTTTGTAAATTGACTGTGTATCCCAGTGCTGGTAGCAAGTAAATGACCCTTTGTAAATCTGTTGTCAGCTTGCTTTTGTTGTCCCCTTGTAGCAGGCAGTCGTCCAGGTATGGGTAAATTTGAATTCCTGTAGTCTGCAATGGGCGATTACTGATGCCAGGCATTTTGTGAATACTCTGGGCGCAGTAGATAAGCCAAAGGGCAATGCTGAGAATTGATAGTGCTCTGATCCTGCAAGAAATCTGAGGTATCTTCTGCAGATTGGTCGAATGGGGACGTGCAGGTATGCCTCCTTGAGCTCTAGAGTTACCAGCCAAGACTCCTTGCCCAGCATGGGAAGAAGCTGCTGTAGTGTCAGCATTTTGAATTTTGGGACAATGATGTATGCATTTAAGGTGGACAGGTCGAGAATTGGTCTCCAACTTTTTTCCTTTCTTGGAACTAGGAATAGTCTGGAATAGAACCCCTTTCCTTGCTCTGCTGTTGGCACTCTTTCCACAGCTCTCATGTTTGCTAACTCCATTATCTGGCGTAGAGCCTCTGTTTTTTGATTTGGAGGTAGATTTGGCATTCCTGTTTTGACTGGTAAAGTGTGGAAGTGAAACCGGTAACCTTGATCTATGGTTTGTAAAATCCACTTGTCTTTTGTTATGCAGTGCCAGTTCCTTGAAAATAAGGTTAACTTTCCGCCTAGAGGAGCTGCTATTTGTTCCCTGGTAGGCGGATTTAGGGTTAAGTCACTGTGGTTGTGCTGATGTAGTGGCAGTGGCTGTGTCTGTGCCTCTGTTACCTTGCCACTGTCGTCCTCTGTAGGCACCTCCTCTGGATTGGTTTCTGCCTCTGGAACGTCTATTCCTGCCCCTTTGAAATTTTGTGGAGTCAGGAAAGGACCAGTTTTGGCAGGCCAGTTCCTGCTAAACCTTGGGGTTGAACCTGCAAGAAATCTTTAACAGTTTGAACAGATTTTGCCTTTTCTTCCATTTTCTTCATAACCTGCTGGGCAGGTGTACCAAACAAACTTGTCTTGTCCATAGGAGCATCTAGCAGCTTAGCTTTAACATGATCCGGTAAAGCTTGTTCCTTTAGCCATGCATGCCTTCTTATCACTGTGCCTGTCATGGCTGATCTAAATGAAGCCTCCAGTGCATCATAGCCACATTTTAAGGAATGGTTGCTAACCTGTTGTATGTTATTTACCATCTCTAATACATATTTCTTATCAAGAGATTCATCAGTGGTTAGTTTTTAGTTAACTGATCAAGCATAAACTCTTCGTATTGTATCATGTGGAACTGACAGTTTAAAGCTCTAGCTCAGAGAGTAGCTGAAGTGTAGACAATTTTACCCCATCTGTCTAATGACCTTGCTTCCCTTTCAGAAGGAGTAGGGTTTTTAGCTATGGTCGCGGCTACTGCCTTGGGACCCTGGGATATAGTTTCTGGGTCTGCAAGTGGGGCCTTGTAAAGGTGGTGATGAGTATCTGGCACCCTGTAAAATCTGTCTGGTTTGGCAGGGGCTGGGGGTAAAGAATCTAGAGCGGAGCAAACATCATTGAAAGCATCATCCACCACAGAGAGAACAGGAGGTATAGCTAAGGGCCTGTGCTGTGGGAGGTGTAGAAAGGTCCTAAGTCTTTTGCTGGAGTCTGAAAAATCCTGTTGCTGCCATTGGAACTGTTCTCGCATGGCATGCAAGGTTTCCCCAAAGGAGAATTCTTCTGGTGGGGAAGCAGCTGGAATGGATTCTTCAGCATCAGAATCCTCAAAATTGGAGAAGGGAGCCTCTGGCTGGTCAGTTATGTCTGATTCATCAGCAGATTCATCAGAGGACACTGGCTCAGGGGGCTCTGCCCTAGGTCTCTTCTCTGGGGCTGAGAGGTCCTATCTGGGTGAGATTGAGATCCTCTGATTAAAGAAATTAAATCTTCTGCCAAAGTAAGCATTTGGGAACTAGAAGAGGGCCTGGATGTGTGGGGTTTAACAGGCACTGTTTTAGTAGTCTTGGCTGCTTTAGCCCTGGCGAAGGCCTTAATGGACATGGCTGCTGGAGGCCTAGCAGCACCACGTGCTGGGGTAGAGACATCCAAGGGATGGTGTCTGATAAGTCAACCACCGTAGTGGGTAAAATTTCTGAGGTCGATTCAAGAGTTGTAGCAGGGGCCTCAGTTGTAGGAATAGGTTCAGCTGTACTTAGATCAGTTTTCTCGGTTTGCGAAACCGAGACACTCATGATTTGCTTAACCATGGTTTCGCCGAAACCGCGACCGCGAGTGTCGGTCTTTATCTTTGCGTTTTGGTAGATTGGGTAGTCGGAGGAACCGACGGCATAATGTACGCAAAATCAGAACCGAAAAACTGTTCTGCAAACTCCGACCGACGCCTAAGAGTTCGTCGGTTGAAAGAAGCACAGGCCGAACAGGCTGCTACGTTGTGGGCTGGGCCTAAACAAGGCAGACAGTAAGAGTGGAAATCTTTATGAGGTATTTGTTTCCCACAGGTTAAACAATTGTTAACTTTTCTGACATCGGCTGAGGCAAGAAAGAGTCCCCAACGGGGTACTTAGCTTTAGAAGTCTTCGAAGTAGTATTCGGTAGAAGTAATCTCTGGATCCGACCGACCGGCACTTGCGAACAGCTTCTGCTTCGGGCGCCACGCGGCAAGAAAGACTGAGGAAAATGGCGTCGGCTGATGCTTTTATACCCGAAGACCAACAGAGATGACGTCGGGTGGAGTGCGACATCAGCCGAAGCCGGACCCGGACTTTGGAATCCGGCCGACTGAAGGGCTGCCTGACGACAGGACAACCCAGTTGTTATGACTGCAGATGCATCCATGAAGGACATCTGGAGGATGGCGACATGATCACAACAAAATAGCATGCCAACACTACAAAGTATAGAAAGATTTTTTTTTTTTTAAGCAGAATAGACAAAGGGAAAAAAAAGCAATACCAACTATGGTACTTTAAGGAAATACACCAGTGTGTAAAGGAAGGGGAAAAATACCAACCATGGCAATTCGGAAAACACACTATAGTGTACAAAAGGGGTAGGAAAGGAAAAATACAGTTGCGTACACTTACCATAAACGTAGATGTTAGAGTGTATTCACTGTTGCACTCATCACATTTGGGTTATTTGCTTGCAGTAGCCCTCAGTCAGCCTGATTATCAAAGTCTTGGGTCTTTCGTCGGTTGCTGTCTCATCTTCCATGACGTCAGGTAGTCAGGGGTATAAAGCATGCAGCCGACGCCATTACATCAGTTTTTCTTGCCTCAGATGTCAGGTGCCCCCAAAATGGTAAGCAATTATATACAAGGTTACACCTCCAACAAAAAAGCAAATGCACCAAAAAGCTTTAAGCATAGTAAACAAGAATAGAGGTATAGCCAATAGAGTTCAGGGGCTGGAGGGACAGTAACCAGGACTGCAACAGTGAATACACTCGAACATCTATATTTAAGGTAAGTGTACACAACTGTACTATGTTCTTCGTGTTTCACTGTTGCGGTCATCACATTTGGGTTGATTCCCAAAGCTAAGGATGGCAAGAAGAAATTAGACAGCATTAGGACCAGCTATAAGGCCCTGCAAGACTGCAGTGGCAAAGCCAGCTCTGGATTTAGAAAAAATTGGCAAGTGGTAATGCCTGGTAAAGGTATGTACAGAACTCCAGGTAGCAGCTTCTAGGATGTCCCTGTTAGGGACACCTTTGAGAAAGGCTGTAGAGGTAGATGCAGCCCTGGTTGAATGTGGTCTTATCCCCTGTGGGGTAGGTTTTCCATGGTGCTTATAGCAGAAATTAATGCAATGGCCTATCCACTTAGAAATGTTTTGTTTTGAAATGGCCTTCCCCTCTGCCCCTACAGCAAATGCAACCAGCAGCTGTTCAGATTTCCTGAGAGGTTTAGTCATGTCCAAGTAAAATCTAAGTTGTCTGAGCACGTCCAAGGAGTTGCAGTATTCGTTCCCCTTTGTTCTGTGGATTAGAAAAAAAGGCTGGCAAATGAATGGACTGCTTAAGGGCCACACTGGATACCACCATGGGCATGAAGGAGGGATTGGTCCTGAGGGACACCATGTCCACATGAAAGATGATGAAAGGCTCCATTGTCATGAGGGCCTGTAATTCAGACACCCTTCTTGCTGAAGTGATGGCTAAAAGGAAGGCCGTTTTCAAAGAAAGGAATTTCAGCTCTGCATTTGCAGCTGGCTCAAAAGGAGGTAGTGAGCTTTTCCAATATAAAGTTAAGTTGCAGGCTGGAGTAGGGGCTTTCCTGGGTGGTCTTAAATTTTGGCCCCTCTAAGGAACTGCTTCAGCAGTGGATGGGAGAAGAGGGGTGGTTCTGTATTGTAATGAGCTGAAACGGCTGAGGCATGAATTTTGATGGAGGAAAAGGAAAGGCCCTTGTGAAGCATCTCAGTTAAGTATTGAAGAATCCGAGGTAAATTGGGCGCCCATCCCCTGAGCTTGGTTCCAGGAACAGAATCTTTTCCATTTTTCAGCATAGGATTTTCTAGTAGTAGGCCTCCTTGCCTCCAGAATGACATCCGTCACTTGCTTACTGAGGGATGGTAATGGAGTGATCAGGTAATTAGCCAGGCTGCCAGGTTCAGGGTTTGAAGCTGTGGGTGCAGAATCTGGCCCTCTTGCTGGGACAGCAGGGCAGGGGTCTGAGGCAGGTGCCATGGTGCCAGCAGTGACACTGCGCAAGAGGGGATACCAGTGTCGGCATGGCCAGTCTGGCGCAATCAGTATTGTCCTTGGTTTGTCCTGTTTGATCTCTAGTAGTACCTTGGAGAGGAGAGGGAGAAAGGCATAAACTGATAGGTTTTTCCAGGTGAAGGACAGGGCATCCACTTTCCAAGCTTGTTTTTGGGGAGTCCTTGTGCAGAATTTGTCCAACTGGTAGTTCTGGGGGGAAAAGTACAGTTTTGTACCTACCATAAATGTAGATGTCCGATAGATATGCAAAGTACAGTTTTGTACCTACCATAAATGTAGATGTTCGAAGATCCACATTGCTGCAGTCCTTACACTTGGGTAGTCCGCTGTCCTCGGTCGGCCCGAATATCAAAGTATTAGGCTGACGTCGGTCAAGGCGCTTAAGACTGACATCAGGACGTCAGGGTACAAATGCGCATGACCGACGTCATATCCTCAGTCTTTTCTTGCCCCAGATGTCAGAAGACCCTAAAGAGAAAGGTCAAAACCAAAAGACAGCAAAAAACAACCAACCACCCTTGCACCAACCATATGTACAATATATACAATATCCACAATATTTACAACCCAACCCACACAACCGCCTCTAACACCAGAGGGGAAGGAGGGAGGGTAAATTGGACTGCAGCAATGTGGATCTTCGAACATCTACATTTATGGTAGGTACAAAACTGTACTATGTTCTTCATCTCACATTGCTGCAGTCCTTACACTTGGGTAGAATCCCAAAGCAGAGGTAAGGCAGGATGGCAAAACTATAAAGCAGTAGGAGCTGCCAAAATGCCCTGTAAAATTGCAGTGGCAAAACCAGCCCTAGATTTAGAGTAAAGTGGAAGGTGATAATGCTTAGAGAAAGTATGCACTGAACTCCAAGCAGCCGCCTCCAAAATATCTTTAGTTGCCACCCCCCTTAAAAAAGCTGTAGAAGTGGCAGTAGCCCTAGTGGAATGAGGCCTAATCCCAGCTGGAATCTCCTTACCATGATGGGAATAACAGAAAGCAATACAAAACCCAATCCACTTAGAAATAGTTTGTTTTGACACAGGCTTGCCCTGAGAACCCAAAGCAAATGAAACAAATAACTGCTGAAACTGCCTGAACCCTTTAGTTCGGCTCAAATAATATCGCAACTGCCTGTGCACATCCAAAGTGTGCAAAATCTTTTCCCCTTTATTTTGGGGGTTTGCATAAAAAGTAGGCAAATGAATAGTTTGGTTTAAAGCCACACTAGAAACCACTTTAGGCATAAAGGAAGGATTAGTACGCAAAGACACCCTATCCTTATGGAAAATTAAGAAAGGCTCAACCGCCATAAGGGCCTGTAATTCAGAAACCCTTCTTGCAGAGGTAATGGCCAACAAAAAAGCAGTCTTCCATGATAAATATTTCAACTCGGCAGTAGCTGCAGGCTCAAAAGGTTGTAGAGTGAGTTTCTCCAACACAAAATTGAGATCCCAAGCAGGAGTAGGAGCTCACGGGGGGTCATATATTCTTTGCCCCTCTGAGAAATTGCTTAAACAAAGGATGAGAAAACAATGGTGGGTCACAGTCATAGTGAGCAGAAATTGCTGCAGCATGAACCTTAATAGAAGAGAAGGACAAACCTTTGTCCAGTAACTCAGTAAGATATTGAAGAGCCACACTTAAATTAGGCTCAGAAACATCAAATTCCTTTGCTGTACTCCAAAATAAAAATCTCTTCCATTTATCTGCGTACACTTTCCTTGTACTAGGCCTTCTGGCCTCCAAAATAACATTCAAAACTTGCTGTGGAAGCTGAGACCCTCCAGGGTTCAAAACAGAATATGCCAGGCTGTTAGGTGAAGAGAGTGAAGTTTGACATTGAGTAAATGACTGTTCTCCTGAGACAACAGGTGTGGAATCTAAGGTAAAGGCCATGGAGGCTCCCGTACCAGACTTCTCAGTAATGGGTACCAGTGCTGTCGAGGCCAATCTGGAGCTATTAAAATCATCTTTGGCTTGTCCTGTCTGACCTTCAGGAGTACCTTTGGGAAGAGAGGCAGAGGTGGAAAGGCATACACATGAAGCTTGCTCCAATTGAATGAAAGAGCATCCACTTTCCAAGCTGTGGGATGAAACCTTTTTGTGCAAAACTTTGGCAGCTGGTAGTTTAGTGGAGACACGAACAGATCTATGTCTGGAGTTCCCCATAACACTGTCAATTCCTGAAATACATGAGGATCCAATTTCCACTCGTGGGGATCCATAATTTGTCTGCTCAACACATCTGCTAAGGAGTTCTGTGCTCCTGGCAGAAACCTTGCCTGAAGATTTAGCTGTAAACTGAGAGCAGTCTCCCACAAAATCATTGCTTGTCTGCATAGAGGATAAGAATGTGTTCCCCCTTGCTTGTTGATGTACCACATGACAGTTGTGTTGTCTGTTAGAACCAACACCTGTCCTGGAAGAAGTAAATCCTTGAAAGCTATTAATGCAAATTGGACTGCTAACATCTCCTTCAAGTTGATATGTAGATGTTGAAGTCTGGCAGGCCACGTGTCTTGTACCCATTTTCCATTTAGATGAGCTCCCCAAGCTTTGTCTGAGGCATCTGTCGTTAGAATCTGACTCGCCTCTGGCCGGGTCACAGAGAGTCCCTTGTTTAGGTGACATTCCTGAGACCACCACAAAAATTCCTTTTGAATGCAAGGTATTATCTGAATGACAGTGTCCATATCTTGGCAGTGCTGTGTCCATATATGTTTGAGATACCATTGCAGCTTCCTCATATGCAGTTTGGCATTGGGAAGCACCAGAATACAAGATGCCATGAACCCCAAGGCTTGAAGGACTGTCCTTGCAGTCAGCCTGGACTGATGAGACAATTGATGGAAGTAAAGAGAAAGATTCTTTTGTTTGTCCGGGGTCAAAAAGGCCATCTGGGATGCTGTATTCAGTCTCACACCCAGAAAGCACATGTCCTGAGAGGGTACTAGACTGGACTTTATTTCGTTCACAGAATACCCCAGGCATCTTAGCACTGCTATCACATATTGTAAATGATGAAGAAGTTCGTCCTTTCCTTGGGCCAGAATCAGGCAATCGTCCAAATAAGGATAAATCTGTATTCCTCTTAGCCTGAAGAAAGCTATCACTGGAGCCAGAACCTTCGTGAACACTCTGGGCGCAGTAGATAAGCCAAAGGGCAATGCAGAGAACTGATAATGAGAAGTCCCAGCCCGAAAACGCAGATACTTCCTGCAACTTAGCCTGATAGGAACATGAAGGTAAGCCTCCTTGAGATCCAGAGTCACCATCCAGTGATCTTTGCCCAGCAGAGGTAAAAGCTGTTGTAACGCCAACATTTTGAACTTGGGAATGTCCAGATAAGTGTTGAGGATAGATAAATCCAAAATTGGTCTCCACGTGTTCCCCTTCTTTGGTACTAGGAACAGGCGAGAATAAAATCCTAGGCCCACTTCTGGCAGAGGGACCGCCCCTATTTGAAGCAGCAGAGAAATTTGTTTGTGAGCCTCTAGTCTTTGCTGAGGAGGAACGTCCGGCATGCCTTTGAAAGGAGGCAAGGTATGGAAATAAAACCTGTAACCTTGGTGTATGATATCCAATACCCATCTGTCTTGGGTAATCAAACTCCAATTTTCCTTGAAGAGTGCCAACCTTCCTCCCAAAGGTGCTGCCAGGCAAGAAGGATCTGGCAGCTGAAAGGTAGGTCATTGGGCCTGTTTACGAAAGGACTGGCCCCTGCCCTCACCAAGATTGTGCAGGTGAACTCCCTGTTCTAGGTCTGAAGGAGCTCTGAGCTCTGCCCCTACCACGTCTAGATCGACCCCTAGACTGTGAATCATAAGAAGGGTACGTCCACCCCTTAGCAGGCCAATTCCTACTAAACTGGAGGCTGAACTTGCAAAAAATCTTTAACAGCCTGCATAGACTTAGCCTTGTCTTCCATTTTCTTCAAGACTGACTCCACAGGAGAACCAAACAACACATCAGACTGTAAAGGAGCATCCAAAATCCTTGTCTTAACATGGTCAGATAAATTCTGATCCCTCAGCCAGGCGTGCCTGCGAAGTACTGACCCAGTGGCAGCCACCCTAGACGAGGCCTGTACAGCATCAAAGCCACATTGTAAAGAATGCTTACCCACCTGTTCAGAGACATGTACCAAATCTTGTAATTCTTTACACTCAATGCCTTCCGCCAGAGCATCTACCTTAGACTTCAATTGTGTAAGAAGATAATTTTGATACTTCAACATGTGAAACTGGCAATTCAAAGCCCTCATAGCTAAGGTGGAAGAAGTATAGACTTTCTTTCCCCATCTATCTAAAGCTCTGGCCTCTATCTGGAGGAACCGGATTTTTCACAACAGAGGCCTTGACACCCTTAGGTCCCTGACTAACAGTTTCTGGGTCCGCCCTAGGACTCTTATAAAGATATTTATGAGCCTCAGGCACCCTGTAATACCTATCCGATTTAACAGGAGCAGGAGGCAAAGAATCAGGATTAAGTGAAGCCTCTGCAAAAACATCTTCCACAACATCCAGAACAGGTGGTATAGCCAAAGGCCTATGCTGGGGTAAAAGCAAAAACTCCCTAAGCCTTTTCCTGGAATCAGAGAAGTCCTGACCTTCCCACTGAAAATGTTACCTCATGGAATGAAGTGTCTCTGAAAAAGAAAAATCCTCTGGAGGAGAAGCAGAAGGGGTCGAATCATCTGCATCAGAATCAGAATAAGGAGAGTACTCCTGCAAGTCTTCAGCCGAAGACTCTGAAACATCCGAAGCCTGCTCAAAACTCCCCAACTCTGGTTCCACCCTAGGCCTCTTATCAGGAGGGAGCAAAGAACCTCTAATCAAAGTAATTAAATCTTCTGCCATTTTAAGCATGTGCTTCTTGGGCACAGATCCTGTAGAACTAGGAGTGACACCAACAGAAGCTAAACCTGGCCTGCCTCTGGGAGAAGCCTTGGAAACAGAAGGAGAGGGCCTAACCACCCTAGGAAGGGAGGGGAGTACAGTAACTTGAAAAGCCCCTTCAGCCTGACCTGCCTCCTGAGAGGCCACATCCTGCAATATCAAAGTCACCCCCTGGGACTCCAGAGAAGCCTCCGGTGGAACCACCGGTTCCACTGACGCCTCTAAAGAACCGGCGTCCGGTACGGACGACTCTTCTTGCCTGGGCTTAGCTGCTTTGTCTTTGCGCTTCTTCGAAGAAGCGGGCGTTGGAGCATCCGATGGCATATTGTAATTGCACCGCTTCCCAAAGACCAACCTGGCACAATCTAACCTTCGCTTAATAGTGCGCTTATTGAACCTAGCACAAAAGCGACACCCAACAACGTCGTGCTCAGGCCCCAAACAAGGAATACACAAAGTATGATAGTCCCTATGCGGTATCTGCTTCCCACAAGAAATACAGTTATTCACTTTTTCTGACATCCGGTAAACCACTGAGGCAAGAAAAAACTAAAATATTCCCCAACGGGGTACTTAGCCAACTTTGATTCGGTCTGAAACTCCGAATTCGAAAAATTTCAGAACGCCGAACGGCACTTGCAACACTGCTTCTGCATCGGACCATGCGGCAAAAAAGACTGAGGATATGACGTCGGTCATGCGCATTTGTACCCTGCCGTCCTGATGTCAGTCTTAAGCGCCTTGACCGACGTCAGCCTAATACTTTGATATTCGGGCCGACCGAGGACAGCGGACTACCCAAGTGTAAGGACTGCAGCAATGTAAGATGAAGAACATCTGCAGTCATAACATATGGGTTGTCCTGCCTCAGGCAGCCCTTGGTCGGCCGGATTCCAAAGTCTGGGTCCGACGTCGGCTGATGTCGCATTTCTCTCCGACGTCAGAGCGGCTGGAGTACATAAGCATCAGCCGACGCCATCTTCTTCAGTGTTTCTTGCCCCAGATGCCAGGTGCCCTCCAAGGAAGGCTGTAATCAAACTGGAAGATAAAACAGATTTCCAGACAAATAAATAAGCAATAAACAGATACACCATAACAGATATCCCCAGCTAAGAGTAACAGGGATAGGAGTGGACCCAAGGCATAGAGGGGAAGGAGGGAGGGAAAACCTGACTGCAGTTGCATATCTATCGGACATCTACATTTATGGTAGGTACAAAACTGTACTATGTCCTTCAAGAATGCAACTGCAGTCATAACATATGGGTTGAATACCATAGCTTAGCTGGGGGAGGTGGAATGCTCTAAGAAAAGGATGGTGTAGCTATCAAATCCCTGCAGGACTGCAGAAGCAAAGCCTGCTCTGGATCTGGAATATAGAGGAAGGTTGTAGTGTTTGGAAAATGTATGCATGGAGCTCCATGTAGCAGCTTCTAGAATGTCTTTTGTAGGCACCCCTCTTAAGAATGCTGTAGAGGTGGCTGTAGCTCTGATGGAGTGTGGTCTGACATTGGCTGGCACACACTTTCCATGGAAGGAATAACAGAATCTGATGCAATGTCCAATCCATTTAGAAATTGTCTGTTTTGAAATTGCTTTTCCTTGTACTCCACGGGCGTAAGCTACAAAAAGCTGGTCAGACTTCCTACTGGTCTTGGTTCTGTCCAGGTAGTAGCGAAGCTGTCTGTGAATGTCCAAGGTATGCAACAGTCTTTCCCCTTTGTTCTCAGGATTGGGAAAGAAGGTAGGCAGGTGAATTGCTTGATTTAAAGAGACCCTAGATACCACTTTTGGAAGAAAGGTAGGGTTGGTTCGTAAAGAGACCCTGTCTCTGTGAAAAGTTATGAACGGTGGTATAGCCATTAGGGCCTGTAATTCCGAAACCCTTCTTGCTGAGGTAATGGCCAACAGGAATGCTGTCTTCCAGGAGAGAAATTGTAAATCCACAGAAGCTGCTGGCTCAAAGGGAGGTACAGTCAATTTTTCTAGGACAAAGTTGAGGTCCCAAGCTGGTACTGGTGCCTTTCTTGGGGGCTTTATATTCTTGATTCCTCTAAGAAATTGCCTTAACAAAGGATGTGAAAACACAGGTGGATCAGTGTTGTATCTAGCTGAGATAGCTGAAGCATATATTTTTATAGAGGAGTATGAGAGTCCATTATGTAGCATATCTGCCAAATATTCCAGGATGAGTGGGATGTTCAAAAGTGATGCATCATGGCCCTTGGTGGTATTCCAAATGCTGAATCTCTTCCATTTGGCTGAGTAAACCTTTCTGGTGGATGGTCGGCGGGCTTCTGTCAGTATCCGCTGAACTTCTTTTGAAAGAGGTAGGTTGAGATTATTCATGGGATCTCCCAAGCTGTTAGCTGTAGCGTCTGTATGTTGTGATGAACTGTCCTGAAGTTGTGTCGAGTCAAAAGTTGGGGCCATTGAGGGAGGGCCCATGTTTTGTTGTGACATATGCTCCGTAGTAGTGGGTACCAGTGCTGTCTTGGCCAGTCTGGAGCTATTAGGATCCCCTTGGGCTGCTCTGCTTTGATCTTTAGTAACACTGTGGTCATCAGTGGCAGAGGTGGAAATGCATAGATTTTTAGGGAGCTCCAGTTGAATGAGAGCGCATCTATTTTCCATGCTTTTCGATGATATGTCCTTGAACAAAACTTCTGTATTTGATGATTGAGGTGGGAGGCAAATAGGTCTATGTTCGGCCTGCCCCATGTCGAAGTGAGTCGTATAAAGATTTCTGGATGTAACCTCCATTCGTGGGGGTCTAGGAAATTCCTGCTTAGACTGTCCGCCAGAACATTGTCTTTGCCTGGAACAAACTGGGACTGCAACTGTATGTTTAGGCTCAGTGATTTTTCCCAAAGATTCATTGTCAGTCTGCAAAGGGGGTAAGAATGAGTGCCCCCCTGCTTGTTTATGTACCACATCACAGTGGTGTTGTCTGTCTGTATTAGTAGGTGGCCTGGTTGTAGTTGTTGTCCGAAGGCCTCGATGGCATGCATTACTGCCAGCATTTCTTTTTGGTTGATGTGCAGATGTGTTTCCTTTGGAGACCATTGTCCTTGAATACATCTGCCCTCCATGTGCGCCCCCCATCCAAGGTCTGAGGCGTCTGTGGTCATGGTCTGTGTTATCTGAGGTTTTTTGAATGACATACCTGTGTTTGACTGGCTTATTGAGGCCCACCACAGAAATTCCTTTTGAAGACATGGAATGAGTGGTATGGTTGCTTCTAGGTTGTTGCTGTGCTGAGACCATAAGCTTTTTAGGTACCACTGAAGCTTTCTCATGTGTAGTTTTGCTAGTGGTACCAGGAGAATGCAGGAAGCCATGTAACCCAGGGCCTGTAGGAATCTCCTTGCAGTCATCTGGGTGAGCTTTGCTAAAGTTTTGAAGTAAAGAATTAGCTTCTTTTGCTTGTCTTCTGTCAGGTAAGCCATTTGAGAGGCTGTGTCTAGTTTGGCTCCTAAGAAGGTAATTTGCTGGGATGGCTGAAGTCTTGACTTTTGAAAGTTGACTGTGTATCCCAGAGCCTGTAGCAAATGTATGACATAATTCAAGTTTTTTGTCAAAGTTAGTTTGTCGTCCGTTTGTATGAGGCAATCGTCCAGGTACGGGTAGATTTGAATCCCCTGGAGCCTGCAATGAGCAATTACTGAAGCCAGGCATTTCGTGAATACTCTGGGCAGTAGATAAGCCAAATGGCAATGCTGAGAATTGATAATGCTCTGGCCCTGCAAGAAATCTGAGGTATCTTCTGCAGCTGTGTCTGACAGGGACATGCAGGTATGCCTCCTTGAGGTCCAGAGTAATCAGCCAAGACCCCTTGCCCAGCATGGGAAGGAGTTGCTGTAGAGTCAGCATTTTGAACTTTGGTACTATGAGAAAAGTGTTTAAAGCGGACAAGTCCAGTATTGGTCTCCATTGAGTTTCTTTTCTTGGAACAAGGAACAGTCTTGAGTAAAATCCCTGACCTTGTTCTTGTTGTGGAACTTTTTCTATTGCTTTGATCTGAGCAAGCAGAGAAATTTGCTTGATAGCCTCTGCCCTCTGGTTTTGTGGCAGGTTTGGCATACCCAGTTTTCTTGGCAAGGTATGACAATGGAATCTGTAACCGTGGTCTATAATGTCCAAAATCCATTTGTCCTTTGTTAGTTTGTGCCAATTTCTTGTAAACAGAGATAATTTTCCGCCCAAAGCAGCTTCTGCTTGCTCCTTGGTCAGCGGACCTAGAGGAAAGTCATTGAGAATGTCCCTGTGGGGCGGGAGAAACCCCTGTGTCACTTCTTTGGTTTCCTGGTTGTCATTGTCGTCCCCTGTAGGATCCTCTGTATTGACCTCTTCCTCGGGCATGCCTGCTTTTGCCCCTTTGAAATCTTTGAGGATTAGGAAAGGACCAGTTTTTTGAAGGCCAGTTCCTGCTGAATCTAGGTGGCTGAACCTGGAGGAAATCTTTGACTGTCTGAACTGACTTGGCTTTTTCCTCAATGGACTTTAACACATCTTTAGCATTAGCACCAAAAAGCTTGTTCTTTTCCAAGGGTGCATCAAGAAGTTTTGCCTTAACATGATCTGGTAAAGGTTGATCTTTTAACCATGCATGTCTACGAATGACCGCCCCTGTCATAGCTGCCCTACATGAAGCTTCCAATGCTTCATATCCACACTGTAGAAAGTGATTGCTAACTTGCTGAGAATTGTATACAGCCTCCTGCAAAGACTTCCTATCTAAAGGTTCAGGGGAGGCTAATCTTTTCTGTAAATCATCTAACAGGAAATCCTGATATTGAAACATGTGAAAGAGACAACTGAGAGCTCTCATAGATAAAGTAGTGGAGGTGTAGACCTTCACCCATCTCTCTAAGGACCTTGCTTCCCTGTCGAGGGCAAAGGGTTTTTGGAGGTGGTAGCTGGAACCCCTTTAGGCCCCTGGGAAATTGTTTCTAAATCAACAGCATGGGCCCTAAAGAAATGAGAATGGGTTTCTGGGACCCTATAGTATCTGTCAGGCTTGACAGGAGCAGGAGGAAGAGTATCAGGGGTAAAACTGGAGTCAGAGTATAAATCATCCAAAACATCAAGCACAGGAGGTATAGCTAAGGGTCTGTGTTGGGGCTTTTTAAGGAAGGTTCGAAGGCGCTTTCTGGAATCTGAATATTCCTGGCCTTGCCACTTAAAATGCTCCCTCATGGAATGTAGAACTTCCCCAAAAGACATATCCTCAGGAGAAGAAGCCGAGGGGGATAGAGTCCTCTGCTTCTGAATCCTCATAGGTCTGGAAGGGCTCTTCCTGGCTTTCGGAGTAAACAGAGTCCTCAAAATCTTCATCAGTGGGGAGAGGATCAGAGGGTTCAACCCTAGGCCTCTTATCAGGAGGAGTCTGGAATCCTCTCTCAGGGTGGGCCCGGGAACCTCTGATCAGGGAAATTAAATCTGCGGCCATAGCCATGATTTGAGTTTCAGAAGTAGGCTGAGGTAAGATCTTAGCAGAAAGATGCTTGGTCTTGCTGGCTGCTTTGGCCCGTGTGTAGGCCTTGATAGACATGGACATGGGAGGCCTAGCCGCTCCACGTGCAGGAGTGACCTTATCCACAGCAATGGTCTCGGGCATTTCCTCGGATTCAGTATCCGAAGGAAAGTCAATAACTGGCGAAGTGGCCTCCGGTAACGGAGGTATCGATAAAGTGGTGTCTTCGGTTTGGAGCGGTGGAATAACCGCCTCAGAGGGAACCGGAGCACTCGCGGTTAATTTTGGTGTGGTGTCGGTGGAAGACGCGGGCCGAGGATGTCGGTCCCGGTCTTTTCGTTTCTTAGGAGTCTGCGTTGTCGGTTGTTCCAACGGCATCGTATAATCAAATTTATCACTGAAAAAGTATTCAGCGAACTCCGCCCGGCGCCTGAGAGTGCGCTTGTTAAAGCGAGCACAGGCGGCACAGGCCGAGACGTCGTGGTCTGGGCCAAGGCAAGGGAGGCAGTAAGAGTGGAAATCCTTATGAGGTATTTGTTTACCACAAGACAAACAATTATTTACTTTTTCAGTAATTTCTGACATCGGCTGAGGCAAGAAAAGGTCCCCAACGGGGTACTTAGCTTTTTTGATGACTTCGGATTCGAAGAATACAGGAGCTGACCGACCGGCACTTGCGAACTGCTTCTGCTTCGGGCACCGCGCGGCAAGAAAGACTGAAGATGGCGTCGGCTGATGCTTATGTACTCCAGCCGCTCTGACGTCGGAGAGAAATGCAACATCAGCCGACGTCGGACCCAGACTTTGGAATCCGGCCGACCGAGGGCTGCCTGAGGCAGGACAACCCATATGTTATGACTGCAGTTGCATTCTTGAAGGACATCAACCAGGTCTAATCTCTGGGCTCCCTCATTTGTTTCTCAACATGTTGAATATCTTTGGTTCCAGTTTCCACTCGTGCGGGTCCATGCGATTTCTGCTTAGTTTGTCTGCCAGTGTATTTAGCTTTCCTGGCAGGAATTGAGCCTGTAGGTGCACTTGGTAGTTCAAGGCTGTGTTCCACAGAGCCACAGCTAGTCTGCAGAGAGGGTATGAGTGGGTTCCGCCCTGCTTGTTTATGGACCACATAACAGCAGTGGTGGTGTCCATCTTTACCAATAACTGTCCCAGAAGAATGTGGCCCTTGAAGGCTGTCAGAGCATTCTGTACAGACATTTCTTTTTGATTGATATGCAGATGCATTTGACTTTGGTTCCATTTGCCCTGAATGCACTTTCCTGCCAAGTGAGCCCCCCCATTTGCCCTGAATGCACTTTCCTGCCAAGTGAGCCCCCCCATGCACAGTCTGATGAGTATGTTAGGGTTTGGGCAGCAGCGGGTATAGAGTGAATGGCAGTCCTTTGTCTTGGTGGCAGGCCTCTGCCCACCAAAGGAACTCTCTCTGTAGACAATGTATGATGGGAATCATTGATTCTAGATCCTGAGAATGTTCACACCATAGGCTTTTTAGATACCATTGTAGGTTCCTCATATGCAGTCTTGCATATGGAATTAGAATGCAAGAGGGCATGAACCCAGGGCTGGCAGTATTTTCCTTGCAGACAGCTGGGTCTTTGTGGCCAGTAGTTTGAAGTAGGCTGTCAAACGAAATTATTTCTCTGGTGTGAGGTAGGCCATCTGGGAAGTTGTATTCAAGCTTGCTCCCAGGAATACAATTTGTTGGCAGGGTACAAGATGTGAATTATTTTCATTTATGGTGTATCCCAGAGAAGTTAGCAATTTATAACCGCCAGATGATTTAATAGTATGTCCTGGCTTTCTGCCTGAATTAGACAATCGTCCTGGTATGGGTATATTTGAATATTTCTTTGCCTGCAAAATGCAATGACTGGAGCTAGGCACTTTGTGAATACCCTGGGCGGAGTAGATAAGCCAAAAGGCAGTGCAGAGAACTGATAGTGCATGTAGCCTGCTTTGAAGCATAGGTATCTACTGCAAGATTCCCTTAATGGGATGTGCAGGTAGGCTTCCTTTAAATCCAGTGTTGCCAACCAGGCATCTTTGCCTAGCATAGGAAGCAGCGGATGAAGAGTTAGCATCTTGAATTTTGGGATTACCAAAAATGTGTTTAGGAAAGACAGGTCCATGATAGGACGCCAGGAATGGTCTTTTCTGGGTACCAGGAAAAGTCTTGAGTAGAAACTGTGTCCCCATTCTTCTACTGGGACAGGTTGAATAGCCCTGATGTTTAAAAGAGAGAGAACTTGCTTTTGAGCCTCTGCCTACTGATTTGGGGGTAGATCTGGCCGTTTGGGGTTGGTAAGGAGTATAAGTGGAATCTGTATCCTTGGGAAACTATTTAAAACCCATTTGTCCTGGGTAATGAGTTCCCAATTTTTTGCCTGCAGGGCAATCTTTCACACAAAGGAACAGTCAGTTGGAAGATTTAAAGTTAAGTCACTGAGACAGTTTACCATCGGGGAGTCTTACTACTCCCTGCTTTGGAAGTGGGAGCCCCCCAATGCTTAGTCCTGTGAGTACCTTGGGACTGAAGCCTGGGTGTTCTGCTGGTTCTGGGTTTGGACTGAAAAGGCCTGGAAGAGGCAGGAAAGGACCAATTCTTAGAGGGCCAATGCCTACTAATCTGGGAGGCTGTACTTGCAGGAAATATTTAACAGTTTGCATAGATTTAGCTTTTTCCTCCATCTTTTTAAGTACTACTTCTGCTTTGTTGCCAAACAGGCAGTCTTAGTTTAAGGGAGCATCCAGCAATTTAGCTTTAACATGATCTGGCAAAGATTGCTCCTTAAGCCAAGCATGGCTTCTAAGTACAGACCGAGTGACAGCTGCCCTGCAATATACCTCTAATGAATCAAAACCACATTGCAAAGTATGTTTTTTCCACCTTGTTCAGCAGAATGCATTAAATCCTGTAAATCTTTATTTTCAGCCCAGTCAGGAATCAACAATTTTTTGTTTAAGCAATCCAATAATATTCTGCTGATACTTTAACATATGAAACTGCCAGTTTAAGGCCCTAATGGCCAAGGCTGAAGTATATACCTTCTTACCCCATCTATCCAGTGCCCTGGAATCTCTATCAGAGGGGGTAGGATTTTTGGCAGGAGTAGCCTTAATGCCCTTGGGTCCCTGTGAAATGGTCTCAAAATCCGCAGTACGATTTTTAAGGAGGAACTTGACAGTCAGGAACTCTGTAATACCTATCAAGTTTTCTGGGAGCAGGAGGTAGAGAGTCAGGGGCCAGGCTAGATTCAGAGAAGGCATCATCAACAATGTCCAGTACAGGAGGGATAGCTAAAGGTCTGTGTTGGGGCAGGAGTAAGAAATCCCTAAGCCTCTTTTTGGAGTCAGAGTAATCCTGGCTTTCCCAGCGAAAATGCTCCCTAAGAGTATGCAAGGTTTAGTACAGTTTTGTACCTACCATAAATGTAGATGTCCAATAGGTATGCATCTGCAGTCATAACATATGGGTTGTCCTGCCTCAGGCAGCCCTTCGGTCGGCCGGATTCCAAAGTCTGGGTCTGGCCTCGGCTGATGTCGCACTTCACCAGTCACAGCTGCTGGGGTATAAAGGCATCAGCCGACGCCATTTTCCTCAGTGTTTCTTGCCCCAGATGCCAGGTGCCCTCTAAGAAGGCTAAATTTGGATAAATGCAGATAATTCCAAACAGTAGAGAGCAAAATATATATATATATATATATATATACATACAAACAAATACACCATAATAGATTCCCCCAGCTAGCTAAAAGAGGGGTAAGTACCCTAGGAATACCACAGAGGGGAAGGAGGGTGGGTAATCCTGACTGCAGATGCATACCTATCGGACATCTACATTTATGGTAGGTACAAAACTGTACTATGTCCTTCAAGGATGCATCTGCAGTCCTAACATATGGGTAGAATACCATAGCCAAACTGGGGGAGGAGGCACTTAGATAATGATGGTGTAGTTAAGATCCCTTGCAAAACAGCAGTTGCAAAACCTGCTCGGGATCTGGAGTATAAAGGAAGATTATAATGCTTGGCAAATGTATGCACGGAGCTCCAAGTAGCAGCTTCTAAAATGTCTTTGGTAGCCACTCCTCGTAGGAAAGCTGTAGTGGTGGCTGTAGCTCTTGTGGAGTGAGGCCTGATATTTTCAGGAGTTGTCTTTCCATGAAAAGAGTAGCGGAATCTAATGCAATTTCCTATCCATTTTGAGATTGTCTGTTTTGAAATTACTTTTCCTTGCACTCCTGTTGCATATGCTACCAGAAGCTGGTCTGTTTTTCTGCTGACCTTAGTTCTGTCCAGATAGTAGCGCAATTGTCTGTGCACATTCAAGGTGTGTAGTAGTCTTTCTCCCCTGTTCTGTGGGTTGGGGAAGAATGTAGGTAAATGAATAGCTTGGTTCAATGATACCCTGGAGACCACCTTTGGCATAAAAGTAGGATTAGTTCTCAGAGACACTCTGTCCTGATGGAAGATAAGGAAAGGCTGGACTGCCATTAATGTCTGTAACTCAGATACCCTTCTTGCTGAAGTGATTGCTAGCAGGAATGCAGTTTTCCAAGATAAGTACTGTAAGTCTGCTGTTGCTGCTGGTTCAAAAGGGGGAAGTGTTAATTTTTCCAGCACAAAGTTGAGATCCCATGCAGGTAGAGGTGGTTTCCTTGGAGGCTTTACGTTTTTGATTCCTCTCAAGAACTGCCTGAAAAGAGGATGAGAGAAGACAGGCGGATCCATGTTGTACTCTGCTGAAATTGCTGATGCATGAATCTTAATGGAGGAGTAGGATAGGCCATTGTGGAACAGTTCTGCTAAGTATTCCAGGATGTGTGCTATGTTTGCCAATGAGACATTTTCTCCCTTGGCTGCACTCCAAATGAGGAATCTTTTCCATTTGGCTGAATATGTTTTCCTTGTGGAGGGTCTTCGAGCCTCCAGGATAATGTCCTTAACCCTCTGAGACAAATCTGGTTGATTTTGTTTTATGCAATATTCCAAGCAGTTAGCTGCAGTGTTTTCAAGTTTGGATGCAGGGTCTTGTAGTTGTTCTGAGTTAGAAGTAATGGACATAGAGGTAGAGGCCATGAGTGTGCCCGAGACATGCTTTTCAGTAGCGGGTACCAATGTTGTCTTGGCCAGTCTGGAGCTATCAGGATTACCTTTGGCTGTTCCTCTCTGATCTTCAGTAGGACTTAGTACATCAAAGGAATAGGTGGAAATGCATATGCTGTCAGGTTTTTCCAGCTGAAGGAAAGGGAGTCCACCCTCCAGGCAAGTGGGTGGTATACTCTTGAGCAGAATTTCTTTAATTGGTGGTTGTGTGGGGAGGTGAACAGGTCTATCTCTGGCATTCCCCATTTCTTCGTTATGGTTTTGAAGATATCTGGATGCAGCATCCATTCGTGAGCATCCGTGGTAGTTCTGCTTAAGGTGTCTGCTAGTGAATTTTCTTTTCCTGGTACAAATCTGGCCTGCAGTTGAATGTTGAGATCCAGGGCAAAATTCCACAGGTCCATTGCCATCCGGCATAGAGGGTATGAGTGTGTACCTCCCTGTTTGTTGATGTACCACATCAGTGTGGTATTGTCCGTCCTTATCAGCAGGTGACCTTGTTGGAGGAATGGTCTAAATGCCTGGATTGCATGTTTCACTGCCAGCATCTCCTTTAGATTTGTGTGTAGATTCAGCTGGTTTTGGGACCATAGGCCTTGTATGCACTTGTCTTCCATGTGCGCCCCCCAGCCTAGGTCTGAGGCGTCCGTGGTGATGGTCTGGCTGGGATGTGGTTTGTGGAAAGGCAATCCTTTGTTTATCTGACAGGCCTGAGCCCACCACAGGAATTCTTTTTTCAGGCATGGGATAATTGGAATCTGGGCTTCTAGACTGTGCTTGTGTTGAGACCATACATTCCTTAGGTACCATTGCAACTTTCTCATATGCAACTTGGCATGTGGAATCAATATTATGCAAGATGCCATGTAACCCAGGGCTTGCAGGACTTTCCTTGCAGTAAGCTGAGTTTGTGTTGTTAATGCCATGAAATAGACTGGTAGTTGCTTTTGTTTTTCCTCTGTGAGAAAAGCCATCTGAGTTGTTGTATCCAGTTCTGCACCCAAAAATGTTATCCTTTGGGATGGTACTAGCCTTGACTTTTGAATGTTGACTGTGTATCCCAAGGCTTGCAACAATTGTATGACATTGGCCAAATCTTTTGTTAATTTTGTCTTGTTGTCCGCTTGTATTAGGCAGTCGTCCAGGTACGGGTAAATTTGAATTCCCTGAAGCCTGCAATGAGCAATTACTGATGCTAGGCATTTCGTGAATACTCTGGGCGCAGTAGATAAGCCAAAGGGCAATGCTGAGAATTGATAATGCTCTGATCCTGCAAGAAATCTGAGGTGTCTTCTGCAATCTGGTCGTATAGGGACGTGCAGGTATGCCTCCTTGAGACTCCTTGCCCAACATGGGAAGAAGTTGCTGGAGGGTCAGCATTTGAATTTTGGAACAATGAGGTATGTGTTCAGTGCGGACAAGTCGAGAATAGGTCTCCATTGATTTTCTTTTCTTGGTACAAGGAATAGTCTGGAGTAAAATCCTTGGCCTTGTTCCATAGATGGTACCTTTTCTATTGCTCTCATCCTTAGTAAGTTGATGATTTGTTTTAGAGCCTCTGTTTTTTGGCTTGGTGGAAGGTTTGGCATTCCTCTCTTTTTTGGTAGAGTGTGGAAGTGAAACCTGTAGCCCTTGTCTATTGTTTGTAAAGTCCATTTGTCTCCTGTAATGCAATGCCAGTTGTCTGAAAATAAGGCTAGCTTTCCGCCCAAGGGTGCTTCCATTTGTTCCCTGGTAGGCGGAATCAGAGCCAAGTCATTGTGTCTGTCCTGTGGAAGTGGTTGTAGTCGTAGCTGTGGCAGCACTCCTCTGGTTGGCAGGTTGCCACTGACGACCCCTGTAGGCACTCCTAGATTGACCTCTGCCTCTTGGGCGTCTATTTCTGCCTCTCTGTGCTCTGTAAGTGTCTGGAAAGGACCAATTCTTCGAAGGCCAATTTCTGCTAAACCTCGGTGGTTGGACCTGCAAAAAATCCTTGACTGTTTGGACAGATTTTGCTTTTTCTTCCACTTTCTTTAGAACCTCCTGTGCAGGGGAGCCAAACAAACTTTGTTTCTCCATAGGAGCATCTAGGAGTTTTGACTTAACATGGTCTGGTAAGGATTGCTCTTTTAACCAGGCATGCCTTCGAATCACTGCTCCAGTCATAGCTGATCTAAAAGAAGCCTCCAGTGCATCATAGCCACATTTTAAAAAATGATTACTGACCTGCTGAGAGTTATGTACCAAATCCTGAAGGGACTTACGGTCTATAGGTTCAGGAGAGGACAGTTTTTTATTTAGCTGGTCTAACAAAAATTCCTGGTACTGAATCATGTGAAATTGACAGTTTAAGGCCCTGGCCGAAAGAGTAGCAGATGTATAAACCTTTTTACCCCATCTCTTTAATGCTCTAGATTCCCTTTCAGAGGGAAGAGGGTTTTTGGCAGAGGAAGCTGCAACACCTTTAGGGCCCTGAGAAATGGTTTCTGGGTCTGCAACATGAGCCTTATACAAGTGGTAGTGAGTGTCTGACAAATCCTGGGTGCCTGCTTCTGCAGCAGTAATTTCTGTAGCCGATTCAGCCATGGCCTGTGTGGCCTCGGTTATCGGTGGCATGCTTTCGGCCGAAGGGAGAACCGTTGACTCGGTTTTAGCCGAAACCGAGACACTCGCGGTTGGCCTAACCGTGGTTTCAGCCGAAACTGCGGGCCGCGAGTGTCGGTCCTTTTCCTTGCGCTTTTTAGCTAATTGTGTAGTCGGAGTCTCCGACGGCATTTTATATGCAAAAGCGGGACCAAAAAACTCTTCGGCAAACTCCGACCGACGTCTAAGCGTCCGTCGGTTGAAGGAAGCACAGGCTAGACAAGCTGATACGCCGTGGTCTGGGCCTAAGCAAGGAAGGCAGTAAGAGTGGAAATCCTTATGAGGTATTTGTTTCCCACAAGTTAAACAATTATTTACTTTGTCTGACATCGGCTGAGGCAAGAAAGAGTCCCTAACGGGGTACTTAGCTTTTTTAGAAGACTTCGGTAGTAGAAATCTCTGGATCTGACCGACCGGCACTTGCGAACAGCGTCTGCTTCGGGCACCGCGCGGCAAGAAAGACTGGGGAAAATGGCGTCGGCGGATGCCTTTATACCCCAGCAGCTGTGACGTCGGGTGGAGTGCGACATCAGCCGAGGCCAGACCCAGACTTTGGAATCCGGCCGACCGAAGGGCTGCCTGAGGCAGGACAACCCATATGTTAGGACTGCAGATGCATCCTTGAAGGACATCACCAAAAGAGAAATCCTCTGGAGGGGAAGCAGAGGGAATGGAGTCCTCTGCATCAGAATCCTCATAGGTAGATAAGGGTAAATCCTGGTTATCAGAGGAAATTTCAGAGTCGTGATCAGAAGAATCAGAAGGAAAATCAGTCTTAGATCTCAGAGGGGGAAGGGTGGCTTCCCCTGATTAGAGTAATACGGTCTTCAGCCATTCTTATTTGTTTTTTAGGCATAGGGGACTGATCATGCGGTCTGGGCGACTGTTTTCTAAGCATGGATCGAGTTTTAAGCAGCTCGCGGCATACCGGACTCAGAATGGGTCTCAGTAGAGGCCTGCAAATCTGACGTTGCAGGTATCAAGGGGTACGAAAGCGGCTCACTGAGTACCGGTGAACTGGCGACTAGCTTAGAAGCATCGTCAGCAGCTTTGGACCCAAGTGGTTTGTCTCTGTCTTTATCTTTGTGTTTTTTCGGAAAGTCGGTAGTCGGGTGGCTTACTGAAGCCATTTCTGGATAATTGAACAGAGTACCAAAATATTTAGAAGCGTAAATAATAGATCGAGGTTTGAATAAGACACAAAACTGACAGCGAGGTACGTCATGGTCTGGGCCTAAGCAAGGAATTCAGTACGAATGAAAATCTTTATGAAGTATTTGCTTTACACAAGAAATACAATTGTTAACTTTCACTGACATCGGTTTAGAACAAGAAAAAGGTTCTCCAACGAGGTACTTAGCTTAGTTGAAGATTTCGGTTCTGAAACTCAAAAACGAAAATTTCAGGAGTTGGCCGACCGGCACTTGCGAACTGCTTCTGCTTCGGGCACTGCACGGCAAGAAAGACTGATGTAATGGCATCGGCTGCATGCTTTATACCCCTGAATACCTGACGTCATGGAAGATGAGATAGCAACTGACGCATGACCCAAGACTTTGATAATCAGGCTGACTGAGGGCTACTGCAAGAAGATAACCCAGATGTGATGACTGCAACAGTGAAACATGAAGAACATTGCTATACAATAAACACAGCAGAAATTAACAGGTTATTTTGTATCTATAGAAGACACAAAATTAGCAAAAAAAGGAACAAGATTCCCACATCTCAAAGAAGCTCAAGAAAGTACAGTTGTGTACACTTACCATAAATGTAGATGTTAGAGTGTATTCACTATTGCAGTCATTACATTTGGGTAATCTGCTGGCAGGTTGCCCTCAGTCGGCCTGAATAACAAAGTCTTGGGTCCTGCGTTAGTTGCTGTCTCTTCTTCCATGACGTCAGGGGTATAAAAACATGCAGCAGACGCCATATTAATCAGTTTTTCTTGCCCTACATGTCAGGTGCCCCCCAAATGGGGAGCAAAAAATTTTTTTGTTTATATATATATATATATATATATATATATATATAAAAAATTTAGAACACAAAAAATACATCAACTAAAAGCAAATACACCCAAAAGGCTTTTAAGCATAGTAAAGGAAAGAAGAGGTATAATAAGAGAGAAAAGGGGGCTGGCGGGTGGGTAACCAGGACTGCAACAGTGAATACACTCTAACAACTACATTTATGGCAAGTGTACACAAAGTACAGTTTTGTACCTACCATAAATGTAGATGTCCGAACTGGATAGCATCTGCAGTCATAACAAGTGGGTTGTCCTGTCGTCAGGCAGCCCTGCAGTCGGCCGGATTCCAAAGTCCGGGTCCGGCTTCGGCTGATGTCGCACTCCACCCGACGTCATCTCTGTTGGTCTTCGGGTATAAAAGCATCAGCCGACGCCATTTTCCTCAGTGTTTCTTGCCCCA
This sequence comes from Protopterus annectens, assembly GCF_019279795.1. NCBI lineage: Eukaryota > Metazoa > Chordata > Ceratodontiformes > Protopteridae > Protopterus > Protopterus annectens. Next base: position 1,456,987,229 of record NC_056729.1, read on the forward strand.
GATGCCAGTAGCCCTCTTGCAGGCTAAAATTTGGATAGATGCCAATGTTTCCAAATAGATAGAGGTAAACACAACAATAAGCATATATGTACATATATACAAACAAATACACCATAAAGACTCCCCCAACAGCTAGCTATTAGGAGGGTAAACACCCTAGGAGTACCACAGAGGGAAGGAGGGAGGGTAATCCTGACTGCAGATGCTATCCAGTTCGGACATCTACATTTATGGTAGGTACAAAACTGCACTATGTCCTTCATGGATGCATCTGCAGTCATAACAAGTGGGTAGAATACCATAGCCAACTAGGGGAGGAGGATAAAAGTAGATTATGGTGTGTTTAGGATCCCTTGCAGTACAGCAGTGGCAAACCCTGCTCGGGATCTGGAATATAGAGGCAAATTATAATGCTTGGCAAATGTATGCACGGAGGTCCAAGTAGCCGCCTCAATAATGTCTTTGGTTGCCACTCCTCGTAAGAAGGCTGTGGTAGTGGCTGTTGCCCTTGTAGAATGAGGTCTTATGTTCTGTGGAATTGGTTTTCCATGGAAGGAGTAACAGTATCGTATGCAATTTCCTATCCATTTGGAGATTGTCTGTTTGGAAATAGCTTTTCCTTCCCTTCCTGTTGCATAGGCTACAAAAGTTGGTCAGACTTTCTGCTATTTTTGTTCTGTCCAAGTAGTAGCGTAGCTGTCTATGTACATCCAAGGTATGCAGTATTCTTTCCCTCTGTTTTGTGGGTTGGGAAAGAAGGTAGGTAGGTGGATTGCCTGGTTTAAAGATACTCTGGATACCACCTTGGGCATAAATGTAGGATTAGTTCTCATGGACACTCTATCTTGGTGGAAGATTAGGAAGGGTTGCACTGCCATTAAGGCCTGTAGTTCTGAAACCCTCCTTGCTGAAGTAATTGCCAGTAGGAAAGCAGTTTTCCATGACAGGTGTTGTAGGTCTGCTGTTGCTGCTGGTTCAAAGGGTGATAGTGTCAACTTTTCTAGCACAAAGTTTAAATCCCAGGCTGGTAATGGTGGTTTCCTTGGAGGTTTTACATTCTTGATTCCTCTGAGGAACTGCCTGAGCAAAGGGTGCGAAAAAACAGGTGGATCAAAGCTGTATTCTGCTGAAATAGCTGATGCATGTATCTTGATGGAGGAGTAGGACAGGCCTGAATGAAGAAGTTCGGCCAGATACTCCAGAATGTTAGGCATATCTATGTTTGACACATCTTTTCCTCTTTCGGTACTCCAAATGACAAACCTTTTCCATTTTCCAGCATAGTTCCTTCTTGTTGAAGGTCTGCGTGCTTCAAGAATAATGTCTAACTCTTTGGGAAAGTTCTGGAGTAGCTGCTGCTATGTGATGTTCCATGCAGTCAGTTGCAGCGTTTTTAGGTTTGGATGTATGATGCTGTAGTTGTTCTGAGTTAACATCAAAGGCATCAGGGGTATTGGCCACATATTGTTCCGAGACATGCTCTTCAGTAGTGGGTACCAGTGTTGTCTTGGCCAGTTTGGGGCTATCAGGATTATCCTTGGACGTTCTTCCTTGATTTTTAGTAGTACCTTGTGTATCAAAGGAAGAGGTGGGAATGCATATGCTGTTAGGCCTTTCCAGTTGAAGGAGAGTGAGTCCACTTTCCATGCTAGTGGGTGGAATGTCCTTGTGCAGAATTTTTTGAGCTGGTGATTGAGAGGTGACGCGAATAGGTCTATCTGTGGCATTCCCCATTTCTTTGAGATGGTCTTGAAGATGTCCGGGTGCAGCTTCCATTCGTGGGCATCCGAAGTGGTTCTGCGTAATATGTCTGCTAGAGTATTGTCTTTCCCCGGTACAAACATTGCCTGTAATTGAATGTTGTAGCTGAGTGCCAGGGTCCACAGCTCCAAGGTCATTCTGCATAGGGGGTATGAATGAGTGCCTCCCTGTTTGTTGATGTACCACATGACTGTGGTGTTGTCTGTCCTTATCATCAACTGGCCCTCTTTGAGGAATGGTTTGAACTTTTGGATTGCCAGTTTTACTGCCAGCATTTCTTTTAGATTGATGTGCAGGAGAAGTTGATCCTGTGTCCATAATCCTTGCACGCATTTGTCCAGCATGTGGGCCCCCCATCCTAGGTCTGAAGCGTCTGTTGTGATGGTCTGGCTTGGTTGACATCTGCGAAAGGGTAGGCCTGGGTTTGACTGGCATGCCTGAGCCCACCATAGGAACTCCTGTTTTAAGCATGGAATTAGTGGGATTTCTGTTTCTAGACTGTGTCTGTGTTGGGACCATAAATTCTTTAGGTACCACTGTAGTTTCCTCATATGTAGTCTGGCAAATGGGACCAAGATTATGCATGATGCCATGAAGCCCAATGCCTGCAGAAATTTTCTTGCTGTTAACTTGTTCAGTTTTGTTAGTGCCAAGAAGTAAAGAGGAAGTTCTTTTTGTTTTTCTGTAGTCAGGAATGCCATTTGTTGTACTGTGTCCAATTCCGCCCAAGAATGTCCTTGTTTGGGATGGTATCAGCCTTGACTTTTGTAAATTGACTGTGTATCCCAGTCCTTGTAGCAAGTAAATGACCCTTTGTAAATCTGTTGTCAGCTTGCTTTTGTTGTCCCTTGTAGTAGGCAGTCGTCCAGGTATGGGTAAATCTGAATTCCCTGTAGTCTGCAATGGGCGATTACTGATGCCAGGCATTTTGTGAATACTCTGGGTGCAGTAGATAAGCCAAAGGGCAATGCTGAGAATTGATAGTGCTCTGATCCTGCAAGAAATCTGAGGTATCTTCTGCAGATTGGTCGAATGGGGACGTGCAGGTATGCCTCCTTGAGATCTAGAGTTACCAGCCAAGACTCCTTGCCCAGCATGGGAAGAAGTTGCTGTAGGGTCAGCATTTTGAATCTTGGGACAATGATGTATGTATTTAAGGTGGACAGGTCGAGAATTGGTCTCCAACTTTTTTCCTTTCTTGGAACTAGGAATAGTCTGGAATAGAACCCCTTTCCTTGTTCTGCTGTTGGCACTCTTTCCACAGCTCTCATGTTTGCTAACTCCATTATCTGGCGGAGAGCCTCTGTTTTTTGATTTGGAGGTAGATTTGGCATTCCTCTTTTGACTGGTAAAGTGTGGAAGTGAAACCGGTAACCTTGATCTATGGTTTGTAAAATCCACTTGTCTTTTGTTATGTAGTGCCAGTTCTTTGAAAAATAAGGTTAACTTTCCGCCTAGAGGAGCTGCTATTTGTTCCCTGGTAGGCGGAGTTAGGATTAAGTCACTGTGGTTGTGCTGATGTAGTGGCAGTGGCTGCGTCTGTGCCTCTGTTGTTACCTTGCCACTGTCGTCCTCTGTAGGCACCTCCTCTGGATTGGTTTCTGCCTCTGGAACGTCTATTCCTGCCCCTTTGAAATTTTGTGGAGTCAGGAAAGGACCAATTTTTGGCAGGCCAGTTCCTGCTAAACCTTGGGGGTTGAACCTGCAAGAAATCTTTAACAGTTTGAACAGATTTTGCCTTTTCTTCCATTTTCTTCATAACCTGCTGGGCAGGTGTACCAAACAAACTTGTCTTGTCCATAGGAGCATCTAGCAACTTAGCTTTAACATGATCCGGTAAAGCTTGTTCCTTTAGCCATGCATGCCTTCTTATCACTGTGCCTGTCATGGCTGATCTAAATGAAGCCTCCAGTGCATCATAGCCACATTTTAAGGAATGGTTGCTAACCTGTTGTATGTTATTTACCATCTCTAATACATATTTCTTATCAAGAGATTCATCAGTGGTTAGTTTTTTAGTTAACTGATCAAGCATAAACTCTTGGTATTGTATCATGTGAAACTGACAGTTTAAAGCTCTAGCTGAGAGAGTAGCTGAAGTGTAGACCTTTTTACCCCATCTGTCTAATGACCTTGCTTCCCTTTCAGAGGGAATAGGGGTTTTAGCTGTGGTCGCGGCTACTGCCTTGGGACCCTGGGATATAGTTTCTGGGTCTGCAAGTGGGGCCTTGTAAAGGTGGTGATGAGTATCTGGCACCCTGTAAAATCTGTCTGGTTTGGCAGGGGCTGGGGGTAAAGAATCTGGAGCGGAGCAAACATCATTGAAAGCATCATCCACCACAGAGAGAACAGGAGGTATAGCTAAGGGCCTGTGCTGTGGGAGGTGCAGAAAGGTCCTAAGTCTTTTCTGGAGTCTGAAAAATCCTGTTGCTGCCATTGGAACTGTTCTCGCATGGCATGCAAGGTTTCCCAAAGGAGAATTCTTCTGGTGGGAAGCAGCTGGAATGGATTCTTCAGCATCAGAATCTTCAAAATTGGAGAAGGGAGCCTCTGGCTGGTCAGTAATGTCTGATTCATCAGCAGAATCATCAGAAGACACTGGCTCAGGGGGCTCTGCCCTAGGTCTCTTCTCTGGGGCTGAGAGGCCCTGTCTGGGTGAGATTGAGATCCTCTAATTAAAGAAATTAAATCTTCTGCCAAAGAAAGCATTTGAGAACTAGAAGAGGGCCTGGATGTGGGAGGTTTAACAGGCACTGATTTAGTAGTCTTGGCTGCTTTAGCCCTGGCGAAGGCCTTAATGGACATGGCTGCTGGAGGCCTAGCAGCACCACATGCTGGGGTAGAGACATCCAAGGGGATGGTGTCTGATAAGTCAACCACCGTAGTGGGTAAAATTTCTGAGGTCGATTCAAGAGTTGTAGCAGGGGCCTCAGTTGTAAGAATAGGTTCAGCTGTACTTTGATCAGTTTTCTCGGTTTCGCCGAAACCGAGACACTCATGTTTGCTTTACCGTGGTTTCGCCGAAACCGCGGACCGCGAGTGTCGGTCTTTATCTTTGCGTTTTTGAAGATTGGGTAGTCGGAGGATCCGGCGGCATAATGTACGCAAAATCAGTACCGAAAAACTGTTCTGCAAACTCCGACCGACGCCTAAGCGTCGCCGGTTGAAGGAGGCACAGGCCGAACAGGCTGCTACGCCGTGGGCTGGACCTAAACAAGGCAGACAGTAAGAGTGGAAATCTTTATGAGGTATTTGTTTCCCACAGGTTAAACAATTGTTAACTTTTTCTGACATCGGCTGAGGCAAGAAAGAGTCCCCAACGGGTACTTAGCTTTAGAAGTCTTCAAGTAGTATTCGGTAGAAGTAATCTCTGGATCCGACCGACCGCACTTGCGAACAGCTTCTGCTTGGCGCCACGCGCAAGAAAGACTGGGGAAAATGGCGTCGGCTGATGCTTTTATACCCGAAGACCAACAGAGATGACGTCGGGTGGAGTGCGACATCAGCCGAAGCCGGACCCGGACTTTGGAATCCGGCCGACTGCAGGGCTGCCTGACGACAGGACAACCCACTTGTTATGACTGCAGATGCATCCATGAAGGACATCTGTACTATTTCTTAGTGTTTCACTGTTGCAGTCATTACATTTGGGTAGAATCCCAAAGCTATGTTTGGGAGGATGGAATTATACAGCATTAGAAGCAGCTATAAGGCCCTGCAGGACAGCAGTGGCAAAGCCTGCCCTGGATTTAGAAAAGAGAGGTAAATGGTAATGTTTGGTGAACATATGAACTGAGCTCCTTCTGGAACGTCTCTGGTAGGAACCCCTCTGAGAAAAGCTGCAGAAGTAGATGCAGCCCTGGTGGAATGGGATCTGATCCCCTTGGGGACAGGTTTACCATACTGCATGTAGCAGAAACAAATGCAATGGCTTATCCATTTTGAAATGGCCTTTCCCTCTGCCCCTCCAGCAAATGCCACCTGTAGTTGCTCAGACTTTCTTAGAGATTTTGTCCTAAGTAGAATCTTAGTTGTCTGTGTACATCCAATGAATGCAGAATCCGCACCCCCTTGTTCTGTGGATATGGGAAAAAATTTGGCAGATGAATAGTCTGATTAAGAGCCACACTGGATACCACCTTAAGCATAAAGGATGGATTGGTCCTGAGGGCCACCCTGTCCAGATAAAAGATAATGAAAGGCTCCACTGCCATGAGAGTCTGTAGTTCTGAAATCCTTCTAGCTGAAGTGACTGCTAAAAGAAAGGTGGTCTTCCAAGAAAGAAATTTTATGTCTGCAGTAGCGGCTGGTTCAAAAGGAGGTAGAGTGAGTTTTTCCAGCACTGAGGTACTGCTTTAGCAGGGGATGAGAAAAGAGAGGAGGCTCTGTGTTGTAATGAGCCAAGATGGCAGAGGCATGGATTTTTACAGAATAAAAAGATAGGCCCTTTTGAAGCATCTCAGTTAAATATTGCAGAATCTGAGGAATATTGGGCATTGCTGAGTTTATTCCTTGTGCTTGGTTCCAGGCACAGAATCTTTTCAATTTATCAGCATAAGATTTTCTAGTACTAGGCCTTCTAGCCTCCAAAATGACATCCATCACAGGTTTACTGAGAGATGTGACTGGTGAAATTAGTTGATTAACCACGCTGCAAGATTCAGAGTTTGGAGCAGAGTGTGCAGAATTTGATAGTTCTGTGCTGAGACAGTAGATGAGGTGTCTGTGGCAGGTACCACGGAGGAAGGTGTGATATATTGCATAGAAGCAGGTACCAGTGTTGGCGAGGCCAGTCTGGAGCAATCAGAATCATTTTCGTTTTTTCTGTCTGACTTAGTAAAACCTTGGACGGCAGACGCAGAGGGGGAAAGGCATAGACTGATAGGTTTTTCCAGCTGAAGGATAGAGCATCCACTTTCCAAGCTTTTTTTGTGATGAATTCTTGCGCAGAATTTGTCCAACTGATAGATCTTTTTGCCTCTCCCCAAAACTATGTCTGAGCTCCCCCATTTTCGTGTCAACATGCTGAAGATTTGTGGATCCAGTTTCCATTCGTGTGGGTCCATAAGGTTTCTGCTTAGTTTGTCTGCCAGAGTATTTTGCTTTCCTGGCAGGAATTGAGCTTGTAGATGTATTTGGTAAGTCAATGCTGTGTTTCAAAAGGCCATGGCTAGTCTACAAAGGGGGTAGGAGTGGGTACCCCCCTGCTTGTTTATGTACCACATAACTGTGGTGTTGTCCGTCTTTATCAGTAGATGTCCTGGATGAAGACAGTCCTTAAAGGCTGTCAGAGCATTCTTTACAGCTAGCATTTCTTTCTGGTTGATATGTAGGTGCATTTGATTTGGGCTCCATTCACCCTGAATGCATCCCCCTGCCAGATGGGACCCCCCAAGCATAGTCTGATGCGTCGGTAGTCAGGGTTTGGGTGGCAGGGGGTAGAATGAATGACAGTCCCTTGTTTTGGTGACAGGCCTCTGCCCACCATAGGAACTCCTGTTGCAGGCAAGGAAATAGAGGAATAATTGTTTCTAGGCTGTGACGATGTTGACTCCATAAACTTTTTGGGTACCATTGAAGTTTCCACACATGCAGTCTTGCATATGGAATTAGTAGAATACAGGAAGCCATGAACCCCAAAGCCTGCAGAATTTGTCTTGCAGATAGCTGGGTTTTTGTGGCCACTAGTTTGAAGTAGGTCATCAATTGAATTTGTTTGTCTGGCGTGAGGTAAGCCATCTGGGCAGTTGTATTCAAGCTTGCACCCAGGAATGTAATTTGAGAGGTTACCAGTTGTGATTTATTTTCGTTTATGGTGTACCCTAGGAATGTTAGAAGCCTTTTTACAAACGCCAGATGTTGTAGAAGAGTTGTCCTTGTTTTCTGTCTGAATTAGACAATAGTCCAGATAAGGGTAAATCTGAATGTTTCTTTGTCTGCAAAATGCAACCACTGGTGCCAGGCACTTTGTGAAGACCCTGGGTGCAGTAGATAAGCCAAAGGTCAGTGTAGAGAAAATACAGTTTTGTACCTACCATAAATGTAGATGTCCGATAGATATGCAACTGCAGTCCTGACATATGGGTTGTCCTGCAGCCCTTCAGTTGGCCGGATTCCAAAGTCTGGGTCCAGCGTCGGCTGATGTCGCCTCCTCCCCGACGTCAGAGCGGCTGGAGTATAAAGGCATCCACCGATGCCATCGTCTTCAGTGTTTCTTGCCCCAGATGCCAGGTGCCCTCCAAGGAAGGCTAAATTTTGTGAATGGATAAGCAAAAAATTCCAGACATGCACAACAGTAATAAACAGATACACCATAACACAGCTAAAAAAGGAGAGGGGGAATGGACCCAAGGAAAAAAGCAGAGGGTAGGAGGGAGGGAAAACCTGACTGCAGTTGCATATCTATCGGACATCTACATTTATGGTAGGTACAAAGTACAGTTTTGTACCTACCATAAATGTAGATGTCCGATAGGTATACATCTGCAGTCATAACATATGGGCATGTCCTGCCTCAGGCAGCCCTTCGGTCGGCCGGATTCCAAAGTCTGGGTCTGGCCTCGGCTGATGTCGCACTTTCCCCGACGTCAGAGCGTCTGGGGTATAAAAGCATCAGCCGACGCCATTTTCCTCAGTGTTTCTTGCCCCAGATGCCAGGTGTCCTCTAGGAAGGCCAAATTTGGAGGAATGCAGTAAATTCCAAACATTTTCCAAAATATATATATATATATATATATATATATATATATATACACACAAACAAATACACCATAATAGATCCCCCAGCTAGCTAATGGAGGGGTAAGCACCCTAGGAATACCACAGAGGGGAAGGAAGGAGGGTAAACCTGACTGCAGATGCATACCTATCGGACATCTACATTTATGGTAGATACAAAACTGTACTATGTCCTTCAAGGATGCATCTGCAGTCATAACATATGGGTAGAATACCATAGCCAATCTGGGGGAGGAGGTACTAAGAAAAGGATGGTGTAGTTAAGATACCCTGCAGGACTGCTGTAGCAAAACCTGCTCTGGATCTGGAGTATAAAGGTAAATTGTAATGCTTGGCAAATGTATGCACGGAGCTCCATGTAGCAGCTTCTAAAATGTCCTTGGTAGCCACCCCTCTTAGGAAGGCTGTAGTGGTGGCTGTGGCCCTCGTGGAATGAGACCTAATGTTTGCAGGAACCGTCTTTCCATGAAAGGAGTAACAAAATCGAATGCAATTTCCTATCCACTTTGAAATTGTCTGTTTGGAAATTGCTTTTCCTTGCACCCCGGCAGCATATGCTACAAGAAGTTGGTCAGTCTTTCTGTAACTTTTAGTTCTGTCCAAGTAGTAGCGTAGTTGTCTGTGTATATCCAGGGTGTGTAGAAGTTTTTCCCCTTTATTTTGTGGATTTGGGAAGAATGTAGGCAAGTGAATAACTTGGTTCAAGGATACCCTAGATACCACCTTTGGCATAAAGGTAGGATTGGTTCTCAATGAAACTCTGTCCTGATGGAAGATAAGGAATGGTTGTACTGCCATTAAAGCTTGTAACTCAGATACTCTTCTTGCTGAAGTTATGGCCAGAAGGAATGCAGTTTTCCAAGACAAACTGTAGATCCGCCAATGCTGCTGGTTCAAAGGGAGGAAGTGTTAGTTTCTCCAGCACAAAGTTGAGATCCCAAGTAGGTAAAGGACGTTTCCTTGGAGGATTGATGTTTCTGATTCCTCTCAGAAATTGCCTGAGGAGAGGATGCGAGAAGATAGGTGGATCAACATTGTATTCTGCTGAGATTGCTGAGGCATGAATCTTAATGGAAGAATAGGACAGGCCATTGTGGTACAATTCTGCTAAGTATTCCAGAATATGTGCCATGCTCGCCACTGTCACATCTAAGCCTTTTGTTGTGTTCCAAATAAGAAATCTTTTCCATTTTGCTGAGTATGTCTTCCTTGTGGAAGGCCGGCGAGCTTCCATAATAATGTCCTTTACTCTCTGTGATGAGTTATTCTGAGGGGGGTTTATGGGATTTTCCAGGCAGTTAGCTGCAATGTTTTCAAGTTGGGATGCATGATCTTGAAATTGTTCTGCGTCAGAAGAAGTGGCCAAAAGGGTAGAGGCCACGGTTTCGTCTGTGACATGCTCCTCAATAGTGGGTACCAGTGCTGCCTTGGCCAGTCTGGAGCTATCAGAATCACTCTTGGCTGTTCTGCCCTGATCTTCAGTAAAACCTTGGACATTAATGGGAGAGGTGGGAAGGCATAGACTTTTAGAGCTTTCCAGCTGAAAGAGAGAGAGTCTACCCTCCAAGCTTGTGGGTGGTATGTCCTTGAGCAGAATGTCTTCAGTTGGTGATTGTGGGGCGAGGCAAACAGATCTATCTCCGGCTTTCCCCATGCTTGTGTTATGAGTAGAAAGATGTCTGGGTGCAGCAGCCATTCGTGTGCATCCATGGTAATTCTGCTTAAGCTGTCTGCCAGTGCATTTTCTTTCCCTGGCACGAACTGGGACTGCAGTTGGATATTGAGTTTCAAGCATAGTTCCCATAGATTCATGGCCAGCCTGCATAGAGGGTAGGAATGCGTGCCTCCTTACTTGTTTATGTACCACATGACTGTGGTGCTGTCTGTCCTTATTAACAGGTGGCCTTGATGGAGGAAAGGTTTGAAGGCCTCGATTGCGTGCATCACTGCCAGCATTTCCTTTTGGTTTATGTGCATGCGCAGCTGTCCTTGAGACCATAGGCCCTGGATACATTTGCCCTCCATGTGTGCTCCCCATCCTCGATCTGAAGCGTCTGTGGTGATGGTTTGCTGTGTTTTGGTTTGTTGAAAGGCAACCTCTGTTGGACTGGCAGGCTTGAGCCCACCACAGGAATTCCTTTTGAAGGCAAGGAATGATTGGTATCAAAGTTTCCAAACTGTGACTGTGCTGAGACCATACACTCCTTAGGTACCATTGTAATTTTCTCATATGCAGCCTGGCTTGTGGAATCAGAATTATACAGGATGCCATGTAACCCAGGGCCTGCAGGATTTTCCTTGCAGTTAGCTGAGTTTGTCTTGTCAGATTCATGAAGTAATCCGGAAGTTGTTTGTTTTTCTTCTGTGAGAAAGGCCATTTGGGTGGTTGTGTCTAGATCTGCACCCAAAAAGGTTATCCTTTGGGATGGAACAAGTCTTGATTTTTGGATGTTGGCTGTGTATCCCAAGGCCTGCAATAGGTGGATGGCATAGTCCAAGTCCTTTATCAAATTTTTCTTGTTGTCCGCTTGTATAAGGCAGTCGTCCAGATATGGGTAGATTTGAATCCCCTGAAGTCTGCAGTGTGCAATTACTGATGCCAGGCATTTCGTGAATACTCTGGGCGCAGTAGATAAGCCAAAGGGCAATGCTGAGAATTGATAATGCTCTGATCCTGCAAGAAATCTGAGGTGTCTTCTGCAACTTTGCCGAATAGGGACATGCAGGTATGCCTCCTTGAGATCTAGAGTCACCAGCCAAGACTCCTTGCACAGCATGGGAAGAAGTTGCTGTAGGGTCAGCATCTTGAATTTTGGCACAATGAGGTAAGTATTCAGTGCGGACAGGTTGAGAATAGGCCTCCATTGATTTTCTTTTCTTGGAACAAGGAATAATCTGGAGTAAAATCCTTGGCCTTGTTCTGAAAGAGGTACCTTTTCTATGGCTTTCATTTGTATTAAGCTGTTGATCTGTTTTAAAGCCTCTGCCCTCTGATTTGGTGGCAGGTTTGGCATTCCGTTTCTTCTTGGCAAAGTGTGGAAGTGGAACCTGTATCCTTTGTCTATTATTTGCAGTGTCCATGTGTCCCTTGTAATGTAATGCCAGTTTTTTGAGAATAAAGAAAGCTTTCCGCCCAATGGTGCTTCCAATTGAGCCCTGGTCGGCGGAATCAAAGGAAAGTCATTGAGTCTGTCCAGGTGTAGTAGTAGTTGTTGCTGTTCCTGCACTACCTCCCTGGTTGGCAGGCTGCCACTGACGGCCTCTGTAGGAGCCTCTAGCTTGCCCTCTATCTCTGGGACGCCTGTTCCTGTCCCTCTGGGATCTGTCCGAGTCTGGAGAGGACCAATTCTTAGTAGGCCAGTTTCTGCTGAATCTCGGTGGTTGTACTTGCAGAAAGTCCTTAACTGTTTGCACAGATTTTGCCTTTTCTTCAAATTTCTTTAAGACCTCCTGAGCCGAGGAACCAAATAATTTTTATTTTTCCATTGGAGCATCCAGGAGTTTAGCTTTAACATGGTCTGGTAAAGATTGTTCCTTCAACCAGGCATGCCTACGAATAACTGCCCCAGTCATAGCTGACCTACATGAAGCTTCCAGTGCATCATAACCACACTGCAAAAAATGATTACTAACCTGCTGTGAGTTATGTACCAGATCCTGAAGGGATTTACGGTCAAGGGGTTCAGAAGAGGAAAGCTTCTTATGCAATTCATCTAACAAATACTCTTGGTACTGTATCATGTGAAATTGACAATTTAATGCCCTCATGGAGAGAGTTGCAGAAGTATATACCTTTTCCCCATCTCTCTAAAGCTCTAGACTCCCTTTCAGAAGGTAGAGGATTTTTGGCAGTGGCAGCTGCAACCCCTTTTGGGTCCTGAGAAATAGTATCTGGGTCTGCAGAATGGGCCTTGTACAGATGTAGATGAGAATCCGGGACCCTGTAGTATCTATCAGGTTTGGCAGCAGCCGGAGGGAGAGAATCAGGGGCTGTACTAACATCATTGTACACATCAATAACATTCAAAGCAGGAGGTATAGCTAAGGGCCTATGCTGAGGTAAATGTAAAAAGGTCCTTAATCTCTTTCTAGAATCAGAAAATTCCTGACCCTGCCATTGAAATTGTTCTCTCAGAGTGTAGTGTCTCACCAAAGGAAAACTCTTCAGGAGGGGAGGCCGAAGGGATAGATTCTTCAGCATGAGAATCCTCGTAGGCAGAATAAGCCTCCTCCTGGTGATCTGACAACACAGATCCATCCGTAGACTCATCTGAAGAGTGTAGGTCAGAGGGCTCAGTCCTGGGCCTTTTGTCTGGTGGTGGGTGAGAGCCCCTGTCCGGGTGAGGCTGAGAACCTCTAAAGAGATAAGATCCTCTGCAAGGCTGAGGATCTGAGAACTAGAAGAAGGTCTCTGAGAGGTAGTCTTGGGAGGCAAAGCTTTAGCAAGTTTAGCAGCTTTAGTCCTGGAAAAAGCCTTAATGGACATGGATGCAGGGGGTCTGGCTGCACCACGTGCAGGAGTAGACTTGTCCAAAGGAATAGTGTCGGACAATTCCTGGGCACGGATTTCAGTAGGTAGCTCAGTAGCCGACTCAGCCGGGGCCTCCAGGGCCGCGGTGGTCGGTTGATTGGATTCGGTTAAAGGAAGTACCGAGGACTCTGTTTCGGCCGAAACCGAGACACTCGCGGTAGGCCTAACCGTGGTTTCAGCCGAAACCGCGGGCCGTGAGTGTCGGTCCTTGTTCTTCCGTTTTTTCACCAAATGCAATGTCAGAGTCTCCGATGGCATCTTATATGCGAAATTAGCCCCAAAGAATTCCTCTGCAAACTCCGACCGACATCTAAAAGTTCGTCGGTTGAAGGAAGCACAGGCTGAACAGGCCGAGACGTCGTGGACTGGGCCTAAGCAAGGGAGGCAGTAAGAGTGGAAATCCTTATGAGGTATTTGTTTCCCATAAGATAAACAATTATTTACTTTATCTGACATCGGCTGAGGCAAGAAAGAGTCCCCAACGGGGTACTTAGCTTTTTCGAAGTCTTCGGTAGCTGAATCACAGGAGCTGGCCGACCGGCACTTGCGAACTGCTTCTGCTTCAGGCACCACGCGGCAAGAAAGACTGAGGAAAATGGCGTCGGCTGATGCTTTTATACCCCAGAAGCTCTGACGTCGGGGAAAGTGCGACATCAGCCGAGGCCAGACCCAGACTTTGGAATCCGCCGATCAAGGGCTGCCTGAGGCAGGACAACCCATATGTTATGACTGCAGATGCATCCTTGAAGGACATCTGTACTATGTCCTTCAAGAATGCAACTGCAGTCCTGACATATGGGTTGAATACCATAGCCAAGCTGGGGGTGGTAGGATCTAAACAAGGGATGGTGTAGCTAAAAGACCCTGCAGGACTGCAGAAGCAAAGCCTGCTCGGGATCTGGAGTATAAAGGCAGGTTGTAGTGTTTGGTAAATGTATGCACGGAGCTCCATGTAGCAGCCTCTAGAACGTCCTTTGTAGCCACACCTCTTAGAAAGGCTGTGGATGTGGCTATAGCTCTGGTTGAGTGTGGCCTAATATTGGCTGGCGCACCCTTTCCATGGAAGGAGTAACAGAATCTGATGCAGTGTCCAATCCATTTTGAAATTGTTTGTCTGGAGACTGCCTTTCCTTGCACTCCGGCAGCATAGGCTACAAATAGTTGGTCAGACTTCCTGGTGGTCTTTGTTCTGTCCAAGTAGTAGCGTAATTGTCTGTGTATGTCTAAAGTATGCAACAGCTTTTCCCCTTTATTTTGAGGATTGGGAAAGAAAGTAGGCAGGTGAATTGCTTGATTTAGAGACACCCTGGATATCACTTTTGGCATGAATGAAGGATTGGTCCTTAGAGAAACTCTGCCCTGATGAAAAATGAGAAAGGGAGGTACTGCCATGAGGGCCTGTATCTCCGAGACTCTTCTTGCTGAGGTAACTGCCAACAGGAAGACCGTTTTCTAGGAGAGAAATTGCATTTCTGAAGATGCTGCTGATGCCCTTCAAGGATGCATCTGCAGTCATCACATATGGGTTGTCCTGCCTCAGGCAGCCCTTCGGTCGGCCGGATTCCAAAGTCTGGGTCTGGGCTCGGCTGATGTCGCACTTTCCCCGACGTCAGAGCGTCTGGGGTATAAAAGCATCAGCCGACGCCATTTTCCTCAGTCTTTCTTGCCGCGTGGTGCCCGAAGCAGAAGCAGTTCGCAAGTGCCGGTCGGCCAGCTCCTGTGATTCAGCTACCAAGACTTAAAAGCTAAGTACCCGTTGGGACTCTCTCTGCCTCAGCCGATGTCAGATAAAGTTAATAATTGTTTAACTTGTGGGAAACAAATACCTCATAAGGATTTCCACTCTTACTGCCTCCCCTGCCTAGGCCCAGACCACGACGTCTCGGCCTGTTCAGCCTGTGCTTTCTTCAACCGACAAACTCTTAGACGTCGGTCGGAGTTTGCAGAGGAATTCTTTGGGGCTAGTTTTGCTTACAAGATGCCGGAGACTCCGTCTTCGCATTTAGTTAAGAAACGGAAGGACAAGGACCGACACACGCGGGCCGCGGTTTCGGCTGAAACCACGGTCAGGCCTACCGCGAGTGTCTCGGTCTCGGCTGTAACAGAGTCCTTGGTACTTCCGATTACCGAAACCGCACAACCGACTACCTCAGCCCCGGAGGCCCCGGCCGAGTCGGTTATTGAATTACCTTCTGAAACTGGTGTACAGGAACCTTCAAACACCATTCCTTTAGACAAGTCTACTCCTGCACGTGGTGCAGCCAGACCTCCTGCATCCATGCCCATTAAGGCTTTCTCTAGGGCTAAAGCTGCTAAACTTACTAAAGCTTTGCCTCCCAAGGTTACCTCTCAGAGGCCTTCTACTGGCTCACAGATTCTTAGCTTAGCAGAGGATCTTATCTCCCTAATTAGAGGTTCTCAACCTCATCCGGACAGGGGCTCTCAACCACCTCCAGACAAAAGGCCCAGGGTTGAGCCTTCTGACCCCCACTCCTCAGATGAGTCCACTGATGGCTCTACTCTGTCAGACCACCAGGAGAAGGCTTATTCGGCCTACGAGGATTCTGATGCTGAAGAATCTATTCCCTCGGCCTCCCCTCCTGAAGAGTTTTCCTTTGGAGAGACATTACACTCTATGAGAGAACATTTTCAATGGCAGGGGCAGGAATTCTCTGATTCTAGAAAGAGATTAAGGACCTTTTTACATTTACCTCAGCATAGGCCTTTAGCTATACCTCCTGTTTTGAATGTTATTGATGATGTGTACTCTGTTGCTAGTACAGCCCCTGACTCTCTCCCTCCGGCTCCTGCCAAACCTGATAGGTACTACAGGGTCCCGGACTCACATCTACACCTGTACAAGGCCCACTCTGCTGATCCAGAAACTATTTCCCAGGGCCCAAAAGGGGTTGCAGCTGCCACTGCTAGAAATCCTCTACCCTCTGAAAGGGAGTCCAGAGCTTTAGAGAGATAGGGTAAGAAAGTGTATACTTCTGCAACTCTTTCCATGAGGGCATTAAATTGTCAATTTCATATGATACAGCACCAAGAGTATTTGTTAGATGAATTGCATAAGAAACGGTCTTCTTCTGAACCCCTTGATCGCAAATCCCTTCAGGATCTGGTACATAACTCCCAGCAGGTTAGTAACCATTTCTTGCAGTGTGGTTATGATGCATTGGAAGCTTCATGTAGGTCAGCTATGACAGGTGCAGTCATACGCAGGCATGCCTGGCTGAAGGAACAATCTCTGCCAGACCATATTAAAGCTAAGCTTTTGGATGCTCCTATGGAAAAGCAAAAATTATTTGGTTCCACGGCTCAAGAGGTCTTAAAGAAATTTGAAGAAAAGGCAAAATCTGTGCAAACAGTCAAAGACTTTCTGCAAGTCCAACCACAGAGATTCAGCAGAAATTGGCCTACTAAGAATTGGTCCTTTCCGGAATCGGACAGATCTCCGAGAGGCAGGAATAGGCGTGCCAGAGGTAGAGGGCAAGCTAGAGGCTCCTACAGAGGCAGTCAATGGCAGCCTCCCAACCAGAGAGGTAGTGCAGGAACTACAACTGCTACACCAGGACAGACTCAATGACTTTGTTTTGACTCCCCCGACCAGGGCTCAATTAGAAGCACCTTTGGGCGGAAAGCTTTCTTTATTTTCAAAAAATTGGCACAGCATTACAAGGGACACATGGACACTGCAAATAATAGACAAAGGATACAGGTTCCATTTCCACACATTGCCAAAAAGAAAAGGCATGCCAGACCTGCTACCAAATCAGAGGGCAGAGGCTTTGAAACAAATTTCCAACTTAATACAAATGAAAGCTATAGAAAAGGTACCTCTTTCAGAACAAGACCAAGGATTTTACTCCAGATTATTCCTTGTTCCAAGAAAAGAAAATCAATGGAGGCCTATTCTCGAATTGTCCGCACTGAATACTTACCTCATTGTGCCAAAATTCAAAATGCTGACTCTACAGCAACTCCTTCCCATGCTGGGCAAGGGGTCTTGGCTGGTGACTCTAGACCTCAAGGAGGCATACCTGCATGTCCCTATCAGACAAAGTTGCAGAAGACACCTCAGATTTCTTGCAGGGTCAGAGCATTATCAATTCTCAGCATTGCCATTTGGCTTATCTACTGCGCCCAGAGTATTCACGAAATGCCTGGCATCAGTAATTGCACACTGCAGACTTCAGGGGATTCAAATTTACCCATATCTGGACGACTGCCTTATACAAGCGGACAGCAAGCAAACTTTGTTAAAGGACTTGGATTATGCCATCCACCTACTGCAGGCCTTGGGATATACAGTGAACATCCACAAATCAAGACTTATTCCATCCCAAAGAATAACTTTTCTGGGTGCGGATCTAGACACAACCACCCAAATGGCCTTTCTCACAGAAGAAAAAAGTACAGTTTTGTACCTACCATAAATGTAGATGTCCGATAGATATGCAACTGCAGTCATAACATATGGGTTGTCCTGCCTCAGGCAGCCCTCGGTCGGCCGAATTCCAAAGTCTGGTCCGGCGTCGGCTGGTGTCGCCTCCTCTCAGACGTCACAACAGCTGGAGTATAAAGGCATTGGCCGACGCAATCTTCTTCAGTGTTTCTTGCCCCAGATGCCA
This sequence comes from Protopterus annectens, assembly GCF_019279795.1. Taxonomy (NCBI): domain Eukaryota; kingdom Metazoa; phylum Chordata; order Ceratodontiformes; family Protopteridae; genus Protopterus; species Protopterus annectens. The sequence goes on from NC_056729.1 coordinate 1,457,004,893, forward strand.
GGTGCCCTCCTAGGAAGGCTAAATTTGGTGAATGGATAAAAAATTCCAGACATGCACAACAGTAATAAACAGATACACCATAGGAGATACCCCCAGCTAATAGGAATAGGGGTAGGGACCCATAAAGAAAGTTGTAGAGGGGTAGGAGGGTGGGAAAATCCGACTGCAGTTGCATATCTATCTGACATCTACATTTATGGTAGGTACAAAACTGTACTATGTCCTTCAAGAATGCAACTGCAGTCATAACATATGGGTTGAATACCATAGCCAAGCTGGGGGTGGATGGAACTAAGAGAGGGATGGTGTAGCTAAAATGCCCTGCAGGACTGCCGAAGCAAAGCCTGCTCGGGATCTGGAGTATAAGGGCAGGTTGTAGTGCTTGGTAAATGTATGCACGGAGCTCCATGTAGCAGCCTCTAAAATGTCCTTTGTTGCCACTCCTCTTAGGAAAGCTGTGGCTGTGGCTATAGCTCTGGTGGAATGTGGCCTAATATTGGCTGGCACACCTTTTCCATGGAAAGAGTAGCAGAATCTGATGCAGTGTCCAATCCATTTTGAAATTGTTTGTTTGGAGATTGCTTTTCCTTGTACTCCAGCAGCATAGGCCACAAACAGTTGGTCAGACTTTCTGGTGGCCTTAGTTCTGTAGTAGCATAGTTGCCTGTGTATGTCCAAAGTATGCAGCAGTTTTTCCCCCCTATTTTGAGGATTGGGGAAGAAGGTAGGCAGGTGCATAGCTTGATTTAGAGACACCCTGGAAATAACTTTTGGCAAGAATGTAGGATTGGTTCTTAGAGAAACTCTGTCCTGATGAAAAATGAGGAAGGGAGGCACTGCCATAAGTGCCTGTATCTCTGAGACTCTTCTTGCAGATGTGACTGCCAATAGAAAGACTGTTTTCCATGATAGAAATTGCATTTCTGAAGTTGCTGATGGCTCAAAAGGAGGAAGAGTTAATTTTTCCAAAACGAAACTGAGGTCCCATGCAGGTACTGGCTGTTTTCTGGGAGGTTTGATATTCTTTATCCCTCTTAGGAACTGTCTTAGCAAAGGATGTGAAAACAGTGGTGGGTCACAATTGTATTTTGCTGAGATTGCTGAGGCGTGAATCTTTATAGAAGAGTATGAGAGTCCAGTATGAAACATTTCTGCCAAGTATTCTAATATCTGGGGTATACTCAGTAATGTTGTGTCCTGACCCCTGTTGGCATTCCAGATGCTGAATCTCTTCCACTTGGCTGAATAGGTTTTTCTGGTGGAAGGTCTGCGTGCTTCCAGTAAGATCTCTTGAACTGTTTTGGAAAGAGAGTTAGCTGGAGGAGTTATGGTAACCTCCAGGCTGTCAGATGCAATGTTTTCAGGTTTTGATGGACAGTCCTTTAATTGTGTTGTGTTAGAAGCAGGGGCTATAGGGTCAGAGGCCACGGTCTGGTCCAAGTTATGTTCAACAGCAGTGGGTACCAGTGTTGCCTTGGCCAGTCTGGAGCTATCAAAATGCCTGTTGGTGGTTCTGCTTTGATCTTCAGTATCACCTTGGTCAGCAGATGTAGAGGAGGGAATGCATAAATTTTTAGGGAATTCCAGCTGAAGGAGAGAGCATCCGTTTTCCAGGCTAGAGGATGGTGGGTCCTTGTGCAGAATTTCCCAGGTGATGATTTAAGTGGGAAGCAAAGAGATCTACGTCTGGTCTTCCCCATGTCTTTGTTAGTTGTGAGAAAATGTGAGGATGCAGCATCCATTCGTGTGGATCCAAGAAATTTCTGCTCAGGTTGTCCGCCAGTACATTGTCCTTGCCTGGCACAAACTGGGATTGCAAATGTATCTTCAGACTCAGGGATTTTTCCCATAGAAGCATTGTTAGTCTGCAGAGGGGATAAGAATGAGTGCCTCCCTGCTTGTTTATATACCACACGACAGTGGTGTTGTCTGTCCTTATTAGCAAACGTCCTTGTTGTAGTGATTTTTCGAAAGTCTCGATTGCATGCATCACTGCCAACAACTCTTTTTGGTTTATGTGCAGATGTCTTTCCTTTGGTGTCCATAGACCTTGAATGCATCTGCCCTCCATGTGCGCCCCCCATCCATGATCTGAGGCGTCTGTTGTAATAATTTGACCTGCTTGAGGTCTGTTGAAAGACATGCCTTTGTTTAACTGACTTGCTTGAGCCCACCACAAAAATTCCTTTTGCAGACATGGAATAAGTGGGATTACGTCCTCTAGGCTTTGGCTGTGTTGGGACCATAAGTTTTTAAATACCAATGCAGCTTTCTCATATGAAGTCTTGCAAAGGTATCAGAAGAATGCAAGATGCCATGAACCCCAGGGCCTGCAGGATTTTCCTTGCAGTCAGCTGGGAGAGTTTTGCTAGGCCTTTGAAGTACTCTGGTAACTGCTGTTGTTTTTCATCTGTGAGGTAGGCCATTTGAGTTTCTGTGTCCAGTTTGGCTCCTAGGAAAATAATCTGTCGGGATGGCAGTAGTCTTGACTTCTGAATGTTGACTGTGTATCCCAAGGCCTGCAGTAGTTGAATGACATAGTCCAAGTTTGCTTTTAAGGTTTGTTTGTTGTCTGCTTGTATGAGGCAGTCGTCCAGGTAGGGGTATATTTGAATCACCTGGAGTCTGCAGTGTGCCACTACTGATGCCAGGCATTTCGTGAACACTCTGGGCGCAGTAGATACGCCAAACGGCAATGCTGAGAATTGATAATGCTCTGTTCCTGCAAGAAATCTGAGGTATCTTCTGCAGCTTTGATTGGGACATGCAGGTATGCCTCCTTGAGGTCCAGAGTGACCAGCCAAGACTCCTTGCCCAGCATGGGAAGGAGTTGCTGCAGCATCAGCATTTTGAACTTTGGCACAATAAGAAAAGTATTTAGAGTTGACAAGTGCAGTATAGGTCTCCATTTGTTTTCTTTTCTTGGAACAAGAACAGTCTTGAATAAAATCCCTGGCCTTGTTCCTGAGGAGGAACCCTTTCTATTGCTTTTATACTTAACAGCTTTGAAACTTGAGTGAGTGCCTCTGCCCTTTGATGATGTGGCAGGTTTGGCATGCCTTGTCTTATTGGTAAGGTATGGAAGTGGAATCTGTAACCCTTGTCTATTAAATCCAGAATCCAGTTGTCCTTGGTTAAGATATGCCAGTTTTTTGAGAATAAGGATAATTTTCTGCCCAAAGGTGCTTCTCTTTGAGCCTTTGTAGGCGGTAAGAAAGTCAAGTCATTGTGATTGTCCTTGTGGTGCAGCTGGGCTCTCTGCGCCACTTCCTGGATTTGTAGGTTGCCACTGGCGGCCCCTGTAGGATCCTCGGTATTGCCCTCTACCTCGGGCATGCCTGCTTTTTCCCCTTTGAAACTTGTCAGAGCCTGGGAAGGACCAATTCTTTGAAGGTCAGTTTCTACTGAATCTGGGTGGCTGAACCTGAAGGAAATCCTTGACTGTCTGTACTGACTTAGCTTTTTCCTCAATGGATTTCAACACATCTTGTGCATTAGCACCAAAAAGGTTCTGTTTTTCCATAGGTGCATCAAGTAACTTTACTTTAACATGGTCAGGCAAAGACTGATCTTTTAACCAAGCATGTCCACATATCACAGCCCCAGTCATTGCTGCCCAACATGAAGCTTCCAATGCATCATAACCACACTGAAGAAAATGGTTGTTAACCTGCTGAGTGTTATGTATATGTTCCTGCAATGCCTTTCTATCAATAGGCTCAGGAGAGGCTAACTTTTTCTGTAAACCATCCAGTAAAAAATCCTGGTACTGAAACATGTGAAAAAGGCAGTTAAGTGACCTCATGGCTAGGGTGGTAGAGGTATAAACTTTTTTACCCCATCTCTCCAGGGACCTTATAATATCTGTCTGGCTTGACAGGAGCAGGGGGGAGAGAATCAGGGTTAGCACTGGAGTCAGAGAAAACATCATCCAAAACATCCATAACTGGAGGAATAGCTAAAGGTCTGTGCTGGGGAAGCTTGAGGAAGGTACGCAGCCTTTTCCTGGAATCAGAGAATTCCTGACCTTGCCATTTAAAATGTTCCCTCATAGAGTGCAGGACTTCACCAAACGAGAAATCCTCTGGAGGGGAGGCAGAGGGAATTGATTCCTCAGCATCAGAGTCCTCGTAGGCCTGGAAGGATTCTTCTTGGGTATCAGAATGCTCAGAATCCCCAGAGGCTTCATCTGAAGAGAGGTTGTCAGTCTGCTCAGTTCTGGGCCTTTTCTCTGCAGGTGGCTGAGAACCTCTGTCTGGATGAGGCTGAGACCCCCTGATAAGAGAAATAAGATCTGCAGCAAGAGACATGATCTGTTTATCAGAAGAAGGGGCCTGAGCAGCAGGTTTAGGATGGGCCTTGGCCTGGCTGGCGGCCTTAGCACGTGCAAAGGCCTTTATGGACATGGATACAGGAGGCCTAGCAGCCCCACGTGCAGGAGTAACCCTGTCTACAGAAATGGTGTTGGGTAGATCCAGAACTTCGGTTTCCGGAGGAAAATCAACAACCGGCACCGGAGAGATCTCCGAGACCGAAGGACGTGTTAACGCTGTGTCGTCGGCCTGGAGCGGTTGAATTACCGCTTCCGAAGGGACTGAAGCACTAGCGGAGGGTTTAGGAGTTGCATCGGTGGTGGACGAGGGCCGAGGATGTCGGTCCCGGTCTTTTCTTTTTTTGGCAGATTGAGTTGTCGGTTGATCCGACGGCATGATATACGCGAAAGATTCACCGAAAAAGTCTTCAGTGAATTCTGCCCGGCGCCTGAGAGTGCGCTTATTAAAGCAAGCACAGGCAGCACAGGCCGAGACGTCGTGGTCTGGGCCCAGGCAAGGAAGGCAGTAAGAATGGAAGTCCTTATGAGGTATTTGTTTACCATAAGACAAAAGTACAGTTTTGTACCTACCATAAATGTAGATGTCCGAGAGGTATGCATCTGCAGTCCTAACATATGGGTTGTCCTGCCTCAGGCAGCCCCTCGGTCGGCCGGATTCCAAAGTCTGGGTCTGGCCTCAGCTGATGTCGCACTTCACCCGACGTCATAGCTGCTGTGAATTGGGTATAAAGGCATCAGCCGATGCCATTTTCCTCAGTGTTTCTTGCCCCAGATGCCAGGTGCCCTCTAGGAAGGCTAAATTTGGATAAATGCAAAAAATTCCAAATAGTAGAGAGCAAACAATATAAACATGTATATACATATATACAAACAAATACACCATAATAGATTCCCCCAGCTAGCTACAAGATGGGCAAATACCCTAGGAGTACCCCAGAGGGGAAGGAGGGTGGGTAATCCTGACTGCAGATGCATACCTCTCGGACATCTACATTTATGGTAGGTACAAAACTGTACTATGTCCTTCGAGGATGCATCTGCAGTACTAACATATGGGTAGAATACCATAGCCAAACTGGGGGAGGAGGCACTAAGATGATTATGGTGTAGTTAAGATCCCTTGCAAAACAGCAGTTGCAAAACCTGCTCGGGATCTGGAGTATAAAGGTAGATTATAATGCTTGGCAAATGTATGCACGGAGCTCCAAGTAGCAGCTTCTAAAATGTCTTTGGTAGCCACTCCTCGTAGGAAAGCTGTAGTAGTGGGCTGTAGCCCTTGTGGAATGAGGTCTGATGTTTTCTGGAGTTGTCTTTCCATGAAAAGAGTAACAAAATCTAATCTAATTTCCTATCCATTTTGAGATTGTCTGTTTTGAAATTGCTTTTCCTTCCATTCCTGTTGCATATGCTACCAGGAGCTGGTCAGTTTTTCTGTTGGTCTTGGTTCTGTCCAGATTGCATATGCTACCAGGAGCTGGTCAGTTTTTCTGTTGGTCTTGGTTCTGTCCAGATAGTGGCGCAATTGCCTGTGCACATCCAAGGTATGTAGTAATCTTTCCCCCCTGTTCTGTGGGTTGGGGAAGAATGCAGGTAGGTGGATTGCTTGGTTCAATGATACCCTGGAGACCACTTTTGGCATAAAAGTAGGGTTGGTTCTCAAGGACACTCTGTCCTGATGGAAGATAAGGAAGGGCTGTACTGCCATTAATGCCTGTAATTCAGAAACCCTTCTTGCCGAAGTGATTGCAAGCAGGAAAGCAGTTTTCCAAGATAAGAACTGTAATTCTGCTGTTGCTGCTGGCTCGAAAGGTGGAAGTGTTAACTTTTCCAGCACAAAGTTAAGGTCCCATGTAGGCAAAGGTGGCTTCCTTGGAGGCTTTACATTTTTAATTCCTCTCAGAAACTGCCTGAGTAGAGGATGTGAGAAGACTGGAGGATCCATGTTGTATTCTGCTGAAATTGCTGATGCATGAATCTTAATGGAGGAATAAGACAGGCCATTGTGGAAAAGTTCTGCTAAGTATTCCAGGATGTTAGCTATGTTTGCTAATGATACATTTTCTCCTTTTGCTGCACTCCAAATGAGGTATCTTTTCCATTTGGCTGAGTAAGTTTTCCTTGTGGAGGGTCTGCGAGCCTCCAGGATAATGTCCTTAACCCTCTGAGATAAATCTGGGTTATTTTGTTTTATGTAATATTCCAGGCAGCTAGCTGTAGTGTTTTCAAGTTTGGATGTAGGATCTTGTAGTTGTTCTGTGTTAGCAGTAAAGGAACTAGAGGTAGAGGCCATGCGTGTGTCCGAGACATACTCCTCAGTAGCGGGTACCAATGCTGCCTCGGCCAGTCTGGAGCTATCAGGATGATTTTTGGGTGATCTTCTTTGATCTTCAGTAGCACTTTGTGCATCAAAGGAAGAGGTGGGAATGCATACGCTGTCAGGTTTTCCCAACTGAAGGATAGGGAGTCCACCTTCCAAGCAAGAGGGTGGTATGTCCTTGTGCAGAATTTCCTCAATTGGTGGTTGTGTGGGGATGCGAACAGGTCTATTTCTGGTAGTCCCCATTTCTTTGTAATGGATTTGAAGATGTCTGGATGCAGCATCCATTCGTGGGCATCCGTGGTAGTTTTGCTCAAGGTGTCTGCTAGTATATTTTCTTTTCCTGGCACAAATTTGGCCTGGAGTTGAATGTTGAGGTTCAGGGCCACGTTCCACAGGTCCATTGCCATCCGGCATAGAGGATATGAGTGTGTGCCTCCCGGTTTGTTGATATACCACATGACTGTGGTGTTGTCCGTCCTTATCAGCAAATGACCCTGTTGAAGAAAAGGTCTGAATGTCTGTAGTGCCTGTTTCACTGCCAGCATCTCTTTTAGATTTATGTGAAGGTTCAGCTGGTCTTGTGTCCTAGGCCTTGTATACACTTGTCCACCATGTGCGCCCCCCAGCCTAGGTCTGAGGCGTCTGTGGTGATAGTCTGGCTTGGGTGAGGTTTGTGGAAAGGCAGTCCTCTGTTCATCTGACAGGCCTGAGCCCACCACAGGAATTCTTGTTTCAGGCATGGAATTATTGGAATCTGGGCTTCTAGACTGTGCTTGTGTTGAGACCATACATTCCTTAGGTACCATTGCAACTTCCTCATATGCAGCCTGGCATGTGGTATCAATATTATGCAGGATGCAATGTAACCCAGGGCTTGCAGGACTTTCCTTGCTGTAAGCTGGGTCTGTGTTGTTAATGCCATTAAATAGAGTGGTAGTTGCTTTTGTTTTTCTGCTGTGAGAAAAGCCATCTGATTTGATGTGTCCAGTTCTGCGCCCAAGTATGTTATCCTTTGGGATGGTACCAGCCTTGACTTTTTCATGTTGACTGTGTATCCCAGGGCTTGCAGTAGTTGTATAACCTTTTCCAAATCTTTTGTTAATTTGATCTTGTTGTCCGCTTGTATTAGGCAGTCGTCCAGGTATGGATAAATTTGAATTCCCTGGAGCCTGCAATGAGCAATTACTGATGCCAGGCATTTCGTGAATACTCTGGGCGCAGTAGATAAGCCAAAGGGCAATGCTGAAAATTGATAATGCTCTGATCCTGCAAGAAATCTGAGGTATCTTCTGCAATCTGGTCGTATAGGGACGTGCAGGTATGCCTCCTTGAGATCTAGAGTCACCAGCCAAGACTCCTTGCCCAGCATGGGAAGAAGTTGCTGTAGGGTCAGCATTTTGAATTTTGGAACAATGAGATATGTGTTCAGAGCGGACAGGTCGAGAAAAGGCCTCCATTGGTTTCCTTTTCTTGGTACCAGGAAAAGTCTGGAGTAAAATCCTTGCCCTTGCTCCATAGGAGGTACCTTTTCTATAGCTCTCATCCTTAGTAGGTGGTTGATTTGTCCTAGAGCATTTGTCTTTTGGTTTGGTGGTAGGTTTGGCATTCCTCTCTTTTTTGGTAGTGTGTGGAAGTGAAACCTGTAGCCTTTGTCTATCGTCTGTAAAATCCATTTGTCTCCTGTAATGTAATGCCAGTTTACGGAAAATAAGGCTAGCTTTCCGCCTAAGGGTGCTTCCAGTTGTTCCCTGGTAGGCGGTGTCAGAGCCAAGTCATTGTGTCTGTCCTGTGGAAGTGGTAGTAGCTGGATCTGTGGCAGTACTTCTCTGGTTGTTAGGCTGCCACTGACGTCCCCTGTAGGCACCTCTGGATTGACTTCTGCCTCTTGGGCGCCTATTTCTGCCTCTCTGTGCTCTGGAGGTGTCTGGAAAGGACCAATTCTTCGAAGGCCAACTTCTACTAAACCTTGGAGGCTGGACCTGTAAGAAATCCTTCACTGTTTGGACAGATTTTGCTTTTTCTTCCATCTTCTTTAGCACTTGCTGTGCAGCGGAACCAAACAAACTTTGTTTCTCCATGGGAGCATCTAGGAGCTTTGACTTTACATGATCTGGTAAGGATTGTTCTTTTAACCATGCATGCCTTCTAATCACTGTTCCAGTCATAGCTGATCTAAAGGAAGCCTCCAGTGCATCATAGCCGCATTTTAAGGAATGATTACTGACCTGCTGAGTGTTATGTACCAAATCCTGAAGGGACTTACGGTCTATAGGTTCAGGAGAGGACAGTTTTTTATTTAGCTGGTCTAACAAAAATTCCTGATACTGGATCATATGAAATTGACAGTTTAAGGCCCTAGCCGAAAGAGTAGCAGAAGTATAAACTTTTTTACCCCATCTCTCTAATGCTCTAGATTCTCTTTCAGAGGGGAGGGGGTTTTTGGCAGAGGCAGCTGCTACAGCTTTGGGGCCCTGTGAAATGGTTTCAGGATCTGCAATGGGAGCCTTATACAAGTGAAAGTGTGTGTCCGGGACCCTGTAATATCTGTCGGGCTTGGCAGGGGCCGGGGGAAGAGAGTCAGGGGCAGTACAAGCATCATTATATGCATCATCAACAACTGTTAGTACTGGAAAAATGGCTAAAGGCCTATGCTGTGGTAAATGTAAAAAGGTCCTTAGCCTTTTTCTTGAATCTGAAAAATCCTGGCCCTGCCATTGAAAATGCTCTCTCATAGCATGTAAGGTTTCCACAAAAGAAAATTCCTCAGGAGGAGAGGCAGAAGGAATGGAGTCTTCTGCATCAGAAGACTCATAAGGGGAATATGGGCCTTCTGGAGGTTCTGAGTGTTCTGAATCATCCGAGGAATAGTCTGTAGAAACTGGATCCGGGGGCTCTGCTCTAGGCCTCTTCTCCGGAGGGGGTTGAGAGGCCCTGTCAGGGTGGGGTTGGGATCCCCTGATCAAGGAAATGAGATCCTCAGCCAGGCTGAGCATTTGGGAACTAGAGGTAGGCCTGTGTGAGGGGGTTTTAGCAGGCAAGGCCTTAGAAGATTTAGCTGCTTTAGCCCTAGCAAAGGCCTTGATAGACATAGATGCAGGGGGCCTAGCAGCTCCATGTGCAGGAGTAGATATGTCTAAAGGAATAGTATCTGATAAATCCTGGGTGCCTGCTACAGCAGGGGAAATTACAGTAGCAGATTCATCCATGCTGTGTGAAGCCTCGGCTATAGGAGGCATGCTTTCGGCCGAAGGAAGAACCGTGGACTCGGTTTCAGCCGAAACAGAGACACTCACGGTTGGCTTAACCGTGGTTTCGGCCGAAACCGCGGACCGCGAGTGTCGGTCCTTTTCCTTACGCTTTTTAGCTAATTGTGAAGTCGGAGTCTCCGACGGCATTTTATAAGCAAATGCGGGACCAAAAAACTCCTCTGCAAACTCCGACCGACGTCTAAGTGTCCGTCGGTTGAAGGAAGCACAGGCTAGACAAGCTGATACGTCATGGTCTGGGCCTAAGCAAGGAAGGCAGTAAGAGTGGAAATCCTTATGAGGTATTTGTTTCCCACAAGTTAAACAATTATTTACTTTGTCTGACATCGGCTGAGGCAAGAAAGAGTCCCCAACGGGGTACTTAGCTTTTTAGAAGTCTTCGGTAGTAGTAATCTCTGGATCTGACCGACCGGCACTTGCGAACAGCTTCTGCTTCGGGCACCGCGCAGCAAGAAAGACTGAGGAAAATGGCGTCGGCTGATGCCTTTATACCCAATTCACAGCAGCTATGACGTCGGGTGAAGTGCGACATCAGCCGAGGCCAGACCCAGACTTTGGAATCCGGCCGACCGAGGGGCTGCCTGAGGCAGGACAACCCATATGCTAGGACTGCAGATGCATCCTTGAAGGACATCAATTATTAACTTTCTCTATTTGTTCTGACATCGGCTGAGGCAAGAAAAAATGTTCCCCAACGGGGTACTTAGCTTTTAGATGACTTCGGTACTGAAAACACAGGAGCTGACCGACCGGCACTTGCGAACTGCTTCTGCTTCGGGCACCGCGCGGCAAGACTGAAGAAGATGGTGTCGGCCGATGCCTTTATACTCCAGCCATTGTGACGTCGGAGAGGAGGCGACACCAGCCGACGCCGGACCCAGACTTTGGAATTCGGCCGACCGAGGGCTGCCTGAGGCAGGACAACCCATATGTTATGACTGCAATTGCATTCTTGAAGGACATCAAAAACAACTACCGGATTACCTCAAGAATCTGACAAGACAAACTCAGCTGACTGCAAGGAAAATCCTGCAGGCCCTGGGTTACATGGCATCTTGCATTCTTCTGATCCCACAAGCAAGGCTGCATATGAGAAAATTACAATGGTACCTAAGGAGTTTATGGACTCCGCACAGTCACAGCTTAGAAACTTTGATCCCACTCATTCCATGCCTCCAAAAGGAATTTCTGTGGTGGGCTCAAGCCTGCCAGTCGAAAGTACAGTTTTGTACCTACCATAAATGTAGATGTTCGAAGATCCACATTGCTGCAGTCCTTACACTTGGGTAGTCCGCTGTCCTCGGTCGGCCCGAATATCAAAGTATTAGGCTGACGTCGGTCAAGGCGCATAAGACTGACATCAGGACGTCAGGGTACAAATGCGCATGACCGACGTCATATCCTCAGTCTTTTCTTGCCCCAGATGTCAGAAGACCCTAAAAAGAAAGGTCAAAACCAAAAGACAGCAAACAACCAACCAACCACCCTTGCACTAATAATATGTACAATATATACAATATACACAATATTTACACCCCAACCCACACAACCGCCTCTAACTACAGAGGGGAAGGAGGGAGGGTAAATTGGACTGCAGCAATGTGGATCTTGGAACATCTACATTTATGGTAGGTACAAAACTGTACTATGTTCTTCATCTCACATTGCTGCAGTCCTTACACTTGGGTAGAATCCCAAAGCAGAGGTAAGGGAGAATGGCAAAACTATAAAGCAGCAGGAGCTGCCAAAATGCCCTGTAAAATAGCAGTGGCAAAACCAGCCCTAGATTTAGAGTAAAGTGGAAGGTGATCATGCTTAGAGAAAGTATGCACTGAACTCCAAGTAGCTGCCTCCAAAATATCTTTAGTTGCCACCCCCCTTAAAAAAGCTGTCGAAGTGGCAGTAGCCCTAGTGGAATGAGGCCTAATCCCAGCTGGGATCTCCTTACCATGATGGGAATAACAGAAAGCAATGCAAAACCCAATCCACTTAGAAATAGTTTGTTTTGACACAGGCTTGCCCTGAGAACTCAAAGCAAAAGAAAGAAATAACTGCTGAGACTGCCTGAACCCTTTAGTTCTGCTCAAATAATATCGCAACTGCCTGTGTACATCTAAAGTGTGCAAAATCTTTTCCCCTTTATTTTGGGGATTTGCATAAAAAGTAGGCAAATGAATAGTTTGGTTTAAAGCCACACTAGAAACCACTTTAGGCATAAAGGAAGGATTAGTACGCAAAGATACCCTATCCTTATGGAAAATTAAGAAAGGCTCAACCGCCATAAGGGCCTGTAATTCAGAAACCCTTCTTGCAGAGGTAATGGCCAACAAAAAAGCAGTCTTCCATGATAAATATTTCAACTCGGCAGTAGCTGCAGGCTCAAAAGGTTGTAGAGTGAGTTTCTCCAACACAAAATTGAGATCCCAAGCAGGAGTAGGAGCTCTACGTGGGGGTCTTATATTCTTTGCCCCTCTAAGAAACTGCTTGAACAAAGGATGAGAAAACAATGGTGGGTCACAGTCATAGTGAGCAGAAATTGCTGCAGCATGAACCTTAATAGAAGAGAAGGACAAACCTTTATCCAGTAACTCAGTAAGATATTGAAGAGCCACACTTAAATTAGGCTCAGAAACATCAAATTCCTTTGCTGCACTCCAAAATAAAAATCTCTTCCATTTATCTGCGTACACTTTCCTTGTACTAGGCCTTCTGGCTTCCAAAATAACATTCAAAACTTGCTTCCAAAATAACATTCAAAACTTGCTGTGGAAGTTGAGACCCTCCAGGGTTCAAAACAGAATATGACAGGCTGTTAGGTGAAGACAGTGAAGTTTGACATTGAGTAAATGACTGTTCTCCTGAGACAGCAGGTGTGGAATCGAAGGCAAAGGCCATGGAGGCTCCCGTACCAGACTTCTCAGTAATGGGTACCAATGCTGTCGAGGCCAATCTGGAGCTATTAAAATCATCTTTGGCTTGTCCTGTCTGACCTTTAGGAGTACCTTTGGGAGGAGAGGCAGAGGTGGAAAGGCATACACATGAAGATTGCTCCAATTGAAAGAAAGAGCATCCACTTTCCAGGCTGTGGGATGAAACCTTTTGTGCAAAACTTTGGCAGCTGGTAGTTTAGTGGAAAGCGAACAGATCTATGTCTGGAGTTCCCCATGACACTGTCAATTTCTGAAATACATGAGGATCCAATTTCCACTCGTGGGGATCCATAACTCGTCTGCTCAACACATCTGCTAAGGAGTTCTGTGCTCGGCAGAAACCTTGCCTGAAGATTTAGCTGTAAACTGAGAGCAGTCTCCCACAAAATCATTGCTTGCCTGCATAGAGGATAAGAATGTGTTCCCCCTTGCTTGTTGATGTACCACATGACAGTTGTGTTGTCTGTTAGAATCAACACCTGCCCTGGAAGAAGTAAATCCTTGAAAGCTATTAATGCAAATTGGACTGCTAACATCTCCTTCAAGTTGATATGTAGATGTTGTAGTCTGGCATGCCACGTGTCTTGTATCCACTTTCCATTTAGATGAGCTCCCCAAGCTTTGTCTGAGGCATCTGTCGTTAGAATCTGACTCGCCTCTGGCCGGGTCACAGAGAGTCCCTTGTTTAGGTGACATTCCTGAGCCCACCACAAAAATTCCTTTTGAATGCAAGGTATTATCTGAATGACAGTGTCCATATCCTGGCAGTGCTGTGTCCATACATTTTGAGATACCATTGTAGCTTCCTCATATGCAGTTTGGCATTGGGAAGCACCAGAATACAAGATGCCATGAACCCCAAGGCTTGAAGGACTGTCCTTGCAGTCAGCCTGGACTGATGAGACAATTGATGGAAGTAAAGGGAAAGATTCTTTTGTTTGTCCGGGGTCAAAAGGCCATCTGGGATGCTGTATTCAGTCTTACACCCAGAAAGCACATGTCCTGAGAGGGTACTAGACTGGACTTTATTTCGTTCACAGAATACCCCAGGCATCTTAGCACTGCTATCACATATTGCAAATGATGAAGAAGTTCGCCGCTTCCTTGAGCCAGAATCAGGCAATCGTCCAAATAAGGATAAATCTGTATTCCTTTTAGCCTGAAGAAAGCTATCACTGGAGCCAGAACTTTCGTGAACACTCTGGGCGCAGTAGATAAGCCAAAGGGCAATGCAGAGAACTGATAATGAGAAGTCCCAGCCTGAAAACGCAGATACTTCCTGCAACTTAGTCTGATAGGAACATGAAGGTAAGCCTCCTTGAGATCCAGAGTTACCATCCAGTGATCTTTGCCCAGCAGAGGTAAAAGCTGTTGTAACGTCAGCATTTTGAACTTGGGAATGTCCAAATAAGTGTTGAGGATAGATAAATCCAAAATTGGTCTCCACGTGTTCCCCTTCTTTGGTACTAGGAACAGGCGAGAATAAAATCCTAGGCCCACTTCTGGCAGAGGGACCGGCTGTATGGCCCCTATTTGAAGTAGCAGAGAAATTTGTTTGTGAGCCTCTATTCTTTGCTGAGGAGGAACGTCTGGCATGCCTTTGAAAGGAGGCAAGGTATGGAAATAAAACTTGTAACCTTGGTGTATGATATCCAATACCCATCTGTCTTGGGTAATTAAACTCCAATTTTCCTTGAAAAGTGCCAACCTTCCTCCCAAAGGTGCTGCCAGACGAGAAGGCTCTGGCAGCTGAAAAGGTAGGTCCATTGGGCCTGTTTACGAAAGGACTGACCCCTGCCCTCACCCGAAGACTGTGCAGGGGAACTCCCTGTTCTAGGCCTGAACGAGCCCTGAGCTCTGCCCCTACCACGTCTAGATCTACCCCTAGACTGGGAATCATAAGAAGGATACGTCCACCCCTTGGTAGGCCAATTCCTACTAAACTTCGGAGGCTGAACCTGCAAAAAATCTTTAACAGTCTGCACAGACTTAGCCTTGTCTTCCATTTTCTTTAAGACTGCGTCCACAGGTGAACCAAACAACACATCAGACTGTAAAGGAGCATCTAAAATCCTTGTTTTAACATGGTCAGATAAATTCTGATCCCTCAGCCAGGCGTGCCTGCGAAGAACTGACCCAGTGGCAGCCACCCTAGACGAGGCCTGTACAGCATCAAAACCACATTGCAAAGAATGCTTACCCACCTGTTCAGAAACATGTACCAAATCTTGTAATTCTTTACACTCAATACCTTCCGCCAGAGCATCTACCTTAGACTTCAATTGAGAAAGTAGATAGTTTTGGTATTTCAACATGTGAAACTGGCAATTCAAATCCCTCATAGCTAAGGTGGAAGAAGTATAGACTTTCTTTCCCCATCTATCCAAAGCCCTGGCCTCTTTATCTGGAGGAACCGGATTTTTTACAACAGAAGCCTTGACACCCTTAGGCCCCTGACTAACAGTTTCTGGGTCCGCCCTAGGACTCTTAAAAAGATATTTATGAGCTTCAGGCACCCTGTAATACCTATCCGGTTTAACAGGAGCAGGAGGCAAAGAATCAGGATTAAGAGAAGCCTCTGCAAACACATCTTCCACAACATCCAGAACAGGAGGTATAGCCAAAGGCCTATGCTGGGGTAAAACAAAATTCCCTAAGCCTTTTCCTGGTATCAGAGAAGTCCTGACCTTCCCACTTAAAATGTTCCCTCATGGAATGAAGAGTCTCTGAAAAAGAAAAATCCTCTGGAGGATAAGCAGAAGGAGTAGAATCATCCACATCAGAATCAGAATAAGGAGAATACTCCTGCAAGTCTTCAGCCGAAGACTCTGAAACATCCGAAGCCTGCTCAAAACTCCCCAACTCTGGTTCCACCCTAGGCCTCTTATCAGGAGGGGGCAAAGAACCTCTAATCAAAGTAATTAAATATTCTGCCATTTTAAGCATGTGCTTCTTGGGCACAGATCCTGATGAACTAGGAGTGACACCAACAGAAGCTAAACCTGGCCTGCCTCTGGGAGAAGCCTTGGAAACAGAAGGAGAGGGCCTAAGAAGGAGAGGGCCTAACCACCCTAGGAAGGGAGGGGAGTACAGTAATCTGAGAAGCCCCTTCAGCCTGACCTGCCTCCTGAGAGTCCACATCCTGCAATAACAAAGTCTCCCCCTGGGACTCCAGAGAAACCTCCGGCGGAACCCCCGGTTCCACCGACACCTCTAAAGAACCGGCGTCCGGTACGGACGACTCTTCTTGCCTGGGCTTAGCTGCTTTGTCTTTGCGCTTCTTCGAAGAAGCGGGCGCCGGAGCATCCGACGGCATATTATAATTGCACCGCCGAAGACCAACCTGGCACAATCTAACCTTCGCTTAATAGTGCGCTTATTGAACCTAGCACAAAAGCGACACCCAACAACGTCGTGCTCAGGCCCCAAACAAGGAATACACAAAGTATGATAATCTCTATGCGGTATCTGTTTCCCACAAGAAATACAGTTATTCACTTTTTCTGACATCCGGTAAACCACTGAGGCAAGAAAAAACTAAAATATTCTAACGGGTAATTAGCCAACTTTGACTCTGTCTGAAACTCCGAATTCGAAAAATTTCAGAACGCCGAACGGCACTTCCAACGCTGCTTCTGCATCGGACCATGCGGCAAAAAAGACTGAGGATATGACGTCGGTCATGCGCATTTGTACCCTGACGTCCTGATGTCAGTCTTATGCGCCTTGACCGACGTCAGCCTAATACTTTGATATTCGGGCCGACCGAGGACAGCGGACTACCCAAGTGTAAGGACTGCAGCAATGTGAGATGAAGAACATCAGCGGGTTGCCCTTCAGCAAGCCAAGAGCCAACCAAACCATCACTACGGACGCTTCAGACCAAGGTTGGGGAGCACACATGGAGGGCAGATGTATCGGAGGGCTATGGTCACAAAGAGAGCTGTGCATGCACATAAACCAAAAGGAAATGCTGGCAGTGATACAAGCAATCGAGGCCTTCAAACCTTTTCTTCATCAAGGCCACCTACTCATAAGGACAGACAACACCACAGTTATGTGGTACATAAACAAGCAGGGAGGCACCCATTCCTACCCTCTTTGCAGACTGGCAATGAATCTATGGGAACTTTCCTTGAAACTCAATATACAGCTGCAGTCCCAGTTCGTGCCAGGGAAAGACAATATACTGGCAGACAGCTTAAGCAGAAATATCATGGATGCACACGAATGGATGCTGCACTCAGACATCTTCTTACTCATAACACAATCATGGGGAAGGCCAGAAATAGATCTGTTCGCCTCCCCCCACAATCATCAACTGAAGAAATTCTTCAAGGACATACCACCCACAAGCATGGAAAGTGGACGCTCTCTCTTTCAGCTGGAAAGCTCTAACAGTGTATGCTTTTCCACCTTTCCCATTAATGACCAAGGTCTTACTGAAGATCAGGACAGAGCAGCCCAGAGTGATTCTGATAGCTCCAAACTGGCCAAGACAGCACTGGTACCCACTGTTAAAGAGCATGTCACAGACGAAACCGTGGCCTCTCCCCCTATGGCCACTTCTACTGACGCAGCACAATTTCAAGACTCTGCATTCCAACCTGAAAACCTTGCAGCTAACTGCCTGGAAAATACCATGACTCCTCCTCAGGATAAGCTATCCCAGAGAGTGAAGGATATTATTATGGAAGCTCGACGGCCTTCCACAAGTAAGGCATATTCAGCAAAATGGAAAAGATTTCACACTTGGAACGCAACAAAAGGCCTAGATGTGACAGTGATGAACATGGCACATATACTGGAATATTTGGCATAATTGTTCCACAACGGCCCGTCTTACTCTTCCATTAAGATACATGCCTCAGCAATTTCAGCAGAATACAATGTTAATCCACCTGTCTTCTCTCATCCTCTCCTGAGACAGTTTCTAAGAGGAATCAAAAACATCAATCCTCCAAGGAAACCACCTCTACCTACTTGGGACCTTAACTTCGTGTTGGAAAAACTAACACTTCCTCCCTTTGAACCAGCATCATCTGCAGATCTACAGTTTGTCTTCTGCCTTCCTTCTAGCCATAACCTCAGCAAGAAGAGTATCTGAGTTACAAGCTCTAATGGCAGTACAGCCATTTCTTATCTTTCATCAGGACAGAGTTTCATTGAGAACCAATCCTACATTTATGCCAAAGGTGGTATCCAGGGTATCTTTGAACCAAGCTATTCACTTGCCTACATTCTTCCCACAACCACAAAATAAAGGGGAGAAACTTCTGCACACCCTGGACATACACAGACAGTTGCGCTACTACTTGGACAGAACTAAAAGTTACAGAAAGACTGACCAGCTGTTTGTAGCATATGCTGCTGGGGCACAAGGAAAAGCAATTTCCAAACAGACAATTTCAAAATGGATAGGAAATTGCATTCGTTTTTGTTACTCTTTTCATGGAAAAACTGTGCCAGCTGACATTAGACCTCATTCCACGAGAGCCACAGCCACCACCACTGCCTTCCTAAGAGGGGTGGCTACCAAGGACATTTTAGATGCTGCTACATGGAGCTCCGTGCATACATTTGCCAAGCATTACAATTTACCTTTATACTCCAGATCCAGAGCAGGCTTTGCTACGGCAGTCCTGCAGGGTATCTTAGCTACACCATCCTTTACTTAGTACCTCCACCCCCAGAATGGCTATGGTATTCTACCCATATGTGATGACTGCAGATGCATCCTTGAAGGACATAGTACAGTTTTGTACCTACCATAAATGTAGATGTCCGATAGGTATGCATCTGCAGTCAGGTTTACCCTCCCTCCTTCCCCTCTGTGGTATACTTCTTGGGTACTTACCCCTCTTATAGCTAGCTGGGGGGATCTTTTATGGTGTATTTGTTTTTATAGTACTGTGCATGTTTGGATTTGTTTTTGCAATGCATATCTCCAAATTTTAGCCTTCCTTAGAGGGCACCTGGCATTTGGGGCAAGAAAAACTGAGGAAAATGTCGTCGGCTGATGCTTTTATACCCCAGACGCTCTGACGTCGGGGAAAGTGCGACATGAGCCGAGCCCAGACCCAGACTTTGGAATCCGGCCAACCGAAGGGCTGCCTGAGGCAGGACAACCCATATGTGATGACTGGAGATGCATACCTATCGGACATCTACATTTATGGTAGGTACAAAACTGTACTGTTCAAAAGGAGGAAGAGTTAATTTTTCCAAGACGTAGTTGAGGTCCCATGCAGGAACTGGTGGTTTTCTGGGAGGTTTGATATTCTTTATCCCTCTTAGAAACTGTCTTAGCAAGGGATGCGAAAACACAGGTGGGTCACAGTTGTAATTTGCTGAGATTGCTGAAGCGTGAATTTTAATGGAAGAATATGAGAGGCCACTATGAAACATTTCTGCCAAGTATTCTAATATCTGAGGTATTCTCATCACTGATGCACCCTGGCCCTTTTTGGCATTCCAGATGATGAATCTCTTCCACTTGGCCGAATAGGTTTTTCTGGTGGAAGGTCTGCGTGCTTCCAGCAAGATTTCCTGAACCTTTTCGGAGAGGGGGACATGGGTCAAAGTCATGGAACCCTCCAAGCTGTCAGTTGTAATGTTTGCAGGTTTTGATGAACAGTCCTGTAATTGTGTTGAGTTAGGAGCAGAGGCCATTGGGGCAAGGGCCACAGTTTGGTGTGAGTTATGCTCAGTAGCAGGGGATACCAATGCTGCCTCGGCCAGTCTGGAGCTATCAATATTCCTTTTGGTTGCTCTGCTTTGATCTTCAGTAACACCTTGGTCAGTAATGGTAGAGGAGGGAATGCATAGATTTTTAGGGTATTCCAGCTGAAGGAGAGAGCATCCGTTCTCCAGGCTAGAGGATGGTGTGTCCTTGAGCAGAACCTGTCCAGGTGGTGATTGAGATGAGAAGCAGAGAGATCTATGTCCGGTCTTCCCCATGCAGTTGTTATTTGTGAGAAAATGTGTGGATGCAGCATCCATTCGTGTGGATCCACGAAATTTCTGCTCAACCTGTCCGCCAGAACATTGTCCTTGCCCGGAACAAACTGGGATTGCAAATGGATGTTCAGTTTCAGGGACTTTTCCCAAAGAGCCATTGTTAGTCTGCAGAGGGGATACGAGTGAGTGCCTCCTTGTTTGTTTATATACCACATGACAGTGGTGTTGTCTGTCCTTATTAGCAGATGGCCTTGTTGAAGAGATTTTCCAAAGGCTTCTATTGCATGCATCACTGCCAACATCTCTTTTTGATTTATGTGCAGAGGCATTTCCGTGGGAGTCCACTGACCTTGAATGCATCTGTCCTCCATGTGTGCCCCCCATCCATGATCTGAGGCATCTGTTGTAATGGTTTGACTTGCTTGAACTTTGTTGAAAGGCATGCCTTGGTTTAAATGGCTTGCTTGAGCCCACCACAAAAATTCCCTTTGCAGGCATGGAATGAGTGGTATTACGTCTTCTAGGTTGTGGCTGTGTTGAGACCATAAGCTTTTTAGGTACCATTGTAGATTTCTCATGTGTAGTCTTGCCAGAGGGATCAGAAGAATGCAAGATGCCATGAAACCCAGGGCCTGCAGGATCTTCCTTGCGGTTAGCTGGGTAAGTTTTGCTAGGCTTTTGAAGTAATCTGGTAAGTGCTGTTGTTTCTCCTCTGTGAGGAAAGCCATTTGTGATTGTGTGTCCAGTTTTGCTCCTAGAAAATTAGAAGTTATGTACCTACCATAACGTTCCATGTTAGTTGTCTTCTCTCGCCTTCTTTCTTGCTGGATGGGTTCGGAGCCGATCCTCGGCTCCGACTCGGCACTTGCTAAGCTTGAGAACTCCTTTTACCAGCTCGAGGCAACCCTATATCCCATGATGCAAGGCGAGACTACCTCAGATCTCGTTTGGTAGCTAAAACACCCTGCTAAATAAAACTATTCCCAAAGGAAGAGCAAAGACTAACCTAGAAAAACTAGGCAAAGGTTCTAAAGATAGACTCTTTCTGCTGAAGAGTCAGGAGAGTGAAAACTGAGAAAGAGAAGCCCTTCAAGATCTGTCCAGGCCAGGGGGAAGGAGGGAGGGACGCAAGAAAGAAGGCGAGAGAAGACAACGAACATGGAACGTTATGGTAGGTACATAACTTCTAAATGTTAAGTTGTCAATCTCGCCTTCATTCTTGCTGGATGGGACCGCGTCCCTAGCACCTGTATCCCGGGTGGCTCAATGGAACAGACTCTTGAGTACTGTGGAACCAAAACTGGCTCTGTCCCTGGAGGCCAAATCCAATTTATAATGAGATACAAAGGTATGAGGAGTGGCCCATGTAGCTGCTGCACAAATGGTATCAATGGGTAGCCTATCCTGAAAAGCTGAAAATGTGGACAGGCTCCTGGTTGAATGCGCTTTTGGTTTTGAGGGTAGTTGCTTGCCTCTGAGCGAATACACATAAATGGTAGAAGACAACCATCTGGATAAGGTCACTTTCGACACTGGGAGACCTTTCCTGTTTTCTGCATAGGAAACAAATAGTTGATCAGATTTCCTGAATTGTTTAGTTTTATGCAAATAATATCTGAGTTGACGATGGACATCCAAAAAATGAAGTTTTTGTTCGGCTCTGTCGGAATAATTTGGGAAAAAAACTGGTAGATCGATGGATTGATTAATATTAGTCTGAGAAACAACTTTGGGCAGAAAAGATGGATTAGTTCTCAAGGATACCCTATCTTTGTGAAAAACTAAGTATGGGGAACGGATACAGAGGGCTTGAAGTTCAGATACCCTCCTTGCTGAAGTGACAGCCACTAAGAATACTGTTTTCCAGGTCAGCAACTTTAAGGAGCATGAAGCAGACGGTTCGAAGGGGGGTAAAATCAAGGATGCTAACATCAGATTCAGATCTCATTGTGGAGGAGGATGTTTTACTGGAGGCTTTAGGAGAAAAACACCTCTCAGAAAAGCTTTGCATAGTCTATGCGACATTATGTTATGATCTTGCAAGCCAACATGATATTTAGAAATTGCTGCCATTTGAGCTTTAACTGTCGATGAAGAAGATCCTGACTGAAAAACTTCAGCCAGAAAATCTAAAATTGAATGCACCGGCGCAGTAAAAGGATCAATGCACTTGGAGTTTGCCCATAGGGAAAAACGTCGCCACTTGCTAGCATAAACCGTTCTGGTGGACGACTTTAAGGAAGCTATTAAGATATCTCTGACAGGATCAGAGATCATAGGAAGCCTGGCTAGGGAAGGAAGTGGAGCAACCAAGCAGTGAGGTTGAGAGAACGAATGGCCCGGTGCTGTTGTGGATCAGAAGATCCGGAACTGGGTCCAGATGCCAAGGCTGCACCAGGAGATGACGATGTAGGGACGGAAACCAAATTTGTCGAGGCCAGTAAGGTGCAATGAGAATCAACTTGGCTCTCAAAACGGTAGCTTTCTGAATGACCTGTGGAATTAAGGGGAATGGGGGAAAGGCATACAGAAGTCCCCGGGGCCAATCCTGGGTAAGAGAGTCTCTCAGGGGATGGCCTGGTAGGGGAAAGAGGGTGAAGAAGTCCGGGCATTTGCTGTTTTGGGGTGTAGCAAAAAGGTCGCAACAAGGGGTGCCCCACTTCTGAAAAATCTCGTCCACTACCGATTGTTTGAGAGACCACTCGTGAGGCATGAGAATAGCTCTGCTCAGTCTGCCCGCTAAGAGGTTGGACCTGCCGGGGATGTGCGTTGCTATCAGAAACCGATTAGAGGAGATTGCCCATTGCCAAAGTCTGAGCGCTTCTCGACAAAGGATAGGACTTGGTCCCGCCCTGTTTGTTGATGTACCAGACTACAGACATGTTGTCCGTTTGAAATGCAATAGTCCCCGAGGGAAGAAAGTCGTTGAGGGCTTGCAACGTTAAAAGCACCGCTCTCATCTCCAGGACATTTATGTGCAGATGGTATTCTGTGGGTTGCCAAGTCCCATGGACCATCCTGCCCTGATAATGCCCCCCCCACCCGATCAGAGAGGCATCCGAAGTGACTGTGGCAACCGGAGTTGGGGGAACAAATGGTCGGCCCTGATGGAGCAGAGGAGAAGACATCCACCAGGTTAGATGAGTCCTGCACGAATGTGTAACCAAAATTTCGTGCCTCATGGGTAGGTTCTGGAACGACCACTGAGTGAATAACATCTACTGCAGAAGACGCATGTGGAAGCGAGCTAATGGTAGAAGAACAATGGCCGCAGCCATAAGACCTAGAACCTTCAGAACCAATCTGGCTCTGACTTTGTTGCTCAGTAATATGATCCAAACGTATTTTTGGATGTCCAGAATTCTCTGATTTGTTAGTCTGGCTAACATACTGACGGTGTTTAGTTCTGCGCCTAAAAAGGTGATAGATTGGCAAGGCAGCAGAGAAGATTTTTCGAAATTCACTGAGATTCCCAACTTTTTGCAAATCTGCAGAGTGTAGTCTCTGCTTTGAAGAAGCTGATGCTTGGTGGTGGCGGAGAGGAGCCAGTCGTCCAAATAAGGAAACACCTGGAATCCTTGACGTCTCAGATGAGCCATAACCACGTCTGTCCGGCGTAACTCCTTGGGCCTTCCGGAACCACATTTTCCCTCCTTTCTGACCTTTGGGATAGGGTCTTGAAGGAGCGGAAAAATGGACTCCTACGGCAGAAAGGGTTTTGCCGTCTTGTTCACACCTGGTCAAGGTTTCCTTCACCTGCGGTCCGAACAAAGCCGAACCATCAAAGGGGTATTGGTGAAGGACGCCTTAAAGGGGTCCGCGAAATTACAAAGCCGCATCCAGGCCTGAAGCCTAAGTGCCACTCCTGTGCCTGCGGCTCTACTCGCTCCATCGGCCGCATAGGATATGAGCCGCATGGAGGAGTTGGTTAAAGAATTTAGGATTGCTAGCTGTGAGGCAATCTTGTCTTGAGCCCCAGCAGCTGAAGGATCCTGAACCACTTCACCTAGTTCCTTGAGAATGTCTCTCTGAAGTCTGGTGAAATGACAAAGGTAGTTCAGCGAACGCATAGCAAAGGTCACTGAAGAAAACATCTGCTTGCCATACCTATCCATGGTCCTAGAGTCTTTGTTAGGAGGATGGACAGGCACGGAAGGATCCGCAAGTTCCTTCTTGGTGGCCGCCGCCACCACCATAGCATCCACAGAGACGCCTTTAGAAAGAAACTGCTTGTCTAAAGGGGCCGTAATAAATTTGGATGGCCTCCTGGGGACAGGTTCCACAGAATCCGGGGCTGCCCACGCCTTCCGAGCCACTACCTGCATGAGTGGGTCGAAAGGCGGAGACACCCAGGAGGTGGAGGGTCGGGATCCAAACGCATCCAGGTATACAGACTCATCCTCGGAGGGGTCAATGGAAGGCCAGTTCCCCCTCTGTTTGAGGAGGTCCAGGATGTCTGAAAAGGAGACATCCTCAGAGGGGGACCGGGGGAACCCTCAGACTCATCTAAGTCGGTATCTGATGTTGTAGACTCAGGGGAGTCTGTGTGTTTCCTCTTACACGTCCTCTTGCGCGGGGGTTCCCCTGCGGGATCAGGAGAAACCTCGGAATAGGAAGTTATTCCCAATGGGGAAACCTAGGGCGATGGATCCCTGGGTCTGGGAGCAAGAGGCTGGCAAGAGACATCAACAGGCACTGAAGAGGGAGGAGCTAAAGGAATGGACCGTTGACCTGGCTCAGGTGCCAGAACACTCCTCATCACCTCAAAGGCTCCCCTCCCAGGGAGACCAGAATACTCCTGTTCTGAAGAGACAGGAATTCCCGGCTCCACTGAGACAGAAGGCTCTGAGGCCGATGTCGGTGCTGAGCTCACCAAAGTCGAAGCCCCGAGAGGGAGAGCGGGGTCGGACAAGGGTCCGATGCCACTAGCCCCCTCGGAGCCGACAATGGAAACTCGACGACCGGATACCTCCAAGGAAGGTCTCATGGAGGAGATCGGAGCCGAAGACGACGGAGCCGAAAGGGGATGTATCGGCCCCGGCGCCGACACGGTCACTGTCCCGAAAAGCTCCGGCTCCGAACTCTGGAGGAGAGTCGGAGGAGGAATTTCAAGGGGAAGAGCAATAGCCGAAGTCTGTTGAGACGGGCTATGGAGCATTTGGGCTAGTGCCTGTGACTTCAACAGCCTGCTTACCACCCTCTCTAAATCGTGGTCTGACAGCCTGGAAGATCTCGAAGATCGGCTCCGATGACTCCGTTCTGATAAAAGAGGAGACCTTGGAGCCGAGCGAATCGACTCCAGAGAAGGGGACCGAGATCTCTTCTTGGACGAAGCCATCGGAGCAGACGTCCTCTCGGTTCCAGATGGAGCCGAATACTTTTTGGCTCCGATACTGGATAACACCTCGGCACCAGCCGGTGCCGACAAGGCAACTGGAGACTGTGTCGGAGCCGGAAGGAACCGACACTACCATCTCAGAGGTAGAAAGATCGGCTCCAGCTGGAGCCGATCTAGACTCCGAAGGAGTCGGAGCCACCAGGGAAGGCTTAACAACCGTAGCCTGAACCTTAGGTGGCTTGGAAGGTTTACCCGACCCAGTCTTTGTCGGTGAACCTTCTGGCTTTAATAAGCCATGGAGGATCAACTTGTTCCTCCTCTCCTGCAGGACTCTCTGGCTAAAAGAGTGGCATATAGCACAGGAGTCCTGCAGGTGTAAAGGCCCCAGGCAATAAACACAAGAAGTGTGACCGTCTGTCAGAGACATCTTCTGACAGCACGAGTCACACTTCTTGAAGCCTGAGACCTTTCCTTCTCTAGACATAGTCTAATAAAAGACAAAAAACACACACTCAACAAGAGTCACACAATTAACCCCCAAACACACACACACTGACAGGGATTAATGAACTGGGAGGCTTAGGCCTAACAGAAAGAAAATTAAACTTTTACCCGAAAAAGGGAATATAGGGTGGGAAATATAGTGTTAGCTATACACTCTATAATAAAACTAACCAATATAGGAAAAGGGGAAGAAATATCCCTGACTAAACTGTTGAATTAGAAAAACTCACCTGAGCTGGCAAAAAAAAGAGACCTCTTCGCGAAGCGGCAAACGAGATCTGAGGTAGTCTCGCCTTGCATCATGGGATATAGGGTTGCCTCGAGCTGGTAAAAGGAGTTCTCAAGCTTAGCAAGTGCCGAGTCGGAGCCGAGGATCGGCTCCGAACCCATCCAGCAAGAATGAAGGCGAGATTGACAACTTAACATATAATCTTTTGGGATGGCAATAGTCTTGATTTTTGAATGTTGACTGTGTACCCCAAAGCCTGCAGCAACTGAATGACATAGTCCAAGTTTTTTGTCAAGGTTTGTTTGCTGTCTGCTTGTATGAGGCAGTCGTCCAGGTAAGGGTATATTTGAATCCCCTGGAGTCTGCAATGTGCAACTACTGATGCCAGGCATTTCGTGAATACTCTGGGCGCAGTAGATAAGCCAAACGGCAATGCTGAGAATTGATAATGCTCTGTTCCTGCAAGAAATCTGAGGTATCTTCTGCAGCTGTGTCTGATTGGGACATGCAGGTATGCCTCCTTGAGGTCCAGAGTAACCAGCCAAGACCCCTTGCCCAGCATGGGAAGGAGTTGCTGTAACGTCAGCATTTTGAATTTTGGCACAATGAGAAAGGTGTTTAGAACGGACAAGTCCAGTATAGGCCTCCATTGCTTTTCTTTTCTTGGAACAAGGAACAGTCTTGAATAGAATCCCTGGCCTTGTTCCTGAGGAGGAACCTTTTCTATAGCTTTTATTTGTAACAGCTTTGAACCTTGTAAGAGAGCCTCTGCCCTTTGATTTTGTGGCAGGTTTGGCATGCCTTGTCTCGTTGGTAAGGTGTGGAAGTGGAACCTTTAACCTCTGTCTATTATGTCCAGAATCCATTTGTCCTTGGATAAAATGTGCCAGTTCTTTGAGAATAAGGATAATTTTCCGCCTAGAGGTACTTCTCTTTGAGCCTTGGTAGGCGGAGTGAAAGTCAAGTCATTGTGATTGTCCCTGTGGTGCAGGTGAACTCCCTGCGCCACTTCTCTGATTTGGTGGGTTGCCATTGGCGGCCCCTGTAGGAGCCTCGGTATTGCCCTCTACCTCGAGCACGCCTGTTTTTTCCCCTTTGAAAGTTGTCTGAGTCTGGAAAGGACCAATTCTTTGAAGGCCAATTCCTGCTGAATCTGGGAGGCTGAACCTGGAGGAAATCCTTGACATTCTGTACTGATTTTGCCTTTTCCTCAATAGACTCCAACACATCCTGTGCATTAGCACCAAAAAGCTTCTGTTTTTCCAGAGGTGCATCCAGGAGCTTAACTTTAACATGGTCTGGCAGTGGCTGTTCTTTCAACCAAGCATGTCTACGTATAACGGCCCCTGTCATGGCTGCCCTACATGAAGCTTCCAAGGCATCATAACCACACTGAAGAAAATGATCGCTAACCTGCTGAGTGTTATGAACCAAATCCTGCAATGCCTTTCTATCTATAGGCTCAGGAGAGGCTAACTTTTTCTGCAAATCATCCATTAAGTAATCCTGGTACTGAAACATATGAAAAAGGCAGTTTAGTGACCTCATGGCAAGGGTGGAAGAGGTATAAACTTTTTTGCCCCATCTTTCCAGGGACCTAGCTTTCCTGTCAGCGGGCAGAGGGTTTTTGGCCGAGGAAGTAGCCACTCCCTTGGGGCCCTGTGAAATAGTTTCTAGATCCACAGAGTGGGCCTTAAAGAGATGCTTATGGGTTTCAGGGACCCTGTAATATCGGTCAGGCTTGACAGGAGCAGGAGGGAGAGAATCAGGCGAAGCACTGGAGTCTGAGTATACATCATCAAGGACATCCAACACTGGAGGAATAGCTAAAGGTCTGTGTTGGGGTAGCTTAAGGAAGGTACGTAGCCTTTTCCTGGAGTCAGAAAATTCCTGACCCTGCCACTGAAAATGTTCTCTCTGAGTGGAGAACTTCACCAAAAGAAATATCCTCTGGAGGGGAGGCAGAGGGAATTGAATCCTCAGCATCCGAGTCCTCATAGGTCTGGAAGGATTCTTCCTGGGTGCTCTGAATCCCCAGAGGCTTCATCTGAAGAGAGGGTGTCTGTCTGCTCAGTTCTAGGCCTTTTATCTGCAGGCGGCTGAGAACCTCTGTCTGGGTGTGGCTGAGAACCCCTGATAAGAGAGATTAGATCTGCAGCAAGAGTCATGATCTGTCTATCAGAAGAGGGGCCCTGAGCAGTAGATTTAGGATGGGCCTTGGCCTGGCTGGCAGCCTTAGCACGTGCAAAGGCCTTGATGGACATGGATACCGGAGGCCTAGCTGCCCCATGTGCAGGGGTAACCTTGTCCACAGGAATGGTGTCGAGTAAATCCACAGCTTCGGTTACTGGAGGAAAATCAACAACCGGCACCGTTGAAATCTCCGGGACCGAAGAACGTGTTAAAGCGGTGTCGTCGGCCTGGGGCGGTTGAATTACCGCTTCCGAAGGGACCAATGCACTCGCGGAGGGCTTAGGCGTGGTATAGGTGGACAACGCGGGCCGAGGATGTCGGTTCCGGTCCTTGCGTTTTTTTGGTAGATTGTGATGTCGGTTGTTCCGACGACATGACACAAGCGAAAGATTCGCCAAAAATGTCTTCTGCAAATTCTGCCCGGCGCCTGAGTGTGCGCTTATTAAAGCGAGCACAGGCAGCACAGGCCGAGACGTCGTGGTCTGGGCCCAGGCAAGGGAGGCAGTAAGAATGGAAGTCCTTATGAGGTATTTGTTTACCACAAGACAAACAATTATTAACTTTTTCAATTTTTTCTGACATCGGCTGAGGCAAGAAAAAATGTTCCCCAACGGGGTACTTAGCTTTTAGATGACTTCGGTAACTGAAAACACAGGAGCTGACCAACGGCACTTGCAAACTGCTTCTGCTTCGGGCACCGCGCGGCAAGAAAGACTGAAGATGGCGTTGGCGGATGCCTTTATACTCCAGCCGCTCTGACGTCGGGGAGGAGGCGGCATCAGCCGACGCCGGACCCAGACTTTGGAATCCGGCCGACCAAAGGGCTGCCTGAGGCAGAAAGTACAGTTTTGTACCTACCATAAATGTAGATGTCCGAACTGGATAGCATCTGCAGTCATAACAACTGGGTTGTCCTGTCGTCAGGCAGCCCTTCAGTCGGCCGGATTCCAAAGTCCGGTCCGCTTCGCTGATGTCGCACTTCACCCGACGTCATCTCTGTTGGTCTTCGGGTATAAAGGCATCAGCCGACGCCATTTTCCTCAGTGTTTCTTGCCCCAGATGCCAGTAGCCCTCTTGTAGGCTAAAAATTTTGGATAAATGCCAATGTTTCCAAAAGATAGTGGTAAACACAAAAATAAGCATGTATGTACATATATACAACAAATAGACCATAAAAGAGGCCGGCCACCAGGTAGCTATTAGGAGCGTAAACACCGTAGGAGTACCACAGAGGGGAAGGAGGAGGGTAATCCTGACTGCAGATGCTATCCAGTTCGGACATCTACATTTATGGTAGGTACAAAACTGTACTATGTCCTTCATGGATGCATCTGCAGTCATAACAAATGGGTAGAATACCATAGCCAACTAGGGAGGAGGAAGAAACTAGATTATGGTGTGTTTAGGATCCCTTGCAGTACAGCAGTGGCAAACCCTGCTCGGGATCTGGAATATAGAGGCAAATTATAATGCTTGGCAAATGTATGCACGGAGGTCCAAGTAGCCGCCTCAATAATGTCTTTGGTTGCCACTCCTCGTAAAAGGCTGTGGTAGTGGCTGTTGCCCTTGTAGAATGAGGTCTTATGTTCTGTGGAATTGGTTTTCCATGGAAGGAGTAACAGAATCGTATGCAATTTCCTATCCATTTGGAGATTGTCTGTTTGGAAATAGCTTTTCCTTCCCTTCCTGTTGCATAGGCTACAAAAGCTGATCAGTTTTTCTGCTACTTTTGTTCTGTCCAGGTAGTAGCGTAGCTGTCTATGTACATCCAAGGTATGCAGTATTCTTTCCCCTCTGTTTTGTGGGTTGGGAAAGAAGGTAGGTAGGTGGATTGCCTGGTTTAAAGACACTCTGGATACCACCTTAGGCATAAATGTAGGATTAGTCCTCATGGACACTCTATCTTGATGGAAGATTAGGAAGGGTTGTACTGCCATTAGGGCCTGGAGTTCAGAAACCCTCCTGGCTGAGGTTATTGCCAGTAGGAAGGCGGTTTTCCACGATAGATGCTGTAGGTCTGCTGTTGCTGCTGGCTCAAAGGGTGATAGTGTCAACTTTTCTAGCACAAAGTTCAAGTCCCAAGCTGGTAATGGTGGTTTCCTTGGAGGTTTTACATTCTTGATTCCTCTGAGGAACTGTCTGAGTAATGGGTGTGAAAAACAGGTGGATCAAAGCTGTATTCTGCTGATATAGCTGATGCATGTATCTTGATGGAGGAGTAGGACAGGCCTGAATGTAGAAGTTCTGCCAGATACTCCAGAATGTTAGGCATATCTATGTTTGACACATCTTTTCCTCTTTCAGTACTCCAAATGACAAACCTTTTCCATTTTCCTGCATAGTTCCTTCTTGTTGAAGGTCTGCGGGCTTCAAGAATAATGTCTTTAACTCTTTGGGAAAGTTCTGGATTAGCTGCTGCTATGTGATGTTCCATGCAGTCAGTTGCAACGTTTTTAGGTTTGGATGCATGATGCTGTAGTTGTTCTGAGTTAACATCAAAGGCATCAGGGGTATTGGCCACATATTGTTCTGAGACATGCTCCTCAGCAGTGGGTACCAGTGTTGTCTTGGCCAGTTTGGAGCTATTAGGATTATCCTTGGATGTTCTTCCTTGATTTTTAGTAATACCTTGTGTATCAAGGGAAGAGGTGGGAATGCATATGCTGTTAGGCCTTTCCAGCTGAAGGAGAGCGAATCCACTTTCCATGCTAATGGGTGGAATGTCCTTGTGCAGAACTTGTTGAGCTGGTGATTGAGAGGGGAAGCAAATAGATCTATCTGAGGCATTCCCCATTTCTTTGAGATGGTCTTGAAGATGTCCGGGTGTAGCATCCATTCGTGGGCATCCGATGTGGTTCTGCTTAATATGTCTGCTAGAGTATTTTCTTTTCCCGGTACAAATATTGCCTGTAACTGGATGTTGTAGCTGAGTGCCAGGTTCCACAGCTCCAAAGTCATTCTGCATAGGGGGTATGAATGAGTGCCTCCCTGTTTGTTGATGTACCACATGACTGTGGTGTTGTCTGTCCTTATCATCAACTGGCCCTCTTTGAGAAATGGTCTGAAGTTTTGGATTGCCAGTTTTACTGCCAGCATTTCTTTTAGGTTGATGTGCAGGTGAAGTTGATCCCAAGGCCCACAATCCTTGCACGCATTTGTCCAGCATGTGGGCCCCCCATCCTAGGTCTGAAGCGTCTGTTGTGATGGTCTGGATTGCTTGACATCTGCGAAAGGGTAGCCCTGGGTTTGACTGGCATGCTTGAGCCCACCATAGGAACTCCTGTTTTAAGCATGGAATTAGTGGAATTTCTGTTTCTAGGCTGTGCCTGTGTTGGGACCATAAATTCTTTAGGTACCACTGTAGTTTTCTCATATGTAGTCTGGCAAGTGGAACCAAGATTATGCATGATGCCATGAAGCCCAAGGCCTGCAGTACTTTTCTTGCTGTTAACTTGTTCTGTTTTGTTAGTGCCAAGAAGTAAAGAGGGAGTTCTCTCTTTCTCTGCAGTTAGGAAAGCCATTTGTTTTACTGTGTCCAATTCCGCGCCCAAGAATGTCCTTGTCTGGGATGGGATCAGCCTTGATTTTTGTAAATTGACTGTGTATCCCAGTGCTTGTAGCAAGTAAATGACCCTTTGTAAATCTGTTGTCAGCTTGCTTTTGTTGTCCCCTTGTAGCAGGCAGTCGTCCAGGTATGGGTAAATTTGAATTCCCTGTAGTCTGCAGTGGACGATTACTGATGCCAGGCATTTTGTGAATACTCTGGGCGCAGTAGATAAGCGAAAGGGCAATGCTGAGAATTGATAATGCTCTGATCCTGCAAGAAATCTGAGGTATCTTCTGCAGATTGGTCGAATGGGGACGTGCAGGTATGCCTCCTTGAGATCTAGAGTTACCAGCCAACACTCCTTGCCCAGCATGGGAAGAAGTTGCTGTAGGGTCAGCATTTTGAATTTTGGGACAATGATGTATGTATTTAAGGTGGACAGGTCGAGAATAGGTCTCCAACTTTTTTCCCTTTCTTGGAACTAGGAATAGTCTTGAGTAGAATCCCTTTCCTTGTTCTGTTGTTGGCACTCTTTCCACAGCCCCTCATGTTTGCTAACTGCATTATCTGTTGTAGAGCCTCTGTTTTTTGATTTGGAGGTAGATTTGGCATTCCTCTTTTGACTGGTAAAGTGTGGAAGTGGAATCGGTAACCTTGATCTATGGTTTGTAAAATCCACTTGTCTTTTGTGATATAGTGCCAGTTCTTTGAAAATAAGGTTAATTTGCCGCCTAATGGAGCTGCTATTTGTTCCCTGGTAGGCGGATTTAGAGTTAAGTCACTGTGGCTGTGTTGTTGTAGTGGCAGTGGTTGTGTCTGTGCCTCTGTTGTTACCTTGCCACTGTCGTCCTCTGTAGGCACCTCCTGTGGATTGGTTTCTGCCTCTGGAACGTCTATTCCTGCCCCTTTGGGATCTTGTGGAGTCAGGAAAGGACCAATTTTTGGCAGGCCAGTTCCTGCTAAACCTTGGGGTTGGACCTGCAAGAAATCTTTAACCGTTTGAACAGATTTTGCCTTTTCTTCCATTTTCTTCATTACCTGCTGGGCAGGTGTACCAAACAAGCTGGTCTTATCCATAGGAGCATCTAATAACTTAGCTTTAACATGATCCGGTAAGGCTTGTTCCTTTAGCCATGCATGCCTTCTTATCACTGTGCCAGTCATGGCTGATCTAAATGAAGCCTCCAGTGCATCATAGCCACATTTTAAGGAATGGTTACTAACCTGTTGTATGTTATTTACCCTTTCTAATACATATTTCTTATCAATTGATTCATCAGAGGATAGCTTTTTCGTTAACTGATCAAGCATAAACTCTTGGTATTGTATCATGTGAAACTGACAGTTTAAAGCTCTAGCTGAGAGAGTAGCTGAAGTGTAAACCTTTTGCCCCATCTGTCTAAAGACCTGGCTTCCCTTTCAGAAGGAATAGGGTTTTTAGCTGTGGTCGCTACTGCCTTGGGACCCTGGGATATAGTTTCGGGGTCTGCAAGTGGGGCCTTGTAAAGGTGGTGATGAGTGTCTGGTACCCTGTAAAATCTGTCTGGTTTGGCAGGGGCTGGAGGTAAAGAATCTGGTGCAGAGCAGACATCATTGAAGGCATCATCCACTACAGAGAGCACAGGAGGTATAGCTAAGGGCCTGTGTTGTGGAAGGTGCAGAAAGGTTCTAAGTCTTTTTCTGGAGTCTGAGAAATCCTGCTGCTGCCATTGGAACTGCTCTCGCATGGCATGTAAGGTTTCCCCAAAGGAAAATTCTTCTGGTGGGGAGGCAGCTGGAATGGATTCTTCAGCATCTGAGTCTTCAAAATTGGAGAAAGGAGCCTCTGGCTGGTCTGTTATGTCTGATTCATCAGCAGAATCATCAGAGGACACAGGCTCGGGGGGCTCTGCCCTAGGTCTCTTTCTCTGGGGGCTGAGAGGCCCTGTCTGGGTGAGATTGAGATCCCCTAATTAATGAAATTAAATCTTCTGCCAGAGTAAGCATTTGTGAACTAGAAGAGGGCCGGGTTGTAGGTGGTTTAGCAGGCACTGTTCTAGTAGTTTTGGCTGCTTTGGCCCTGGCAAAGGCCTTAATGGACATGGCTGCTGGAGGCCTAGCAGCACCACGTGCTGGGGTAGACACATCCAAGGGAATGGTGTCTGACAAGTCAGTGGCAACCACCGTAGTGGATAAAATTTCTGAGGCCGATTCAAGAGAAGTAGCAGGGGCCTCAGTGGTAGTGATAGATTCTGCTGTATTTTGATCAGTTTTCTCGGTTTCGGCCGAAACCGAGACACTCGCGGTTTGCTTAACCATGGTTTCGGCCGAAACCGCGGACCGCGAGTGTCGGTCTTTATCTTTGCGTTTTTTAGCAGTTTGGGTAGTCGGAGGATCCGACGGCATAATATACGCAAAATCAGAACCGAAAAACTGTTCAGCAAACTCCGACGCCTAAGCGTTCGTCGGTTGAAAGAAGCACAGGCCGAACAGGCTGCTACGTCATGGGCTGGGCCTAAACAAGGCAGACAGTAAGAGTGGAAATCCTTATGAGGTATTTGTTTCCCACAGGTTAAACAATTAACTTTTTCTGACATCGGCTGAGGCAAGAAAGAGTCCCCAACGGGGTACTTAGCTTTAGAAGTCTTCGAAGTAGTATTCGGTAGAAGTAATCTCTGGATCCGACCGACCGGCACTTGCGAACAGCTTCTGCTTCGGGCGCCACGCGGCAAGAAAGACTGAGGAAAATGGCGTCGGCTGATGCCTTTATACCCGAAGACCAACAGAGATGACGTTGGGTGAAGTGCGACATCAGCCGAAGCCGGACCCGGACTTTGGAATCCGGCCGACTGAAGGGCTGCCTGACGACAGGACAACCCAGTTGTTATGACTGCAGATGCATCCATGAAGGACATCAACCCATATGTCAGGACTGCAGTTGCATTCTTGAAGGACATCTGGTAATGCAAATAGCCTGCTTTGAAGCGGAGGTATCTTCTGCAAGATTCCCAGATTGGGATATGCAGGTAAGCCTCAAGTCTAGAGTTACCAACCAGGCATCCTTGCCTAGCATAGGCAGTAACTGTTGTAGAGTCAGCATCTTGAATTTTGGAATGTCCAGGAATGTATTTAGAATGGATAAGCCCACAATTGGACGTCATGATTTGTCTTTTCTGGGTACCAGGAAAAGTCTTGAATAAAAATATTGTTCTTTTTCCTTTTTTGGTACTGGTTGAATAGCCTCATATCCATGAGGGACATGACTTGTTTCTGGGCCTCTGCCCACTGATTTGGGAGCCGATCTAGCCATCCGTTGGAATTGGCAACGTGTGGAAATGAAATCTGTATCCCTGGGATACTATATTTAAGACCCATTTGTCCTGGGTAATTAGTTGCCAACTTTGAGCATGAAGTGCTAGTTTTCCCCCCAAAGGGGCTGCCAAAAGATAAGTGCTTGGAAATGGCAGAGGAAAGACATTGAGACTGCTTTCCCTAGGGGGGTGCTTTGCTACTTCCAGATTTGGAGGTGGAGGCACCCCATTGTTTTGTTCTGTAAGTTCCTTGTGACTGAAACCTGGAGCCTTTGGAGTGTCTGGTTTGACCTGAGCGGCTCTGTTGGATACTGGAAAGGACCAATTCTTAGTAGGCCAATGCCCACTGAACCTGGGTGGCTGCACTTGTAAGAAATCTTTTACAGTTTGCATAGATTTAGCTTTGTCTTCCATCTTTTTCAAAACTTCTTCTGCCTTATTACGAAATAGACTGTCCTGTTGTAAAGGAGCATCCAACAATTTAACTTTAACATGATCAGGCAGATTTTGCTTCTTGAGCCAAGTATGCCTTCTTATCACAGATCCAGTTATGGGGACCCTACAAGAAGCCTCCAAGGAATCAAAACCACATTGCAAAGCATGCTTTCCAACTTGTTCAGCTGAAGGCAATAAATCCTGTAACTCTATTTTCCACACAGTCAGAAATCAACATCATTTTCTGTTTAAGTAAGCCCATGACATGCTGTTGATATTTAAGCATATGAAATTGGCAGTTTAAAGCCCTGATTGCCAGGGTTGCAGACCTATAAACCTTCTTACCCCATCTATCCAGTGCCCTGGAGTCTCTATCAGAAGGGGTAGGATTTTTACCAGTAGAAGCCTTAACACCCTTGGACCCTGAAAAATTGTTTCAGGGTCAGCAGTAGGGTTTTAGAAAAGAAACTTGTGGGAGGCAGGAACCCTGTAATATGTGTCTGGCTTACTAGGAGCCGGAGGGCAGGGAATCAGGAGCCATGCTGGATTCTATGACAACATCATCCAACAATGTTTAAGACAGGAGGTATAGCCAAAGACCTATGCTGAGGAAGATGGAAATCCCTAAGCCTCTTTTTGGATTCTGAAAAATCCTGACTCTCCCAATGAAAATGTTCCCTTACAGTATGCAAAGTTCCTCCAAAAGAAAAATCCTCAAGAGGAGAACCAGAAGGGATGGATTCTTCTGCATCAGAGCCCTCATAAGGGGGGATAGAAAATTCCTGATCAGAAGAGGAAACAGAATTAATGGAAACCTGATCTGAAGATTTATAATCAGTGCCTTGCCTAGGCATCTTAGCAGGAGGGGGTTGGGAACCCCTGATCAAGGTAATTAAATCCTCAGCCATTTTGATCATTTGTTTTTTAGGCATAGGGGCCTGAACATGTGGCTCATGCGTCGGTTTTTTAGACACGTTAGTTTTGGCCTTGTTTTTGAGGATTGTGTCTGTTTAACATACAAATCTTTAGGCCTGAAAAAACCCTCAGAAGCCGGTGCCTGCTCAGTGGCTCCGGACCCATCCAAGGGAGAGACATCCACGGGTTCAATACTTGGGAGTCTCGCGGCATACCGGACTCCGAATGGGTCTCGTTAAAACCTGCGAATCATAAGTGGCGGGCATCAGGGGCTGCGAAAGCACCTCACTGAGTACCGGTGAATCGCAGAATGTCTTAGGAGAAGCTTCGTCGGTTTTGAACCTCGATGGTCTGTCTATTTTATTTTGTGTTTTTTGTGAATTCCGGTAGTTGGATTGCTATTGACATTTCAGGATAGTTAAATCTTGAGCCAAAATATTTAGAAGCAAAAATATACAGACACTTAATAGTGTGTTGGTTAAATGTAGCACAAAACCGACAGCAAGGCACATTGTGGTCAGGGCCTAGGCAAGGAATACAGTACAAATGAAAATCCTTATGAGGTATTTGCTTCCCACAAGTAATACAATTAATTTTACTGACATCGGTAAGGAGCAAGAAAAAGTTTCCCCAACGGCGTACTTGGCTTTAGGTTGAAGACTTCAGTTCTGAAACATGAAAACGAAAATTTCAGGAGTCAGCTGACCGACACTTGCAAACTGTTTCTGCTTCGGGCACTGCGCGGCAAGAAAGAACGATTAAAATGGCGTCGGCTGCATGTTTTATACCCCTGACAACCTAATGCCATGGAAGAAGAGACAGCAACCGACACAGGACCCAAGACTTCGTTATTCAGGCCGACTGAGGGCAACCTGCCAGCAGATTATCCAAAGGTAATGACTGCAACAGTGAAACACGAACATCATCCAAGGTGACCACTTCTAACAGCTAAAGAGGCAAACGAGATCTGAAGGAGGTTAGACTTAGAGCATTACGGGTAGTAAGGGAGCTCAACAGTTTTTTGGTGGCTGCGAGCTAGAAGAATGGCCGAGTCGGATCAGAGTCCCATAGGTTGAGAAGTGAATGAAAACTGATATCAGATCAACTTTTTCCCATAAAAGAGCAACTCCCCTGTTTAAAAGTTATTAAAAGTCACGAGACAGTCTTAAAAACTTTTTCCTAGCATAATTAACTGATTTCACAGAAAAAGTTCAAGTTTAATCATAAAAACTCGAAGTGCTAGTTTTTCCTCCCCTCAAAGGGAACTCATCTGCCCAGAAAAGAAAAGCATTAGCAGACTGTTGATCAGTGAGTCTATGAAAGGCCTCAGGAGGAGTGCTCCTCGGTGGCAAGAAAGCTCTGAAGGGCTTAAGTCCCAAACCACTTTCTTTAGCTCAGCCTAGGAGCTCCAGTTGCAATGCACTCAAGCAGAGACACAATATAACCTATACAGCTAAAGCTACTGCAGCAGTGATCATTTGAACATTATGGCCAGTTAACCTACACAACTGTACTTTACAGATTACAGCCATATTCTCTCTTCCCAACCTGACCCATGTGGTTTGGGAATTCAGCTGATAGTCAAGCAGGAGTAGCAACTGCTAGCATAAGCATCAGATGCCATTCCTCTCTCTGCCTTGCCAAATTTGCTGAGGACACAAACAGTTTCATTAATGCCCTTTCTGATGGAACCCTGCTTTTTGGTCACTTGGTAAATTCCAAAATACAGAATCAACAAGAGCTCACAGTCCTCCCTGTTGTTGAGGATAAGTTTTATTGCAGTCCACATCAGTTGCGGCTAAGAACTGACCAACAGCAGTTTGATAACTAGTGGTGTGGAAATGTCCACGGAGTTCATAACAACATTTAAAGTGGCCAACAACCCTGAGATGGTAGAAATGGACAGAATGATGACGGCTTACTACAGACTTGCCTTGCTGTCCCATTGCGAAGGCAGTCGGGGTTACCTGTTAATACTCTTGTCCTTGTGGATGGCCAGCACACAGGCAAAGTGAGTAAGGACAGTAATATTCAGAGATTATACAGTCCTCTTACTCTCTTCAAGCAAAACTGAAGAAAACCTACAATTGGGCCACCAAGCCCTTCAGAGCCTTCTTGCCAACTAATGCAGGGAGGCTAGAGCCTTGAAAGAGGTCAATGGCAGGTAAGTAAAATCTCAAATCTTCATCCTGACTACAAAAAAAAAATAATACAGTAAATTCAGTTATCCAGAACTCAAGCAGCCAGAAAAAAAAAATCAAAGAAATACAGTACAGTATGAACAATTCAGATTTTCACGTGTTGCACTTTGTTTTCCCCTGCAGAAACATACCTTACGCTTTTTAGAGTTTTAAAAAGGAAGTTGAAAATAAATTCCCTCTCTCTTGAAACTAACTCCTCAAACCAAACAAGTCAAATCACTAAAATATCAACACACTTTACATACTCACTCAATTTGCATCAGATTGCACACTCTCTCTCTGATCGCACGCACACACAGACACACGCACACACAGACGCGCATGCACACACAGACGCACGCACACACACAGACGCACGCACAGAAGCACGCACAGACGCGCACGCACACACAGACGCGCACGCACACACAGACGCGCACGCACACACAGACATCAGCTTTCATACATCTCTCCGATCTCTCACACACTCACTCCTGTTTTCAAACATACATTCACTGTTTCTCTCTCCGATCTCTCACACACACACTTCAGCTTTCATACATCCCTACGATTACTCACACACAGTTGCTTCTGCTTTCATATGTCCATTCACTCTCTATTCAATTCCAATCCACTCAGCATGCCACTAAAAACTGTTCAGCATACCATGCATTCTAGAAGAAATACAGGTTTAAAATATTATTCTAGCCAGGCTTTTAATTACTGTATTTCAATTGTAAATTCAAAACAATACAGTGTTTATGGTATAGTATATGGTACAGCATTTGTCAGGTCTACTTTTAATAGCAACTCTCAAGCAACCAGAAACTACACTTATCTGGCGTCTACCAATCCCCATGGATGTCTGTTAACTGACAGTACTGTAATAATGGGGCAAATGGAGGAAGCAGCAGTGATTCAACATCTACTGTTATATTTACGATTACTTACACCACTGTACCATGTTCATCAAATGATCACTGCTGCAGCAGCCCTAGTTACATGGTTAGATTACCAAAACTTATAATGACTAAAAGGAAGGATGAAGTCCCATAAGCCCCTGGAGAATGATCCTAGCAAAGCCTGTCCAAGACCTGGAGGGGAAAAATCCAGTTTACAGTGCTTCGTTACGATATGCCCCAGAAAATGAACATGCTGCTTAGAGAATACTTCAAGAAGCTTCTAGAACCCACCGCTTTCCAAAATGCCATGGATGAAGCCAAGTTCCTGGCAGAGTGAGTCTTGACCTTGCCTGGTATGGTCTTTTTGTGATGGGTAAAACTAAAGGTAATTATGTGATAGCTACTTACAGACAGTCTACTTTGACATGGGTTGCCCTTTTTTCTTACCTTCATAAGAGATGAATAATGGATCAGAGTTTCTGCAGGTTTTAGTTCTGTCAAGATAACACTGGAGTTGTCTGTGGATATCCAGTGTGCGAAGAATCATTTCCCTTGTTTTCAGGATCGGGAAAGAAAACAGGGGAGACGGGCACCTTGACTCAACGTAAACTCATATCACCACAGGCATAAAAGAAGGATTAGTTTCTCCAGGAAACCCTATCTTTGTGGAATATTAGAAGGCTGACCTACAACGAAAGCTTGCAACTTGGACACTCTGCTTGCAGAAGTCAAAGCAATGAGCAAAACTGTTTCCCTGTTACAAACCTCAAATCAGCCTGGTGGGATGATTCAGATAGAGAAGAGTTATTTTTTTCAAAACAAAGGTGATATCCTGAAGAGAATCTACATGTCTTCTAAACGGCCTGATACGCAACGGCTCTTTCAAAAATATTTTAACATGGGAAAGTACTGAAAGGGAAGGATTCATTGCCAGATATGCTGAAATGGCAGACACACGAGTCTTGATACAGGAGTAAAAAAGGCTAGAGGATAACAAATATTGTAGAACCAGAGTAATACCAGTCTTAATAGGATCCTGGTTCTTGTCTTGGCACCAACTACAAAATCTTTTCCAATTAATAAAACATGATTGCCTAGTATCAGGTTTCTCGGTCTCCTTTAATATCTGCAGCACTTTCTCAGTAAATAGATGCTTAAAATATATTAAGACTATCATCCAAGCAAGTTGTTTCAAGTTGGATGTATAACAAAAACATCTAGCTTGAGTACGTCCAGTCTGTGAGGAAGCTTGTGATAATTGCCCTTGACCATTTCCTAAACAAAGGAGAAAGAAAAGTTGTGTAAAATCTTACCAAAACCATAGACAGTCTTCTCTTTCATGTTGCAGTATTCTACATGTGGGTTCATCCCTCTTCCTTAGCACATGTCCGGCCAGTATTCCAAAGTTTTTCAGTCCCTCAGTGGTGCGTGGGATGTCTGACGTGGCTCAGGGAACGTGGGCTATAAAAGTGACGTTGGCATGCACCAGCCCTCAGAAGTGAAGGAGCCAGTCCTAGGAAGGCAGAGCCCATCAAGTGCCACCCAGAAAGGCAAATGCAACCTAACAGGAGGGAAAGGATACAGGGAAGGAATACTGCAACACGGAACAGAAGGACATCTATGGTAAGATTTTACACAACTTTTCTATGTCCTTCTATTCCAGTGTTGCAGCATTCTATATGTGGGTGAGTGCCAAAGCTCACAGTGGATGGGGAGGTGATCTGGAAGCTGTCTCCAGGACTCCGTGAAGGATAGCACTGGTAAACCCCACCTTGGCTCAAGAAATATGGCCCAGTTTGTAATGCTTGGTGAAGGTGTGAACTGAAGACCAAGGTAGCTGCTTCGAGGATAGTAGAGGTATCTAGCCCCCTAAAGAATGCTCCTGAAGAGGCCATAGCACTGGTGGTGTGTGCTTTTGCACTACCTGCAGGAATTTTCCATGGTGTTAGTAGCAGAAGGTGATGGCCTTGGAGATCCAGGCTGAGATGGTCTGTTTGGTCACTGCCTTTCCCAGGGCTCTAGGGTGGAAGGAGACAGTTAGTCAGATTGTCTGACAGATTTAGTTTTGTGCAGATAAAACCTGAGCTGTTTGTGAACATCCAGGGAATGAAGTACTCTATCACTGTCCCCCTGATAGCTGGGGAAGAATGTAGGTAGGTGTACAGCCTGGTTCAAGGATAGGTCATTCACCACCTTGGACTTGAAAGAAGGGTTAGTTCTAAGAGTAACCATGTCATTTTGGAAAATTAGGAAGTGTGGGGTAGCCATAAGAGCTTGCAGCTCTGAGACCCTTCCTGGCTGAGGTAAAGGCCACTAATAAAACAAACAGTTTTCCATGTGGAAAGTTTTAGAGAGGCTTTGTCTGCTGATTCAAAAGAAGCCAGAGTGAATTCTTCCAGAACACAGCTAGGATCCCAAGGTGGAGGGGATGGTTTCCTGAGGAGTCTTAGGTGAAGTACCACTTTGAGGAAGACTTTGGCAGGGAGTCTGGATGCTACGGGTGGATCCAGAGGAAGATATGCAGAGAATGCAGACAAATGGGCTTCAATTGAAGAGTAGGCCAGACCTGTCTGCAGTAGTTCACACAGGTAAGACAGGGGTCTCTCGCCTGCCAGTGGGTACAACTGTCTTTTGTGGCACCATATGGAAAACCTTTTGCACTTTGAAAGGTAAGATTTTCTTGTGGTAGGTTTCCAGGCGCCCTGCATGACACTGTGCACGTCCTCGTAAAGTTATTTGAAGGGGATCAGAATCCTATCAACCACAGGGTGAGGTGCAGTGACTGCCATTGTAGGTGTACCTGTGATCCCTTGTGCTGTATGAGAAGGTCCAGAGGGGGTAACTTGTGGTGATTGCCCTTGGACAGTTGAAGGAGTAGGGGGAACCAGTGCTATCTTGGCCAGTAGGGAGTCACTAGCACGATTTTTGGTCTGTCCTGCAGGATTTTCAGCAGGACCTAGTGAATCAATGGGAAGGGGGAATGCATACAGAAATTTCCCTTCCAAGATATTGAAAAAGCATCTGGTGCCAGTGCCCGGGGGTCTGTTATCCTGGTGCAGAAGCCAGGAAGTTGTCTGTTGATGGAGGAGGCAAACCGGTCTATGGAAGACATCCCTGTGAAGCAGCCCTTAGTGGTTGTTTGTGATGGTTCTGCTGAGACAGTCTGCCTGGGAGTTGTGAAGAGAGGGGATGTAAACTGCCTGCACTGAAACTCCATTGTGAGGTGGCCAGTTCCCAAACCAGCAGAGCAAAGAAGGTACGACTTGGTCCCTCCCTGTTTGTTGAGATACCACAGAACTGTGGTGTTGTCCAAGAAAATCTTTAATGGGCCTTTCTGGAGGTAAGGTAGGAAGGCTGGCAGGGCAAGAAGAATTGCCTCACCTCTCGAACATTGATATGTTTTAGTTTGTGTGGCTTCTGCCACAAACCCTGTACTTTTCTTTGCATTAAGCCCAAGTCTGAGGCATCCATATGCATGACTTGTGTGGGTAGGGGTGGTTGAAGAGGTAGACCTGGGTTGCTGGTCACTTGTACCAGCCACCAATGAATTTCTAGTTTCAAGCAAGGGAGAAGGGGAACTCTGTACTCCAGAGGATGGGAGTGTTGGATCCAGATTGACCGAAGGTACCACTGTAACTTCCTCATATGCAGTCTTGCTAAGGGTAGCATGGGTATGGTGGCTGCCATGTAACCCAGAAATCGGACGTACTGCCTTGATGTCGGTTCTGTTGCTTGAGAGATGCAAAGCAGGTGTCACGTCAGGGATTTCACCTTTTCTGGTGGCAGGTAGCCCTTCATGAGGTCTGTGAGAATTCTACACCCCAGGAAGACAATGTCATGAGTGGGCTCCAGATGTGATTTTGGGAAATCTATCTGGAATCCTAGAGACTGTAGGAGGGACAAAACTAAATGAATGTGCAGCAGGAGGTTCTGCTTGTCTGCCTGAATCAGCAAGTTGTCTAGGTAAGGGAATAGTTGGAATCTCTTTGTTCTGCAATAGGCAATCACTGCAGCCAAACATTTTGTGAACACCATGGATGCAGTGGACCGGCCCAAAGGGCAATGCAGAGAATTGAAAATGGGATGTGCCTGCCAAGAACCTCTACTATTTTCTGAATGCGGGTTTTATGGGGATCTGGAGGTAAGCATCCTTTATATCTAGGGTTGCCATGAACCCTTGAGGCACTAACAAGGGGGAAGAGGATAGGGTCAGCATCCTGAAGGTAGGGACCTTTAGGAATAGGTTGAGATGGGAAGAGGTCTAGTACTGGTCTCCAGGGTCCATCCTTTCTGGGGACCAGAAAAATTCTGGAGTAGAAACCTCTTCCTTTTACGGCTGAAGGTACTGGTTCAATGGTGCCCTGACTCAGTAGGACTTGCAACACAGGTTGCTAGAGCTGTAAAGTACAGTTGTGTAACTACCATATATGTAGATGTTAGAGTGTATTTACTGTTGCAGTCATTGCTCTTGGGTTATCCTGCTGGCAGGCTACCCACAGTCGGCCTGAATTCCAAAGTCTTGGTCCGGCGTCGGTTGCTGTCGCCTCTTCCCTGACGTGTGCGCGCCAGGGGTATAAAAGATGCAGCAGACGCCATTTTCTTCAGTTTTTCTTGCCCCAGATGTCAGGTGCCCCCCAAAAGGGTAGGCTAAAAATTATGCCAATAAACATGTATGCACTACGGTAATCATTTCCTTCATCTACAAGCAAATACACCACATAGGTTGTATAGAATAGAGAAGTACAGATAAGACCCAGCAAAAGAAAGGGGGATGTGGGAGGGTAACCTGGACTGCAACAGTGAATACACTCTAACATCTACATTTATGGTAGGGACACAACTGTACTATGTTCGTGTTTCACAGTTGCAGTCATTACTCTTGGGTTGAATCCCAAAGCTGAGGATGGGTGGCTGGGTGGCAAAGCCTGCTCTGGATTTAGAGTAGAGAGGTAAGTGGTAGTGCTTTGTAAAAATGTGCACTGAACTCCAAGTTGCAGCCACTAAGACGTCTTTGGTTGGTACTCCTCTGAGGAAGGTTGCTAAAGTGGCTGCTGCTCTGGTTGAATGTGGTCTAATGCCCTTAGGCACTGATTTGCCATGTTGTGAATAGCATAAATGAATGCAATGGCCTATGTTTTTTTGAAATAGTCTGTTTTGAGATAGCCTTTCCTTGTGATCCTGCAGCATATGCCACTAAACGTTGCTCATGCTTTCTTAAAGCTTTAGTTCTGTCCAAGTAGAATCATAGCTGTCTGTGCATGTCCAAAGAATGCAGAAGTCTCTCACCCTTATTCTGTGGGTTTAGATAAAAGGTAGGCAAGGGAATGGTTTGGTTAAGGGCAACACTGGACACCACCTTAGGCATAAATGTCAGGTTTGTCCTTGGAGAAACCCTGTCTGGATGGAAAATGAAAAAAGGTTCCACAGACATGAGTGCCTGCAACTCAGAGACTCGTCTTGCAGAGGTTATTGCTAGGAGCAGAGCTGTTTTCCAGGATAAGAATTTTATATCAGCTGTTGAGGCTGGCTCAAAAGGAGGCAGTGTGAGTTTTTCCAAGACATAATTGAGGTCCCATGCAGGTATCGGTGCTCTCCTAGGAGATCTTATGTTTTTGGCCCCTCTG
Source organism: Protopterus annectens (assembly GCF_019279795.1). Taxonomy (NCBI): domain Eukaryota; kingdom Metazoa; phylum Chordata; order Ceratodontiformes; family Protopteridae; genus Protopterus; species Protopterus annectens. Next base: position 1,457,049,859 of record NC_056729.1, read on the forward strand.
AGATGCTGCCTTATTAAAGGATGAGAAAAGATAGGTGGTTCCGTATTGTAATAGGCTGAAATGGCAGAGGCATGAATCTTAATTGATGAAAAGGACAGGCCTTTGCCCAGCATCTCAGTTAAGTATTGTAAAATCTGAAGAATATTTGGTACAAACGTGTCAAATCCTTGTGCTGGTTCCAAGCACAGAATCTCTTCCATTTTTCTGCATAAGATTTTCAGGTACTGGGCCTCCTGGCTTCCAAAATAACATCCATCACAGCTTTGGAGAGAGGAGTGTTCTGAATGACTACATTATCTGCCATGCTGACAGATTTAAGGTCCTGAGTTGGCTGTGCAGGATCTGATTGTTTTGTTGGGTCAGTAAGTGAGGAATTTGAGGCAATGTCCAGGCTGGACCTTGAGACAAGTTAGTTAGGATTGGGTACCAATGCTGGTGTGGCCAGTCTGGGGCAAACAGTATCATTTTTGGCTTCTCGTCTGACCTTTAGGAGTACCTTGAGGAGGAGAGGCAGTGGGGGAAAGGCATATGCTGTTAGGGTTTTCCAGCTGAAGGATAAGGCATCCACTTTACATGCTTGCTTGTGATAAGTCCTTGTGCAAAATCTCTGTAGTGGGCAGTTGTGAGGGGAGGCAAATAGATCTATGTCTGGGCATCCCTATTTTCTTGTTATGCTGAAGACTTGTGGATCCAGTTTCCACTCGTGGGGATCCAAGAGGTTTCTGCTTCGTTCATCTGCCAGAGTATTTATCTTTCCTGGCAGGAATTGTGCTCGCAGGTGAACTTGATAAGTCAATGCTGCGTCCCACAAAATCATGGCTTGTCTGCAGAGGGGGTAGGAATGTGCGCGTCCCTGCTTGTTTATGTACCACATTGACTGTAGTATTGTCCATCTTTATCAGTAGTTGTCCTGGATGAAGTAGATCCTTGAAAGCTGTCAGGGCATTCTGAACAGCTAGCATCTCTTTTTGATATGAAGATGCATCTGGCTTGCGGGCCATGTGTTCTGAATACATTTTCCTGCCATGTGGCCCCCCCCCCCAGGCATAATCTGATGTATCCGTTGTTAGTGTCTGCCTGGCTGTGGGTAAAGTGAATGGCTGTCCCTTGTTGTGGTGAAGAGCCTGTGCCCACCATCGAAACTCCTGTTGCAGGCAGGGAATGAGGGTAATTAATGTTTCCAGGCTGTGGCAATGTTGAGTCCAAGCACTTTTTAGATACCATTGTAGTTTCCTCATATGCAGTCTGGCATATGGACATTAGCAGAATGCATGATGCCATGAAGCCCAAAGCCTGCAGAATATTTCTTGCAGATAACTGGGTCTTTGTTGCCAACATTTTGAAGTAAGAAGTCAGCTGCATTTGTTTGTCTGGCATGAGATAAGCCATCTGGGCAGTTGTATTTAAGCTTGCACCCAGGAATATTATCTCTTGAGAGGGTACTAGTTTTGATTTCTTTTCGTTTACTGTGTACCCTAGGCAAATTAGTAATCTTTTTACAAACGCCAGATGCTTTAGTAGAATGTCCCTGTTCTCTGCTTGAATAAGGCAGTCGTCCAAGTAAGGATATATTTGAATTCCTCTTGGTCTGCAAAATGCAATTACTGGTGCCAGGCATTTTGTGAAGACCCTGGGCGCAGTAGATAAGCCAAAGGGCAGTGCAGAGTATTGGTAGTGCATTGAGCCAGCTATGAATCTGAGGTATCTTCTGCAAGATTGTCTGATTGGGACATGCAGGTATGCCTCTTTTAGATCCAAAGTTACAAGCCAAGCCTTCTTGCCCAGCATGGGCAGAAGAGTACAGTTTTGTGCCTACCATAAATGTAGATGTTAGAGTGCTCATACAGCTGCAGTCATAACAGATGGGTTATCCTGCCATCAGGTGGGTCCTCGGTCGGCCGAATTCCAAAGTCTAGGTCCGGTGTCGGTTGTCGTCGCTTCTTCCCTGTCGTCAGTGCGGCAGGGGTATAAAAGAGGCAGCCAATGCCATTTTCTTCAGTTTTTCTTGCCCCAGATGTCAGGTGCCCCCAGAAGGAAGGCAAACACAATGTTATGCAAAGATGCAATGTTGATAAATCAAAAACAGTAGTTGCAAGCAAATACACCATAAAAGAATACCCAAAAAAGGTTATATGAAAAGTGTTTGTCATAAGCCTGTCCTAAGAGGGGATGGAGTGAGGGAAACCTGGACTGCAGCTGTATTAGCACTCGAACATCTACATTTATGGTAGGTACAAAACTGTACTATGTTCATCGTGCATACAGCTGCAGTCATAACAGATGGGTAGAATCCCAAAGCTAAGTAAGGGTGGTAGGCACTAAGTGGAACTAGGAGGAGCTAGGATGCCCTGCAGGACTGCTGTGGCAAAGCCCGCTCTAGATTTTGAGTATAGTGGGAGGTGATAGTGCTTGGAGAAAGTGTGCACTGAACTCCAGGTGGCTGCTTCCAAAATGTCCTTGGGTAGGGACCCCCTGAGGAAGGCTGCAGAGGTAGCTGTGGCTCTGGTGGAGTGGGATCTGATGCATGCAGGCACAGTTTTTCCATGAAATGAGTAACAAAAGCGTATGTAGTGGGCTATCCATTTTGAAATTGTCTGTTTGGAAATAGCCTTTCCTTGAGCACCTGCAGCATAGGACACAGAGTTGCTCAGATTTCCTGAATGGCTTTGTTCTGTCCAAATAGTAACGAAGTTGCCTGTGAATGTCCAAGGAATGTAGTAGTTTTTCTCCTTTGTTTTGTGGATTAGGATAAAAGGTAGGTAATTGGATAGTCTGATTCAAAGCTACACTGGATACTACCTTTGGCATAAAGGAAGGGTTGGTTCGTAAGGAAACTCTGTTCTGATGGAAAATGATGAATGGCTGCACAGCCATGAGGGCCTGTAGCTCCGAAACCCTGCGTGCTGAGGTGATAGCCAGAAGAAAGGCTGTTTTCCATGAGAAGTACTGTAACTCTGTTGAAGAAGCTGGCTCGAAGGGAGGAAGGGTCAGCTTTTCCAATATGAAGTTGAGGTCCCAAGCAGGGACTGGTGGTTTCCTTGGGGGTTTTATATTCTTTGCCCCTCTGAGGAACTGCCTTAAGAGAGGATGAGAGAATAAAGGAGGATCTGTATTGTATTGTGCAGAAATGGCTGAAGCATGGATCTTGATGGAGGAGAAGGAAAGTCCATTGTTTAACATCTCAGCTAGGTACTGTAAAATTTGAGGTATATTTATTACCCAAGGATTCTGTCCCTTTCTTGATTCCAGGCACAAAATCGTTTCCATTTGGCGGAGTAGGCCTTTCTAGTAGAAGGTCTTCTGGCCTCCAAGATGACGTCCTGCACCTCCTTGGAGAGGAGAAACTGTTGGGAAATCAAGGAATTCTCCATGCAGCTAGATTTAGAGTTTTGAGATGGCTGTGAAGAGTTTTGTAGTTGTGCTGGGGCAACAGAAGAGGGACTAGAGGTAGGGTCCATGGTGGGGAATGTGTCAGGCTCTTCAGGAGTGGATACCAGTGTTGCCTTGGCCAGTCTGGAGCAATGAGAATCATTTTCGGCCTCTCTGCTCTGGCTTTTAATAGAACTTTGGGCAGCAGTGGAAGAGGCGGGAAGGCATAGACTGTCATTGTTGCCCAATTGAAGGAAAGTGCATCCACTTTCCAGGTCTGTGGATGATAGGTCCTTGAACAAAATTTTTTCAACTGGCAATTTCTGTGGGTAGCAAAGAGATCTATGTCTGGCTGTCCCCATGCCCGAGTTATCTTTGTGAAAACTTGAGGATGCAACTTCCATTCGTGTGGATCTGTCATATTTTTGCTTAGGTTGTCTGCCAGTGTGTTTTCCTTCTCTGGCAGGAATTGCCAGTAGTTGAATTTGCAATTCCAGTGCTGTGTTCCATAGGGTCATGGCTTGCCTGCACAGGGGGTATGAATGAGTTCCCCCCTGTTTGCTTATGTACCACATCACTGTGGTGTTGTCTGTCCTTATCAGTAGCTGGTCTGGATGCAGTAGGTCTTTGAAGGTCATAATAGCCTTTTGCACAGCTAGCATTTCCTTTTGGTTGATGTGAAGTTGGTTTTCTTTTTGGGTCCATTTTCCCTGAATGCACTGATCTGTCATGTGTGCTCCCCAGGCATAATCTGAGGCGTCTGTTGTGATGATTTGAGTTGCTTGAGGTACACAGAAAGGAAGACCTGTGTTTCTTTGGCAAGCTTGAGCCCACCACATAAATTCCTTTTGAAGGCATGGAATGAGTGGTATAATTGCTTCCAAGCTGTGGCTGTGTTGAGACCATAAGTTTTTTAGGTACCATTGAAGTTTCCTCATATGCAGCCTTGCACACGGGATTAGTAGGATGCAAGATGCCATAAATCCCAGAGCCTGCAGGACTTTCCTTGCAGTTAGCCTGGTGTAAGTTGCCATTTTTCTGAAGTATTGAGACAGTTGCCCTTGCTTGTCTGGTGTGAGGTAGGCCATCTGGGTGGTTGTATCCAAGCTGGCACCCAGGAAAATTATTTGTTGAGAGGGTATTAGTTTTGATTTCTTTTTGTTGACTGTGTATCCCAGGTAGTTCAACAGTTTTATTACAAATGCCAGGTGCTGCAGTAGTATGTCCTTGCTGTCCGCTTGGATCAGGCAGTCGTCCAGATATGGGTAGATTTGTATCCCTTGTAGTCTGCAGAAGGCGATTACTGATGCCAGGCATTTCGTAAACACTCTGGGCGCAGTAGATAAGCCAAAGGGCAATGCAGAGAATTGGTAATGGGTTGAACCTGCAAGAAATCTGGGGTATCTTCTGCAATCTTGTCGGATAGGGACATGCAGGTATGCTTCCTTGAGGTCCAATGTTACCAGCCAAGACTCCTTGCCCAGCATGGGAAGAAGCCGCTGTAATGTGAGCATCTTGAATTTTGGCACCTGTAGATATGTGTTTAGGATGGATAGGTCTAAGATAGGTCTCCAATCTTTGTCTTTCCTTGGTACCAGGAATCGTCTGGAATAAAACCCTTGACCTTGTTCTTTTGCAGGTACCTCTTGAATTGCTTTCATGTCCATGAGAGCTGAAATTTGTTTTTGTGCCTCTGCCCTTTGATTTTGTGGCAGGTTTGGCAAGCCTCTCATTTTTGGAAGGGTGTGAAAGTGGAACCTGTAGCCTCTTGTCTATATAATGTCCAAAATCCATTTGTCTTTTGTAACAATATGCCAATTTTTTTGAGAATGTCAGTTTTCCGCCCAAAGGTGCTGCCAGTAAAGCTTTGCTTGGCAGGTGTAGGGGGAAGTCATTGTGTCTGTTTTCTAAAAGACTGTGATCCATCTTTTCCACCTCTTGGGGTTGGTGCTTGCCACTGTCTGGCTCTGAAAGATCCTCGAGGTTGCCCTCTACCCCTTGGATGCCTTTATCTGCCCCTTTGAGGTCTGTCCGTGGCTGGAAAGGACCAATTTTTTGAAGGCCAGTTTCTGTTGAAACGTGGAGGCTGTACCTGCAGGAAATCTTTCACTGTTTGAATTGATTTCGCTTTTTCCTCCATTTTCTTTAGCACCTCCTCAGCTTTAACACCAAACAATACATCTTTTTGAAGAGGTGCATCTAATAATTTAGCTTTGACATGATCTGATAAGGTTTGCTCTTTGAGCCAAGCATGCCTACGTATAACAGACCCCGTAACAGCAGCTCTACATGAGGCTTCTAAAGCATCAAAACCACACTGCAAGGTATGTTTACCCACTTGCTCTGCACCATGCAACAAATCCTGCAACTCTTTTAAATCTGGTTGTTCTGGTTGTGTTGCATCTTGCTGAGATATCAAAAACTGTTGATACTTTAACATATGGAACTGACAGTTTAATGCCCTCATGGTTAAAGTGGCCGAGGTGTACACCTTTTTCCCCCCACGCTTCTAAAGCTCTGGAATCTCTCTCTGTAGGTAATGGGTTTTTAGCAGTAGAGGCCTTAATTCCCTTGGGACCCTGTGAAATTGTTTCTGGGTCAGCAGTACGGCTTTTATATAGGAACTGGTGAGAATCAGGAACCCGGTAATACCGGTCTGCTTTAACAGGAGCTGGAGGAAAAGAATCTGGATTAAGGCTGGCTTTTGTGTACACATCATCCAATATATCTAAAACAGGAGGGGATAGCCAGAGGCCTATGCTAGGGTAGCAGAAGAAATTCCCTGAGCCTTTTCTTGGAATCTGAGTAATCTTGGCCTTTCCCAGTGAAAGTGTTCCCTCAATGTATGCAGGGTTTCCCCAAAAGAGAAGTCCTCAGGGGACCGAGGGAATAGACTCCTCTGCATCAGAGTCTTCGAATGGAGAATAGGCGTAATCCTGGTCCTCAGATAGTTCTGAGGTAATAGAAGCTTGATCTGAGGAAGGGTAGTCTTCCTCTAATCTGGGCCTTTTGTCAGAGGGGGGGGGGGTTGAGAACCCTTGATAAGAGTAATCAAATCCTCAGCCATTTTAAGCATCTGTTTTTTAGGCATGGTGCCTTGAGAGGGGGTCTGAGGAACCTGTTTTTTGGTTTTCATGGCTGCTTTAGATTTAGTGAAGGCTATAATAGAGAAGGAGGAAGGCCTGAAGACCTCTTGAGAAATGGCAGGCCTGTCTAAATTCTGAGTTTGCACGCCAGGAGTGGCGTCGGTATCTGTAGTAGGAATGGGGGCCAAGGAGCCTGCAACCTCGGGTACTGAAGACACCGGTAATGCATTGTCATCGGTACTTACGGGCTGCGTAGGCGCCTCGCTGAGTACCAGAGAACCGATAGTCGGCCTTAGCGTGGTTTCAGTAGGAGGTGCAGAGCTCGTATGTCAGTCCTTATCTTTGCGTTATTTGCTCAAAACTGGAGTCGGAGTAACCGCCGACATAATATAATTAAATTTTTTTCCAAAAAAGTGAAGGGCGAACGCCGCCCGACGCTTAATAGTGCGCTTGTTGAATCTAGCACAAAAACGACAGGCCGAGACGTCGTGGTCTGGGCCTAAGCAAGGTATACACAAAGAGTGGAAATCCTTATGCGGTATTTGCTTCCCACATGAAATGCAATTACTAACTTTGTCTGACATCGGTCTGAGGCAAGAAAAGTTTCCCCAATGAGGTACTTAGCTTTAAAGAAGACTTCGGCTGAAATACTTTCGTAAATTTTAGGAGCTGGCCGACCGGCACTTGCGAACTGCTTCTGCTTCGGGCACCGCACAGCAAGACTGAAGAAAATGGTGTTGGCTGCCTCTTTTATACCCCTGTCGCACTGACGTCAGGGAAGAAGCGACAACAACCGACGCCGGACCTAGACTTTGGAATTCGGCCGACCGAGGACCCGTGTGACGGCAGGATAACCCATCTGTTATGACTGCAGCTGTATGCACGATGAACATCTGCTGCAGAGTCAACATTTTGAATTTCGGAACGTCCAGAAATGTGTTTAGAATAGACAGGTCCAGTATTGGTCTCCAGGCTTTGTCCTTTCTGTGTACCAAGAAAAGTCTCTAGTAAAATCCTTGTCCCCGCTCTTGCTGTGGTACTCGCTGAAGGGCCCTCATGTCCATGAGGGATAAAACTTGTTTTTGTGCCTCTGCCCATTGAATTTTTGGCTGATCTGGCCAGACGTTTGCCTTTGGCAGAGTATGGAAATGGAATTTATAGTTTTGAGACACTATATTTAGAACCCATTTGTCCTGGGTTATAATGTGCCAATTTTGAGAAAAAAGTGCTAATTTTTCCCCCTAAGGGGAACAGAAGATAAGGGTTTGGTGCAGGCAGGGGAAAGTCATTGGGACTGCTTTCTGTACGTTTGTGCTTTATCTTCTCCAGCTTTGGAGGTAGAAGCACCCCACTGTTTTGACCTACAAGAACCTTGCGCCCGGGATCTGCCCCTTGGATGTCTGGATCTGCCCCTTTGAGGTCTGTCTGACACAGGAAAGGACCAATTTTTTGTAGGCCAGTGTCTACTAAACCTAGGTGGCTGCACTTGTAAAAACTAACAGTTTGCATAGATTTAGCTTTGTCTTCCATTTTCTTTAACCCCTCTTCTGCCTTAGCACCAAAGTATCATGCTGTAAAGGTGCATCTAGTAACTTAACTTTAACATGATCAGGCAGATTTTGTTCCTTTAACCAAGCATGCCTCCTAATTACAGAACCCGTAACTTTGGCCCTGCAGGAGGCCCCCAAAGAATCAAAACCACATTGCAAAGTATGCTTTCCAACTTGTTCAGCTGCATGCAATAAATCCTGCATGTCCTTGTTTTCAGCACATTCAGAATTTAACATCATTTTCTCTTTAAGCAATCCCATGACATGTTGCTGATACTTGAGCATATGAAACTGACAGTTTAAGGCCCTTACAGCCAAAGTTGCAGATGTGTAAACCTTTTTTCCCCATCTACCCAGTGCCCTTGAATGTCTGTCAGAGGGGGTTGGGTTTTTTGCTGTAGAGGCCTTAACTCCCTTGGGACCCTGTGAAATAGTTTCTGGGTCAGCAGCAGGTTTTTTGAAAAGAAATTTGAGAGAGTCAGGAACCCTGTAATATCTGTCAGGCTTAACAGGAACTGGAGGTAAGGAGTCAGGGGTCAAACTAGACTCCAAAAACACATCTACAATGTCTAACACAGTGGGAATGGCTAGAGGTCTGTGCTGTGGTAATAAAAGGAAATCCCTGAGCCTCTTTTTTGAGTCTGAAAAATCTTGTATTTCCCAGTGAAAATGCTCCCTCATGGTATGCAAGGTTTCCCCAAAGGGATAATTCTCAGGAGGAGATGCTGAAGGTATAGATTCTTCAGCATCAGAATCCTCATACGGGGGGTAAAGAATATCCCTGATCAGAAGAGGAATCAGAATAGAAACCTGATCTGAAGATTCATAGTCAGTGTCTTGCCTAAGCCTCTTATCAGGAAAGGGATGGGAACCCCTGATCAAGGTAATCAGGTCTTCGGCCATCTTGATCATCTGTTTTTTGGGCATAGAGGCTTGTACATGTGGCTCATGAGCTTGTTTCTTTACTTTAGAAGCTGCTTTAGTCTTTGTCTTTGAAGCTGAAGTTTTAATGTAAAGATGTGGTCTGAATACACCCTCAGAAGCCGGTACCTGCTCAGCGGCTCCGGACCCATCTGAGGGATTAGCGTCAGAGGCTCCAATACTAAGTATCCAGCGGCATGGCCGACTCCACATGGGAGTCTGTAGCGGTCTGTGACTAAAGTAGTGGGCGTCAGGGGCTGCAAAAGCGCCTCACTGAGAACTGGCAAACCGGCGACTGGCTTGGGAGTCAGTTTTGGGCCTCAGTTGTTTTTCTCTATCCTTTTCTTTGCGTTTTTTGTAAACTCCGGTAGTGGGATGGCTATCCGACATTTTAGGATAATTAAACCGGCTACCAAAATACTTTAAAACAAAATTATACAGACGCTTAATAGTGTGTTGGTTAAATCTAGCACAAAACCGATAACCAGAAACGTTGTGATCAGGGCCTAGGGCAAAGAATACAGTAAGAATGAAAATCCTTATGAGGTATTTGCTTTCCACAAGTAATACAATTATTAACTTTTTCTGACATCACTCTGGAGCAAGAAAAAAATTTCCCCAACGGGGTACTTAGCTATATTGAAGACTTCGTTTCTGAAACTCAAACACGAAAATTTCAGGAGTCGGCCGACCTGCACTTGGGAACTGCTTCTACTTCGGGCAGCGTGCGGCAAGAAAGACTGAAGAAAATGGCATTGGCTGCTTCTTTTATACCCCTGACGACCTGACGTCAGGGAAAGGGTGATAGCGGCCGACGCAGGATCCAAGACTTTGGAATTCAGCCCGGCTGAGGACAACCTGCCAGCAGGATTACCCAAATGTAATGACTGCAACGGTGAAACTCGAAGAACATCCCTGTAATATCGGTCAGGTGTTCTGGGAGCAGGAGGCAAAGAATCAGGGGCCAAACTAGATTCCGAATAGGCATCTACAATGTCTAGTACAGGAGGTATAACTAAAGGCCTATGTTGAGGCAGGAGTTAGAAGTCCCTAAGCCTCTTTTTAGAATAATAGAAATCCTGGCTTTCCCAGTGGAAATGTTCCCTTAGAGTGTGCAAGATTTCATCAAAAGAGAAATCCTCCAGAGAAGCAGAGGGAATAGAGTCCTCTGCATCAGAATCCTCATAAGTAGATAAGGGTAAATCCAGATTACCAGAAGAATCAGAAGGATTCATAAAAAAATTCAGTCCAAGGTCTCTTAAAAGAGGAAGGTTGGCTTCCCCTGATTAAAATTATAAGGTCTTCGGCCATTCTTATCATTTGTTTTGTAGGCATAGAGGCCTGAGCATTCGGCCTGGGCGTCGGTTTTGTAGGCAAGGTTCGAGGTTTAGGCCTTAAAGAAGGAGGCGTCAGTTTAATATGCAAGTTCGTAGGCCTGAATACACCCTCAGAAGCCGGTGCCTGCACAGCGGCTCCGGACCCATCCAAGGTAGAGACAGCCGCAGGTTCCACAGTTGAAGCATCTCTCGGCATACCAGACTCCGAATGGGTCTCTGTAGAGACCTGCGAGTCAAAAGTAACAGGTATCAGGGGCTGCAAAAGCACCTGAGTACTGGTGAACAGGCGACTGGCTTAGAAGCATCGTCGGCAGTTTTGGACGTAGGCGGCCTGTCTCTATCTTTGCGCTTTTTAGGAATACCGGTAGTCGGATGGCTTACAGATGACATTTCTGGATAATTGAACCAAAAACCAAAATATTTAAAGGCAAAAATATACAGATGACGGATAGTGCGTTGATTAAATAAGGCACAAAACCGACAGCAAGGTAAGGCGTGGTCAGGGCCTAGGCAAGGAATACAGTACGAATGAAAATCTCTGTGAGCTATTTGTTTCCACAAGTAATGCAATTATTAACTTTGACATCAATAAAGAGCATGAAAAAAGTTTCCCCAACGGGGTACTTGGCTTTAGTTGACTTTGGTTCTGAAACTGGAAAACGAAAATTTCAGGAGTCGGCTGACTAGCACTTGTGAACTGCTTCGGGCACTGCACGGCAAAAAAGTCTGACGTAATTGCGTCGGCTGCATGTTTTATACCCCTGACGACCTGGACGTCATGGAAGAAGGGACAGCAACTGATGCAGGACCAAAGGACATTGTTAATCAGGCCGACTGAGGGCTACTGCAAGCAGATATCCCCAAAAGTGATGACTGCAACAGTGAAACACAAAGAAAGTACAGTTTTGTACCTACCATAAATGTAGATGTCCGATAGGTATGCATCTGCAGTCATCACATATGGGTTGTCCTGCCTCAGGCAGCCCTTTGGTCGGCCGGATTCCAAAGTCTGGGTCTGGCCTCGGCTGATGTCGCACTTTCCTCGACGTCAGAGCGTCTGGGGTATAAAAGCATCAGCCGACGCCATTTTCCTCAGTTTTTCTTGCCCCAGATGCCAGGTGCCCTCTAAGGAAGGCTAAAATTTGGAGATATGCATTGCAAAAACAAATCCAAACATGCACAGTACTATAAAAACAAATACACCATAATAGATTCCCCCCAGCTAGCTATAAGAGGGGTAAGAACCCAAGAAGTATACCACAGAGGGGAAGGAGGGGGGGTAAACCTGACTGCAGATGCATACCCATCGAACATCTACATTTATGGTAGGTACAAAACTGTACTATGTCCTTCAAGGATGCATCTGCAGTCATCACATATGGGTAGAATACCATAGCCAATATGGGGGTGGAGGTACTAAGTAAAGGATGGTGTAGCTAAGATACCCTGCAGGACTGCCGTAAGCAAAGCCTGCTCTGGATCTGGAGTATAAAGGTAAGGAGCTCCATGTAGCAGCTTCTAAAATGTCCTTGGTAGCCACCCCTCTAAGGAAGGCTGTGGTGGTGGCTGTGGCTCTCGTGGAATGAGGTCTAATGTCAGCTGGCACAGTTTTTCCATGAAAAGAGTAACAAAAACGAATGCAATTTCCTATCTATTTTGAAATTGTCTGTTTGGAAATTGCTTTTCCTTGTGCCCCAGCAACATATGCTACAAACAGCTGGTCAGTCTTTCTGTAACTTTTAGTTCTGTCCAATTAGTAGCGCAACTGTCTGTGTATGTCCAGGGTGTGCAGAAGTTTCTCCCCTTTATTTTGTGGTTGTGGGAAGAATGTAGGCAAGAGAATAGCTTGGTTCAAAGATACCCTGGATACCACCTTTGGCATAAATGTAGGATTGGTTCTCAATGAAACTCTGTCCTGATGAAAGATAAGAAATGGCTGTACTGCCATTAGAGCTTGTAACTCAGATACTCTTCTTGCTGAGGTTATGGCCAGTAGGAAGGCAGTTTTCCAAGACAGAAACTGAAGATCTGCAGATGCTGCTGGTTCAAATGGAGGAAGTGTTAGTTTTTCCAACACGAAGTTAAGGTCCCAAGTAGGCAGAGGTGGTTTCCTTGCAGGATTGATATTTTTGATTCCTCTTAGAAACTGTCTCAGGAGAGGATGAGAGAAGACAGGTGGATTAACATTGTATTCTGCTGAAATTGCTGAGGCATGTATCTTAATGGAAGAGTAAGACAGGCCGTTGTGAAACAATTCTGCCAAATATTCCAGTATATGTGCCATGTTCATCACTGTCACATCTAGGCCCTTTGTTGTGTTCCAAGTGTGAAATCTTTTCCATTTTGCTGAATATGCCTTACTTGTGGAAGGCCGTCGAGCTTCCATAATAATATCCTTCACTCTCTGGGATAGCTTATCCTGAGGAGGAGTCATGGTATTTTCCAGGCAGTTAGCTGCAAGGTTTTCAGGTTGGAATGCAGAGTCTTGAAATTGTGCTGCGTCAGTAGAAGTGGCCATAGGGGGAGAGGCCACGGTTTCATCTGTGACATGCTCTTTAACAGTGGGTACCAGTGCTGTCTTGGCCAGTTTGGAGCTATCAGAATCACTCTGGGCTGCTCTGTCCTGATCTTCAGTAAGACCTTGGTCATCAATGGGAGAGGTGGAAAAGCATACACTGTTAGAGCTTTCCAGCTGAAAGAGAGAGCGTCCACTTTCCATGCTTGTGGGTGGTATGTCCTTGAGCAGAATTTCTTCAGTTGATGATTGTGGGGGGAGGCGAACAGATCTATTTCCGGCCTTCCCCATGATTGTGTTATGAGTAAGAAGATGTCTGGGTGCAGCATCCATTCGTGTGCATCCATGATATTTCTGCTTAAGCTGTCTGCCAGTATATTGTCTTTCCCTGGCACGAACTGGGACTGCAGCTGTATATTGAGTTTCAAGGAAAGTTCCCATCGATTCATTGCCAGTCTGCAAAGAGGGTAGGAATGGGTGCCTCCTTGCTTATGTACCACATAACTGTGGTGTTGTCTATCCTTATGAGTAGGTGGCCTTGAAGAAAAGGTTTGAAGGCCTCGATTGCTTGCATCACTGCCAGCATTTACTTTTGGTTTATGTGCATGCACAGCTATCTGTGACCATAGCCCTTGGATACATCTGCCCTCCATGTGTGCTCCCCAACCTTGGTCTGAAGCATCCGTAGTGATGGTTTGGTTGGCTCTTGGCTTACTGAAGGGCAACCCGCTGTTAGACTGGCAGGCTTGAGCCCACCACAGAAATTCCTTTTGGAGGCATGGTATGAGTGGGATCAAGGTTTCTAGGCTGTGACTGTGCTGAGTCCATAAACTCCTTAGGTACCATTGTAATTTTCGCATATGCAGCCTTGCTTGTGGGATCAGAAGAATGCAAGATGCCATGTAACCCAGGGCCTGCAGGATTTTCCTTGCAGTCAGCTGAATTTGTCTTGTCAGATTCTTGAAGTAATCCGGTAGTTGTTTTTGTTTTTCTTCTGTGAGAAAGGCCATTTGGGTGGTTGTGTCTAGATCCGCACCCAGAAAAGTTATTCTTTGGGATGGAACAAGTCTTGATTTGTGGATGTTGATTGTATATCCCAAGGCCTGCAGTAGGTGGATGGCATAATCCAAGTCCTTTAACAAAGTTTGCTTGCTGTCCGCTTGTATAAGGCAGTCGTCCAGATATGGGTAAATTTGAATCCCCTGAAGTCTGCAGTGTACAATTACTGATGCCAGGCATTTCGTGAATACTCTGGGCGCAGTAGATAAGCCAAAGGGCAATGCTGAGAATTGATAATGCTCTGACCCTGCAAGAAATCTGAGGTGTCTTCTGCAACTTTGTCTGATAGGGACATGCAGGTATGCCTCCTTGAGGTCTAGAGTCACCAGCCAAGACCCCTTGCCCAGCATGGGAAGGAGTTGCTGTAGAGTCAGCATTTTGAATTTTGGCACAATGAGGTAAGTATTCAGTGCGGACAAGTCGAGAATAGGCCTCCATTGATTTTCTTTTCTCGGAACAAGGAATAATCTGGAGTAAAATCCTTGGCCTTGTTCTGAAAGATGTACCTTTTCTATAGCTTTCATTCGAATTAAGTTGGAAATTTGTTTCAAAGCCTCTGCCCTCTGATTTGGTGGCAGGTCTGGCATGCCTTTTCTTTTTGGCAATGTGTGGAAATGGAAAGTACAGTTTTGTACCTACCATAAATGTAGATGTCCGATAGGTATGCATCTGCAGTCATAACATATGGGTTGTCCTGCCTCAGGCAGCCCTTCGGTCGGCCGGATTCCAAAGTCTGGGTCTGGCCTCGGCTGATGTCGCACTTTCCCCGACGTCAGAGTGTCTGGGGTATAAAAGCATCAGCCGACACCAGATGCCAGGTGCCCTCTAGGAAGGCTAAATTTAGATAAATGCTGAAAAGTTCCAAACATTTGCAAATTATATACATGTATAAACAAACAAATACACCATAATAGATTCCCCCAGCTAGCTAAAAGAAGGGTAAGCACCCTAGGAATACCACAGAGGGGAAGGAGGGAGGGTAATCCTGACTGCAGATGCATACCTATCGGACATCTACATTTATGGTAGGTACAAAACTGTACTATGTCCTTCAAGGATGCATCTGCAGTCATAACATATGGGTAGAATACCATAGCCAATCTGGGGGAGGGGGTACTAAGAAAAGGATGGTGTAGTTAAGATCCCCTGCAGGACTGCAGTTGCAAACCCTGCTCTGGATCTAAAGTATATAAAGGTAGATTGTAATGCTTGGCAAATGTATGCACGGAGCTCCAAGTAGCAGCTTCTAAAATGTCCTTGGTAGCCACCCCTCATAGGAAAGCTGTAGTGGTGGCCGTGGCCCTTGTGGAGTGAGGCCTGATATTTTCAGGAACTACCTTTCCATGAAAGGAGTAGCAAAAACAAATGCAATTTCCTATCCATTTTGAAATTGTCTGTTTGGAAATTGCTCTTCCTTGCACCCCAGTTGCATATGCTACAAAAAGTTGGTCAATTTTTCTGCTAGTTTTTGTTCTGTCCAAGTAGTAGCGTAGTTGTCTGTGTATATCCAGGGTGTGCAAAAGTTTTTCCCCTCTATTCTGTGGATTAGGGAAGAACATAGGCAAGTGAATAGCTTGGTTCAAGGATACCCTAGATACCACCTTTGGCATAAAAGTAGGATTGGTTCTTAGTGACACCCTGTCCTGGTGGAAAAGAAAAGGCTGCACTGCCATTAATGCTTGTAACTCAGATACTCTTCTTGCTGAAGTGATTGCCAGAAGGAATGCAGTTTTCCAAGATAGAAACTGTAGATCCGCTGATGCTGCTGGTTCAAAAGGAGGTAGTGTCAGTTTCTCCAGCACAAAGTTGAGATCCCAGGCAGGTAGAGGGGGTCTTCTTGGAGGTTTAATATTTTTGATCCCTCTCAGAAATTGTCTGAGGAGAGGGTGTGAGAAGATAGGCGGATCCACATTGTATTCTGCGGAAATTGCTGAAGCATGAATCTTAATGGAAGAATAGGACAGGCCATTGTGGAACAATTCTGCTAAGTATTCTAGGATATGTGTTAGGTTTGCCACTGTGACATCTGTGCCACTTGTTGTGCTACAAATGAGAAATCTCTTCCATTTAGCCGAGTATGTCTTCCTTGTGGAAGGCCTGCGAGCCTCCAGGATAATGTCCTTCACCCTCTGAGATAAGACAGTTTGATTGGGATTTAAGGAATTTTCCAGGCAGTTAGCTGCAATGTTTTCAAGTTGGGATGCAGGGTCTTGAAATTGTTCTGTGTCAGAAGAAAAGGCCATAGGGGGAGAGGCCATGATTTTGCCTGAGAGATGCTTCTCAATAGTGGATACCAGTGTTGTCTTGGCCAGTTCGGAGCTATTAGTATCACTTTTGGCTGTTCCTCCCTGATCTTCAGTAGAACCTTGTACATCAATGGGAGAGGTGGGAAGGCATATACTGTTAGTGCTTTCCAGCTGAAAGAGAGGGAGTCCACCCTCCAAGCTTGTGGGTGGTATGTCCTTGAGCAGAATGTCTTCAGTTGATGATTGAGTGGGGAGGCGAACAAATCTATCTCCGGCATTCCCCATGTCTTTGCTATGAGTTGGAAGATGTCTGGGTGCAGCTTCCATTCATGTGCATCCTTGGTAGTTCTGCTTAAGCTGTCCGCCAGTGCATTTTCTTTCCCTGGCACGAATTGGGCCTGTAGTTGGATATTGAGATTCAGGCACAGTTCCCACAGATTCATAGCCATCCGGCATAGAAGGCAAGAATGTGTGCCTCCATGCTTGTTTATGTACCACATGACCGTGGTGTTGTCTGTCTTTATTAGCAGGTGTCCTTGTTGGAGGAAGGGTTTGAATGCCTCGATTGCATGCCTCACTGCCAGCATTTCCTTTTGGTTTATGTGCATGCTTAGCTATCCTTGAGGCCATAGGCCTTGGATACATTTGTCCTCCATGTGTGCTCCCCATCCTCAGTCTGAGGCGTCCGTGGTGATGGTCTGCCTTGGCTTTGGTTTGTTGAAAGGCAACCCTCTGTTGGACTGGCAGGCCTGAGCCCACCACAGGAATTCCTTTTGAAGGCATGGAATAATTGGTATCAGGGTTTCTAAACTGTGACTGTGCTGAGACCATACACTCCGGAGGTACCATTGTAATTTCCTCATATGCAGCCTGGCATGCGGAATTAGAATTATGCAGGATGCCATGTAACCCAGGGCCTGCAGGATTTTCCTTGCAGTAAGCTGAGATTGTCTTGTCAGAAACATGAAGTAATCTGGAAGTTGCTTTTGTTTTTCTTCTGTGAGAAAGGCCATTTGGGTGGTTGTGTCCAGATCTGCACCCAAAAAGGATATCCTTTGGGATGGTACTAGTCTTGATTTTTGGATGTTGACTGTGTATCCCAAGGTCAGTAGCAGGTGTATGGCATAGGCCAAGTCCTTTATCAATTTTTTCTTGTTGTCCACTTGTATTAGGCAGTCGTCCAGGTATGGGTAAATTTGAATTCCCTGTAGTCTGCAATGTGCAATTATTGATGCCAGGCATTTCGTGAATACTCTGGGCGCAGTAGATAAGCCAAAGGGCAATGCTGAGAATTGATAATGCTCTGATCCTGCAAGAAATCTGAGGTGTCTTCTGCAGCTTGGTCGAATAGGGATGTGCAGGTATGTCTCCTTGAGAGCTAGAGTCACCAGCCAAGACTCCTTGCCCAACATGGGAAGAAGTTGCTGTAGGGTCAGCATTTTGAATTTTGGCACAATCAGATAAGTGTTCAGTGCGGACAGGTCGAGAATAGGCCTCCATTGATTTTCCTTTCTTGGTACAAGGAATAGTCTGGAGTAAAATCCTTGGCCTTGTTCTGAACATGGTACCTTTTCTATAGCTTTCATCTGAAGTAAATTGCTGATTTGTTTTAAAGCCTCTGCCCTCTGATTTGGTGGAAGGTTTGGCATTCCGCCTCTTTTTGGCAAAGTGTGAAAGTGGAACCTGTATCCTTTGTCTATTATTTGCAGTGTCCATGCATCCTTTGTGATATAATGCCAGTTTTTTGAGAATAAAGCCAACTTTCCGCCCAAGGGTGCTTCCAGTTGATCCCTGGTAGGCGGGATCAGAGTTAAGTCATTGACCCTGTCCTGGTGTAGTAGTAGTTGTTGCTGTTGCACTACTCCTCTGGTTGGCAGGCTGCCACTGATGGCCTCTGTAGGAGCCCTTCGATTGACCTCTGCCTCTAGGGCGCCTGTTCCCGCCTCTCTGGGCTCTGTCCGAGTCTGGAAAGGACCAATTCTTAGTAGGCCAGTTTCTGCTGAATCTCGGTGGTTGAACTTGCAGGAAATCTTTAACTGTTTGCACAGATTTTGCCTTTTCTTCAACCTTTTTTTAAGATCTCCTGAGCAGAGGAGCCAAATAAATTTTGTTTCTCCATTGGAGCATCCAGGAGTTTAGCTTTGACATGGTCTGGCAAAGATTGCTCCTTCAGCCAGGCATGCCTACGAATAACTGCCCCAGTCATAGCTGATCTAAATGAAGCTTCCAGTGCATCATAGCCACATTTTAAGAAATGATTACTAACCTGTTGTGAGTTGTGTACCAAATCCTGAAGGGATTTACGATCTAGGGGTTCAGGAGAAGAAAGTTTCTTATTCAGTTCATCTAACAAATACTCCTGGTACTATATCATATGAAATTGACAGTTTAATGCCCTGACAGAAAGAGTTGCAGAAGTATACACCTTCTTTCCCCATCTCTCTAAAGCTCTAGACTCTCTGTCAGAGGGTAGAGGATTTTTGGCAGTATTTATTATTTATTTATTTATTAGCAGTTGGTTTACCAGGATAGTCCATTGGGCCAATAAGAACCCGTTTTCAATGGAGTCCTGGGGAGAAAAGCTCCAAAACAAAGGTTACAAAAGAGATTACATCAGTTTACAATTACAATCATTTGTAAGTGAAAAACAAAGCTTTAAAACATTGGTAAACAAAAAGATTACAGTAGTTTACAATTGTGGAAATTTGAGGGTTCAAGATAAAGCAAAGATTAAGCATTTACATAATATATTTGTGTTTTTTTTTTTTTTTTTTAATGTTAAGGTTACATTAAATTATTGCTGCAGTACATATATAGTTTCTTGAGTGAAATAATAGAATAAAATAATTATAAGATGTCATTACAGTTGGCTTATTATTCGGTGTCTGGTAATATATGGTAAAGCTGCCTATAAGAAGTGAAGAACAGGCTAGGAGGGGTGGGAGCAGGAGCATTCCCATGAGGATGTTAGATGTGAGTGCAGTGATTTTTTAAAAGTAGGGAGGTTGGTGGTGATCTGGATGGAGGGAGGAAGGGAGTTCCATAGGTGCCAGGGCAAAGGACAGGAGGTTTTGTCCTGGAGAGTGACGGGGCTTGTACAGTTCTATTAGGTTTTGGTTATTAGATCTTAGGAGTCTTTGTGGCAGGTGCATTTTAAAGGTAGAGCTGAGAGAGGGACAGAGGGAGGGCTGAAAAATTAGTTTATGAGCAAAGGTAAGCTGAGTGTAGGAGAGATGGTTGGGAAGCTCTAGCCAGTTAAGTTTGTGGAGAGAGACACAGTGATGGGTAGATGATTTGTGGCTAGTTGCAAATTTGGCAATTTTATTATAACAAGAGGACAGTTTTGTTTTGAGAGAGGATTGTAGGTTTGTTAGCAGAGGGGCACCATAATGGAGGGAAGGGATGAGAAATGTAGTAGCAAGAGTGAGCTTAGTAGATCTAGTAGCGGCCGCAACCCCTTTAGGGCCCTGAGAAATAGTTTCTGGGTCTGCAGAATGGGCTTTATACAAATGGAAATGAGAATCCGGGACCCTGTAGTATCGGTCAGGTTTGGCAGGGGCCGGAGGGAGAGTATCAGGGGCTGTACTGACATCATTGTACACATCATCAATTACATTCAGAACAGGAGGTATAGCCAAGGGCCTATGCTGAGGCAAATGAAAAAAGGTCCTTAATCTTTTTCTAGAATCAGAGAAATCCTGACCTTGCCATTGAAAATGCTCTCTCATGGAGTGTAGAGTCTCACCAAAGGAAAATTCTTCAGGAGGGGAGGCCGAAGGAATAGATTCCTCTGCATCTGAATCATCATAAGGCGAGTAAGCCCCTTCCTGGTGGTCTGACAACTCAGATCCATCCGTGGAAGCATCTGAGGAGTGTGGATCAGAGGGGTCAGTCCTGGGCCTTTTGTCTGGAGGAGGTTGAGAGGCCCTGTCTGGGTGAGGTTGTGAACCCCTAATTAAGGAAATAAGGTCCTCAGCAAGGCTGAGGATCTGTGAACTAGAGGAAGGCCTCTGGGAGGTAGATTTGGCAGGCAAAGCTTTTGAAAGTTTGGCAGCTTTAGCCCTTGAAAAGGCCTTAATAGACATGGAAGCAGGGGGCCTAGCTGCCCCACGTGCAGGGGTAGAAATGTCCAAAGGTATGGTGTCGGACAATCCCTGAACACCAGCTTCAGTAGGTAGTTCTGAAGCCGACTCAGCCGGGGCCTCTCGGGCCTCGGTGGTCGGAAGAATGGTTTCGGAAGAAGGAATCGCCAAGGACTCTGTTTCGGCCGAAACAGAGACACTCGTGGTAGGCCTAGCCGTGGTTTCAGTCGAAACTGCGAGCCGCGAGTGTCGGTCCTTTTCCTTGCGTTTTTTGACCATATGCGAAGTCGGAGTCTCCGACGGCATTTTATAAGCAAAAGTGACTCCAAAAAATTCCTCTGCAAACTCCGACCGACGTCTAACAGTTCTTCGGTTGAAGGAGCCACAGGCTAAACAGGCAGATACGTCGTGGTCTGGACCTAAGCAACAAAGGCAGTAAGAATGGAAATCCTTATGAGGTATTTGTTTCCCACAAGTTAAACAATTATTTACTTTGTCTGACATCGGCTGAGGCAAGAAAGAGTCCCCAACGGGGTACTTAGCTTTTTTCGAAGTCTTCGGTTACTGAAATCACTGGATCTGACCGACCGGCACTTGCGAACAGCTTCTGCTTCAGGCACCGCGCGGCAAGAAAGACTGAGGAAAATGGCGTCGGCTGATGCTTTTATACCCCAGACGCTCTGACGTCGGGGAAAGTGCGACATCAGCTGAGGCCAGACCCAGACTTTGGAATCCGGCCGACCGAAGGGCTGCCTGAGGCAGGACAACCCATATGTTATGACTGCAGATGCATCCTTGAAGGACATCCTGTATCCTTTGTCTATTATTTGCAGTGTCCATGTGTCCCTTGTAATGCTGTGCCAATTTTTTGAGAATAAAGAAAGCTTTCCGCCCAAAGGTGCTTCTAATTGAGCCCTGGTCGGCAGAGTCAAAACAAAGTCATTGAGTCTGTCCTGGTGTAGCAGTTGTAGTTCCTGCACTACCTCTCTGGTTGGGAGGCTGCCACTGACTACCTCTGTAGGAGCCTCTAGCTTGCCCTCTACCTCTGGCACGTCTATTCCTGCCTCTCTGAGATCTGTCTGAGTCCAGAAAGGACCAATTCTTAGTAGGCCAATTTCTGCTGAATCTCGGTGGTTGGACTTGCAGAAAGTCTTTGACTGTTTCCACAGATTTTGCCTTTTCTTCAAATTTCTTTAAGACCCCCTGAGCCGTGGAACCAAATAATTTTTGCTTTTCCATAGGAGCATCCAAAAGCTTAGCTTTAACATGGTCTGGCAGAGATTGTTCCTTCAGCCAGGCATGCCTACGTATGACTGCACCTGTCATAGCTGACCTACATGAAGCTTCCAATGCATCATAACCACACTGCAAGAAATGGTTACTAACCTGCTGGGAGTTATGTACCAGATCCTGAAGGGATTTGCGATCAAGGGGTTCAGAAGAAGACCGTTTCTTATGCAATTCATCTAACAAATACTCTTGGTACTGTATCATATGAAATTGACAATTTAATGCCCTCATGGAAAGAGTTGCAGAAGTATACACTTTCTTACCCTATATCTCTCTAAAGCTCTGGACTCCCTTTCAGAGGGTAGAGGATTTCTAGCAGTGGCAGCTGCAACCCCTTTTGGGCCCTGGGAAATAGTTTCTGGATCAGCAGAGTGGGCCTTGTACAGGTGTAGATGTGAGTCCGGGACCCTGTAGTACCTATCAGGTTTGGCAGGAGCCGGAGGGAGAGTGTCAGAGGCTGTACTAGCATCAGAGTGCACATCATCAATAACATTCAAAACAGGAGGTATAGCTAAAGGCCTATGCTGAGGTAAATGTAAAAAGGTCCTTAATCTCTTTCTAGAATCAGAGAATTCCTGACCCTGCCATTGAAAATGTTCTCTCAGAGTGTAATGTCTCTCCAAAGGAAAACTCTTCAGGAGGGGAGGCCGAGGGAATAGATTCTTCAGCATCAGAATCCTCATAGGCCGAATAAGCCTCCTCCTGGTGGTCTGACAGAGTAGAGCCATCAGTGGATTCATCTGAGGAGTGGGGGTCAGAGGGCTCAACCCTAGGCCTTTTGTCTGGAGGTGGTTGAGAGCCCCTGTCCGGATGAGGTTGAGAACCTCTAATTAAGGAGATAAGATCCTCTGCTAAGCTAAGAATCTGTGAGCCAGTAGAAGGTCTCTGAGAGGTAACCTTGGGAGGCAAAGCTTTAGTAAGTTTAGCAGCTTTAGCCCTAGAGAAAGCCTTAATGGACATGGATGCAGGAGGTCTGGCTGCACCACGTGCAGGAGTAGACTTGTCTAAAGGAATGGTGTCGGAAGGTTCCTGGACACCAGTTTCAGAAGGTAATTCAATAACCGACTCGGCCGGGGCCTCCGGGGCCGAGGTAGTCGGTTGTGCGATTTCAGTAATCAGAAGTACCAAGGAGACTGTTTCAGCCGAGACCGAGACACTCGCGGCCCGCGTGCGTCAGTCCCTGTCCTTCCGTTTCTTGACTAAATGCGAAGTTGGAGTCTCCGACGGCATCTTGTAAGCAAAACTAGCCCCAAAGAATTCCTCTGCAAACTCCGACCGACGTCTAAGAGTTTGTCGGTTGAAGGAAGCACAGGCTGAACAGGCAGAGACGTCGTGGTCTGGGCCTAGGCAGGGGAGGCAGTAAGAGTGGAAATCCTTATGAGGTATTTGTTTCCCACAAGTTAAACAATTATTAACTTTATCTGACATCGGCTGAGGCAAGAAAGAGTCCCCAACGGGGTACTTACCTTTTTCGAAGTCTTCGGTAGCTGAATCACAGGAGCTGGCCGACCGGCACTTGCGAACTGCTTCTGCTTCGGGCACCACGCAGCAAGAAAGACTGAGTAAAATGGCGTCGGCTGATGCTTTTATACCCCAGACGCTCTGACGTCGGGGAAAGTGCAACATCAGCCGAAGCCAGACCCAGACTTTGGAATCCGGCCGACCGAAGGGCTGCCT
This sequence comes from Protopterus annectens, assembly GCF_019279795.1. Taxonomy (NCBI): domain Eukaryota; kingdom Metazoa; phylum Chordata; order Ceratodontiformes; family Protopteridae; genus Protopterus; species Protopterus annectens. The sequence goes on from NC_056729.1 coordinate 1,457,072,991, forward strand.
GAGGCAGGACAACCCATATGTGATGACTGCAGATGCATCCTTGAAGGACATCATCAAGGAGGTGTTTGAGTCCTGCATTTATTTCCTTTTTTGCTTAAGGGACTTAAATAGTTCAGCCACTTTAGCACCAGACAAGTATGTATTATCTAGGGTGCATCAATGAGCTTTGCCATAAAGTCATCAGGCAAGGGCTGTAAGCATGACCATGAATATCTCCTTAAGGCAGAAGCTAATGCAGCTGATCTAGCTGAGGCTTCAGCCACATCATAACTGCATTCTGAGTGCTTAGTCACCTGGGCAGTAAGGGCTAGGAGGGAAGACAGTGATGCTTTGTCTGCGCAGTAAATCCAAACAGTTCCCAATAGAAGGGTTGGTAAAAACTACTTGTAACAACAAAACCAAGCAGGTAGAAAGTACAGTTGTGTACACTTACCATAAATGTAGATGTTCAAGTGTATTCACTGTTGCAATCATCACATTAGTGTTATCCCGGCCAGGGTAGCCCTCGGGAGGCCCGAATACCAGAGACTTAGTATTTCTGCATCGGTTGCTGTCGCTCCAGGACTGATGTCAGGTCATCAGTAGTATAAAGTAAGGCAGCCGATGCCATTACATCAGTTTTTCTTGCCCTAACCTGTCAGGAGCCCCCAATTAGGAGCCATGTTCTGGTGGAAGAAACCCCACCAGTGGAAAATAAATACCAGTAAGTCCCTTGTAAGTATAGAAAAGAAAATGGGGATGGAGGGAGGGAAACCAGGACTGCAACGGTGAATACACTAAACTACATTTATGGCAAGTGTACACAACTGTACTATGTTCTTCCTGTTTCACTGTCGCAGTCATCACATTTGGGTCGATTCCCAAAGCTGGGGAAAGGGTGGAGGCAGTAAAGGAAACTATGGGCTGGCTAGGATGCCCTGCAAGACTGCAGAGGCAAACCCTGCCCTGGATTTGGAGAAGAGAGGCAGGTGGTAATTCTTGGTAAAAGTGTGAAAAGATGTCCAGGTGTCAGCCTCCAGGATGCCCCTGGTGAGGACTCCTCTTAGGAAAGCTGCAGAGGGGGAGGCTGCTCTGGTGGTGTGTGTCCTGACCCCCTTGGGGGGACGCTTTTCATGTTGCTTGTAGCAGAAATGGATGCAGTGTGCTATCCATTTGGAGATGGCTTTGCCTTCTGCCCCTGTAGCAAAGCTAACCAGCAGCTGATCCAACTTCCTGAAGGATTTAGTCCTGTCCAGATAGAATCCGAGTTGCCTGTGCACATGTAGAGAGTGCAGAATCCTTTCCCCCTTGTTCTGGGGATTAGGGAAAAAGGTTGACAAATGAATAGGACACCACCTTGGGCATGAAGGATGGGTTAGTTCAGAGGGATACCCTGTCAGCATGGAAGATCATGAAGGGTTCCACAGCCATGAGCGCTTGCATCTCAGAGACTCTTCTGGCTGAAGTGATGGCCAGTAGGAATGCTGTTTTCCAGGAGAGAAATTTTATCTCTGCAGAGGAAGCTAGTTCGAAGGGGGGCAGGGTGAGGTTTTCTAATACAAAGTTAAGGTCCCAAGCTGGAGTCGGTGCCCTTCTGGGTGGCCTCAAGCTGCTAGCCCTTCTTAGGAACAGTTTGATCGAAGGGTGTGCGAAAAGGGGCTGCTCAGTGGGAAAATGAGCAGAAATAGCAGGGGCATGAATTTTTATAGAGGAGAGACAGGCCACTGTGTAGTAGACCAGCTAAATAATCCAGGATGAGAGGGAGGGAGGGCTGTGCCGTATTGGCTCCCTTAGACTGGATCCAGGTGCAGAAACTTTTTCATTTGTCAACATAAGACATTCTGGTGCTAGGGCATCTGGCCTTACGGATAACATCTAGAACCTGCTTACTGAGGTTGGCAGATTGGTTCAAAGTTAGGGAATAAACCAAGCTGCCAAACTGAGTGTTTGCAATTGGGGATGCATGAATTCCCCTTCCCTCTGGGTCAGGAAGTTTGGAACCTCAGGAAGGTGCCATGGGGGACAGTGGTGAGAGGCTGCGCAGCAAGGGGTACCAGTGCTACCGGGGCCAGTCTGGAGCTATCAGAATGGTCCTTGGGTTTTTCCTCCTTTATTTGGAGCAGTACCCTGGGGATGAGAGGAAGTGGAGGAAAGGCATAGACAGATAAGCTGACCCAGGGGAAGGACAGGGCATCCACTTTTCAAGCCATGCATTGATGCTCCCTGGTGCAGAATTTGCTGAGCTGATGACTGGTGTGGGAGGCAAAGACGTCGACCTCCGGGGTGCCTCATGTCTGAGTTATTAGGGTGAAAGTTCTTCAGTTGAGCTGCCAATCATGTGGGTCCAGAAGATTTCTGCTTAATTGGTCTGCCAGAGAATTGAGAGCCAGGCAGGAATTGCGCTCACAGGTGTAGTTGCATGACAGTGGCTGTGTGCCAGAGGGTCATGGCCAGCCTGCATAGAGAGTAGGAGTGAGTACCTCCCTGCTTGTTGATGTACCACATTACAGTGATGTTTGTCTGTCTTGATCAAGAGAGCCCCTGGAGAAAGAAGAGGTTTGAAAGCGGTCAAGTGCATGCTGCACAGCCATCTCTTTTTGACTGATGTGCAGAGGGATTTGCTGCGGGCTCCATTGGCCCTGTATGCATCTGCCGTCCAGGTGTGCCTACCAAGCATAGTCTGATGCGTCTGTGGTGAGGGTCTGGGCGGCGAGGGGTGGTGAGAAAGGCAGTCACTTGTGGGAGCATGCTGTTGCCCACCAAAGGAAATCTTTTCTGAACCAGGGAATTATAGGTAGAATAGTTTCCAAGTCTTGAGAGTGTTGACACCAAAGGCTGTTTAGGTACCACTGAAGTTTCCTCATATGCAGTCTGGCATATGGAATGAGTAGTATGCAAGATGCCGTGAACCCCACAGCTTTCAGGATTTTCCTTGCAGACAGCTGGGACTTGGCGGCTAGTTGAGAGAAGGCTGCTGTCAGGAAAATTTGTTTCTCTGGTGTATTTATTTATTTATTTATTTGCAGTTGGTTTACCAGGATAGTCCATTGGGCCAAAAGAACCCGTTTTCAATGGAGTCCTGGGGAGAAAAGCTCCAATACAGACAAACAATGGGTACATACAAAACAACTACAATACAATAAAATTATACAGGTTGAGAGATAAAACATTTAAACATTAAAACATTTAAAACATATAAGCACACAGTTCAAAAACATTTAAAAAGTATTTAAAGTATGCCCATCTGGGATGCTGTGTCCTGGCTTGCTCTCAGGAAGATAATCCTTTGGGTAGGCACCTGTTTTGGATTTCTTTTCATTGACTGTGTACCCTAGGGAGGTTAGAAGGGTCTTGACAAAGGCCAGGTACTTGAGCAGCTTTTCCTGGCTGTCTGCCTGAATTAGGCAGTCGTCTATGTATGGACAAATCTGGATATTTGTCTGTAAAAGGCAATGGCCGGAGCAAGATATTTTGTGAAAACTCTGGGAGCAGTGGATAAGCCAAAGGGAAGCACAAAGAAATGAAAGTGCTGAGATCCTGCCCTGAAACAGAGGTACTTTCTGCATGATTCCCTAATAGGAATGTGGAGGTAGGCCTCTTTTAGATCTAGGGTGGCTAGCCAAGCGTTCTTGGAAGAGCATGGGTAGTAGCTGCTGGAGGGTGAGCATTTTGAATTTTGGAATCACTAGGAAGGTGTTTAGAATGGATTGTTCGTGGATAGGGCACCAGATGCCCTCTTTTCTGAGCACCAGGAAAAGTCTGGAGTAGAAACTTTGGCCTATCTGATCTGCAGGAATGTGCTCTACTGCCCTCATAGAGAGGAGGGAAAGGATTTGCTTTTGAGCCTCTGCCCACTGGTTTGGTGGTAGATCTGGGAACCCTTTTGGGGGTTGGAAGGGTGTGGAAGAAAAATTTGTATCCCTGAGACACTATGTTCAGAACCCAGTGGTCACTGATAATGGTGGCACAGGTGTTTGCGTGAAAGGAGAGTTTTCCTCCTACAGGTAAGTGATAGTGGGGCAGAGGGAGGGGGGGGGGGCGAGTCACTGAGTTCCACATAAGGGGGTGGCCGAGAACTCCCTGGTTTTGAAGTGGAAGTAGTCCACTGCTTAGATCTCTGCATTCCCTGTGGCTGCTGTCTGGCGGGTCTGGTTCCCCAGGGTCTGGGCTGAACTGGTTTACGGAAGCAGGAAAGGATCAGTGTTTAGTGGGACAATGCCTGCTGGACCTACAAGAAATACTTAACAGTTTGCAAAGGTTTTGCTTTTACTTCCATTTTTTTTAGGACCTCTTCAGCTTTAGTGTCAAATTAGTTATCTTTTTTCAAGGGGGCATCCAACAATTTAGATTTCACATGGTCTGGGCAAGGGCTGTTCCTTCAGCCATGCATGCCTTGTAATGACAGAACCAGTGACTGCTGCCCTGCAAGAAGTTCTAGGGTGTCAAAACCACAGTGCAAGGTATGTTTAGTTACTTCACTTGCAGAATGCATTAACTCTTGTAATTCTTTAAATTCTGTCCAAGCAGGAAAGGAAGACATCTTTTAAGGAGTTCCAGGGTACTTTGCTGAAATTTCAGCATATGGAACTGACAATTTACTGCCCGATAGCAAGAGTAGCTGAGGTGTATACTTTTTTACCCCATCTGTCCAGTGCTCAGGAATCCCTACCTGAGGGGGTGGGAGTCTTAGGAGAGGCTGCTCTAATTCCTTTAGGCCCTTGAGAAATTACCTCAGGGTCAGCAGTAGGATTCTTAGAGAACTTTGTGAGAGTCAGGGACTCTAGTACACGTCTGGCTTTCTGGGTGCTGGAAATGCTCCCTTAAGGTATGCAGGGTTTACCCAAAGGAAAAATCCTCTGGGGGAGAGGCTGAAGGAATTGAATCCTCCGCATCAGAATCCTCATAAGTAGAGAGGGGTTGCATGTCTTCATATTCAGATGCATCAAATTCATCTGACTCTTGTTCAGAAAGAACTATAGGGGATAGATCTCTCTTCCTTTTGGAAGGGGTAGCTTGGCTTCCCCTAATTAGCATGACAAGGTTTTCCACAATTTTAAGCATTTCAGACTGAGGCAAGGAAGCAGGTGCTTGAGAGTGGGTCATCAGTTTCTTGGGTGTGGTTCGTACATTGGGCCTAAGGAACTGTCGTGTTTGAAAAAACGGTAGTCGCAAAAGAAGATGTCTGTTTGTGTTGAGAATCGGTAGTGCGAAAGACTTCCTCAGAAGCCAGTGCTTGTTCAGTGGCTCTGGACCCATTCAAGGTAGAGACGACCACAAGATCCTTAGTCAAAGAAGAGTTTTGCGGCATACTGGACTCCGAAAGGGTTTTGGTAGCAGTCTACGAATGCACAGAAGCGGGCATCAGGGGCTGCAAAAGCACCTCACTGAGGACGGGAGAACTGACTAACTTAACGGAAGCGTCATTTGTAGGTTTGGATCTGTGTGGTCTGTCTTGGTCTTTATCTTCACGTTTTTTCGGAAGATCTGCTGTCAGATGGCTTACCAAAGTCATATCGAAGTTCGAGGATTGTAAGCAAAAATGTCTGGCTACAATAAAGGCCCGATGACTTATAGTTCTGGAGTTAAAGCACAGAAGCGACAACGGGGGAAGCCGTGGTCTGGGCCTAAACAAGGAACGCAGTAAGAAAAAGAAGTCTCAGTGTGGTATTTGCTTTCCACAGGCGAGACAATTACTAACTTTTTCCGACATCGGTTAGTGCAAGAAAAAAGAATCCCGAACAGGGTACTTAGCTTTAGAAGACTTCAACTTCAATTCGGTAGACAAAACACATAGGTAGCGGCCAAACGGCACTCATGTGAACTGCTTCTGGCTCTACGGCAAGAAAGACTGATGTAATGTCGTCGGCTGCCTTACTTTATACTATCGACGACCTGACGTCAGTCCTGGAGTGACAGCAACTGACGCAGGAATACTAAGTCACTGGTATTCAGGCCGGCCGACTGCTACCCTGGCAGGGATAACCCTAATGTGATGACTGCAACAGTGAAACACAAAAAAAATCAGAGACCACAAGAATTAGCGAATAAAACCGCTTTATTGTCGCTTTCGTCTCAGAGACTTCATCAGAATAAAATTCAAAGAATAAACCTTCCTTTTATACCAAACTACAAACCATCTTTCAATTACACAATCAATCAAAGTTTTCTGAAATCTCAGAAATATGTCAATGAAAACAGCAATTCCTCACATAGTGCTCATATAACAAAACTGGTTTAATCAAGGTTAATCTAGGACTGCAGGTCTTCTATTTTTAAAAAAAAATGTAATATTGATAGAATCATTCATGCCCTGTGGTCTGCAAATAGTGTCTCTCTGTTCTATCCTACCTTTGTAACAACCTCCTCTGATGTCCCTACGGACTTGTTCCAAAATGGAAAACAAAAATGTCTTATAATTAGGACAACACAGAGTATGTTTAAAAAGTGCTTTGTTATGATTTTTCATCTTGATAAGAGTATAAATGCTCCCTCATCCTTACATTTAAACCCTTAGTGGACATCCCAACATAAAATCCACAACAAAAAGAACATGCAACAATTCTGGAATAGTGCATGCTGCACTAACTGTATACTCCACTAACAGGAATAGTTTTATTTAGGTGAGCCAGTTCTATGTAAGTGCCTTCAAGGATGAATCTATACATATTGCAAAAAACACTTGCACATCCCATTGGTTCTATTACTACCATAGCGTACAAGTTCATTAAAATTTCCACTTTGTAAAAATTTTAGATGTTATACCTATGTTTAAAAATAAATCTAGGTTCATCACCAACGATCTTAAATAATTCAAGGTTGCCCTTAATATTCAAATTCTTGTCAATTATAGAAATAATGTTCTTGCTATCCGTGGACAAATGTTGTAATTAGTACTAATAGGTGGAAAATCAGTTAAACTGAGTTTCTTTACATGGCAGGTTATGTTAGATACACTGACAATTTGTTTTTAATTTTAGAAGGAAACATTGAACAAATTCACTAATTTGTTAGAAACATGAATAATATCTCAGAATTTTAAAAATTTACTCTGGGCAACGGTGTAACAGTTAACTTTTTGGACCTTACCATTAAATGGGACCCAAGTACTAACAAGTTTACTAGTGAACTTTACAGAAAGAACACCTCTGTTAACTATTTGCAATATTCTAGTAATCATCCTGTTTATTTAAAAAACAACATTTCCAAGGGTCAGTTGATTCCTGCTTCAAGAATGATTTCAGATGACTAGATGTGATCAGGAAATTTTATTACTCAAATGTTTCTAGAGCGAAGCTATAAGCTAGAACTGTTAACTGAACTTGCTAATCATGTAAAGAAATGTAGGTTAACTGATTTTCCACCTATATTGGTTTCTGGACTTGTTTTTAAATACCTAAAGCCAACTATGAGTACTAATTATGACATTTCATGTTGTCTTGACATGTCCACAGATAGAAACATTAATTCTATAATTAACATGAAATGGAATATTAAGGGCAACCTTGACTTATTTAAGATTGCTGGTGATAAAAATAGGTATAACATCAAAACTTGTTTATAAAATGACAATTTTAATGAATTTATACACTATGGTAGTAATAGAACTAATGGGATGTACAAGAGCGTTTTTTTGCAAAATGTGTAGATTCATCCTTGAAGGCCCTTACATAGAACTGGCTCACTTAAACACTTAAATAAAACTATTCCTATTAATGGAGTATACAACTGTAACACCTCTGGAGTAGTGTATGTTGTACTATGTTCTTTTTGTTGTGGATTTTACACCGGGATGTCCACTAGGGGTTGGGAGGATGGCCTAATGGTTAAGGTGTTTGCCTTACAAACACAAGGTGCAGGGTTTGAATCACGCAAGGGATAATTGGCTAGGCTTAAAATGGCTCGCAAGGGCAGTTAGCTTAGTACTAATCTATGAACCTATGAATCTATACTCTATCAAGATGAAAAAGTAATAACGCACTTTTTAAACATACTTTTTGCTGTTCTAATAAGACATTTTTGTTTTCCATTTTGGAACAAGTCCCTAGGAACATCAGAGCAGGTTGTTACAAAGAAAGGATAGAAAGTACAGTTATGTACACTTATCATAAATGCAGATGTTGCAGTCATCACATTTGGGTTATCTGCTTGCAGGTAGCCCTCAGCCGGCCTGAATACCAGTGTCTTGGATTCCTGCATCGGATGCTGTCTCTTCTTGCATGACGTCTTGTCGTCAGGGGTATAAATCATGCAGCTGATGCCATTACATCAGGTTTTCCTGCCCAAGATGTCAGGTGCCCCCACAATGGGAAGCAATTATATGTTATGGTACACCTCCATCAAAAATCAAACACACCAGAAAACTTCAATATACCAAACAAGAAGGAAAGGTAGAGTCAAGAGAAGTCAGGGGGCTGGAGGAAGGGTAACCAGGACTGCAACAGTGAATACACTCAAACATCTACATTTATGGTAAGTGTACACAACTGTACTATGTTCTTCGTGTTTCACTGTTGCAGTCATCACATTTGGGTTGATTCCCAAAGCTAAGGAAGGGAGGAAAAAGTTAGAGAGCATTAGGGCCAGCTATTAAGCCCTACAAAACTGCAGTGGCAAAATCAGCTCTGTATTTAGAAAAAAGAGGCATGGGATAATGCTTGGTGAAGGTATGTACAGAGCTCCAGGTAGCAGCTTCTAGGATGTCCCTGGTAGGGACTCCTCTGAGAAAGCCTGCAGAGGTAGATGCAGCCCTGGTGGAATGTGATCTTATCCCCCCCCCCTTCAGTGGGGTAGGTTTTCTATTGTGCTTGTAGCAGAAATAAATGCAATGGGCTATCCATTTGGAAATGGTTTGCTTTGAAATGGCCTTACCCTCTGCCCCTACAGCAAAGCCAACTAGCAGCTATTTAGACTTTCTGAAAGGCTTAGTCCTGTCCAAATAAAAAAGTTGTCTGTGAACATCCAGAGAGTGCAGTGTTCGTTCTCCTTTGTTTTGTGGATTAGGGAAGAAAGTAGGCAAGTGAATAGACTGATTTAGGGCCACACTAGACACCACCTTGGGTGTAAAGGAAGGATTTGTCTTGAGGGAAACCCTGTCTGCATGGAAGATAATGAAGGGTTCCCACTGCCATAAGGGCCTGTAATTCAAACACCCTTCTTGCTGAAGTGATTGCTAGAAGGAATGCTATTTTCCAAAAAAGGAATTTCAACTCTGCTGTTGCAGCTGTCTCAAAAGGGAGAGTGAGTGAGCTTTTCCAATACAAAGTTATGGTCCCAGGCTGGTGTAGGCTCTCTCCTGGGGGGTCTTACATTTCTGGCCCCTCTAAGGAACTGTTTTAGCAGAGGGTGAGATAAGAGGGGTGGCTCAGTATTATAATGAGCTGAAATGGCAGAGGCATGAATTTTAATTAACAAGAAAGATAGGCCATTGTGGAGTATTTCTGTTAAGTACTGAAGAATATGAGGCAAGCTGGGCACCGTTGTGCCCCATCCCCTGAGTCTGGCTCCAGGAACATTATCTTTTCCACTTTCCAGCATAGGACTTTCTAGTACTAGGCCTTCTGGCCTCCAAAATGACATCTACCACCTGCTTACTGAGGGGATGCTATTGGAGAGCTCAAGGAATTAGCCAGGCTGCAAGGCTCATGGTTTGAAGCTGAGGGTGCAGAATCTGACCCTCCTGCTGGGACAGCAGGGAAGGAGTCTGAGGCAGGTGCCATGGTTCTAGCAGTGTTACACGGTGCAAGAGGGGGTACCCAGTGCTGGTGTGGCCAGTCTGGTGCAATCAGTATTGTCCTTGGCTTGTCTTATTTGATCTTTAGCTGAAACTTAGAGAGGAGAGGCAGAGGGGGAAAGGCATAAACTGAGAGGCTTTCCCAGGTAAAGGACAGGGCATCCACTTTCCAAGCTTGACTGTGGGGAGTCCTCGTGCAGAATTTGTCCAATTGGTAGTTCTGAGGGGAGGCAAAGAGGTTTACCTCTGAGTCCCCCATTTGTTCCTCAAGAGGTTGAATATTTTTGGTTCCAGTTATCATTCGTGTGGGTCTATGAGATTTCTGCTTAAGTCATCTGCTAGTGAATTTAGTATGCCTGGCAGGAATTGAACTTGTAGGTGCACTTGTAAGCTCAAGGTTGTGTTCCACAGAGCTATGGCTAGTCTGCAGAGAGAGTAACAAGTGGGTTTCCCCCTGCTTTTTTATGTACCACATAACTGTGGTGTTGTCTGTCTTTACCAATAGTTGTCCTGGAAGAATGCGGTCTTTGAAGGCTGTCAGGGAATTCTGTACAGCTAACATTTCTTTTTGGTTGAGATGCAGGTGCATCTGTCTCGGGTTCCATTTGCCCTGAAAGAACTGCCCTGCCAAGTGAGCCCCCTAATGCGTCTGTTGTTAGGGTTTGGGCGGCAGGGGGTAGAGTGAAAGGGAGCTCCTTGTTGTGGTAGCAGGCCTCTGCCCACCAAAGGAACTCTCTGTCTTTATACAAGGAATGACAGGAATTCACCGATTCCAAGTCCTAAGAATGTTGACACCACAGGCTTTTTAGATGCCATTGTAGTTTCCTCATATGCAGTCTTGCATATGGAATTAGTAGAATGCAAAAGGCCATGAACCACAGGGCTTGTATAATTTTCCTTGCAGATAGCTGGGTCTTTGTGGCCAACACTTTGAAGTACGTTGTCAGATAAACTTGTTTCTCTGGAGTGAGGAAAGCCATCTGGGAAGTTGTGTTCAAACTTGCTCCTAGGAATACAATTTGTTGGCAGGGTACGAAGTGAGATTTATTTTCATTTATGGTGTACCCCAGAGAAGTTAGAAGTTTCTTTACAAATGCCAGATGTTGTAATAGCAAGTCCTGGCTTTCTGCCTGAATCAGACAATCGCCCAAGTATGGGTATATTTGAATATTTCTCTGCCTGAAAAATGCAATGACTGGAGCTAGACACTGAATACCCTAGGTGCAGTAGATAAGCCAAAGGGAAGTGTAGAGAACTGATAGTGCAAGGAACCTGCCCTGAAGCGTAGGTATTTCCTGCAAGATTCCCTTATTAGAATGTGCAGGTAAGCTTACTTTAAGTCTAAGTTTGCAATCGAAGCATCTTTGCCTAGCATAGGAAGCAGCAGTTGAAGTGTCAGCATTTTGAATTTTGGGATTACCAGAAAGGTGTTTAGAATAGAGAGATCCAGGATAGGACGCCAGGAGCTGTCTTTTCTGGGTACCAGGAAAAGTCTTGAATAAAAACATTGACCCCTTTGTTCTGCTGGGACAGGTTGAATAGCCCTGATACTTAGCAGAGGGAGAAAGTACAGTTGTGTACACTTACCATAAATGTAGATGTTCGAGTGTATTCACTGTTGCAGTCATTACATTTGGGTAATCTGCTGGCAGGTTGCCCTCAGTCGGCCTGATTAACAAAGTCTTGGGTCCTGCGTCGGTTGCTGTCCCTTCTTCCATGACATCAGGAGTATAAAACATGCAGCCGACACCATTACATCAGTTTTTTCTTTGCCCCAGATGTCAGGTGCTCCCCTAATGGGAAGCACAAACACAAACACAAAAGTATACCTCCAACCAAAAGCAAATACACCAAAAAGGCCTTTAAGCATAGTAAAGGAAATTAGAGGTATAGCCAGAAAAACTATGGGGCTGGAGGGAAGGTAACCAAGGCTGCAACAGTGAATACACTAACATCTACATTTATGGTAAGTGTACACAACTGTACTATGTTCATGTTTCACTGTTGCAGTCATTACATTTGGGTAGATTCCCAAAGCTACGGTTGGGGAGGAGGAGTTTATACAGCATTAGGGCCAGCTATAAGGCCCTGCAAGACAGCAGTGGCAAAGCCAGCTCTGGATTTAGAGAAAATAGGGAAATGATAATGCTTGGTGAAAGTATGTACAGAACTCCAGGTAGCAGCTTCTAGGATATCCCTGGTAGGAACACCTCTGAGAAAGGCTGCAGAAGTAGATTCTGCAGCCCTGGTGGAGTGAGATCTGATCCCCTGGGGGAGAGGTTTTCCATGGTGCCTATAGCAGAAATGAATGCAATGGCTTATCCATTTAGAAATGGTTTGTTTTGAAATAGCCTTCCCCTCTGCCCCTGCAGCAAATGCTACCAACAATTGTTCAGATGTTCTTCGAGATTTAGTCCTGTCCAAGTAGAATCTAAGTTGTCTGTGCACATCCAAGGAATGCAGAATCCATTCCCCTTTGTTCTGTGGATTGGGAAAGAAGGTTGGCAAATGAATGGACTGATTAAGAGCCACACTGGAAACCACCTTGGGCATAAAGAATGGATTGGTCCCGAGAGATACCCTGTCCGTATGAAAGATGATGAAAGGCTTCACTGCCATAAGGGCCTGTAATTCACATATCCTTCTAGCTGAAGTGATTGCTAAAAGGAAGGCTGTTTACCAAGAAAGAAATGTTAAGTCTGCAGTAGCAGCTGGCTCGAAAGGAGGTAGAGTGAGTTTCTCCAAAACAAAGTTAAGGTCCCAGGCAGGGGTAGGAGCTCTCCTGGGTGGTCTCAAGTTTTTTGCCCCTCTGAGATACTGCTTGAGCAGAGGACGAGAGAAGAGGGGTGGTTCTGTGTTATAGTGAGCTGAAACAGCTGAGGTGTGGATTTTAATGGAGGAAAAAGACAGGCCCTTGAGAAGTATCTCAGTTAAGTATTGTAAAATCTGAGGTAAATTGGGTGCTGCTGTACTCATTCCTAAAGATTTGTTCCAGGCACAGAATCTTTTCCATTTGTCAGCATAAGATTTTCTAGTACTAGGTCTCCTTGCTTCCAAGATGACATCCATCACAGGTTTGCTGAGGGACAATAAGGAGGAATTTAAGTGATTAGCCAAGCTGCAAGGTTCAATGTTGGAAGCTGAGGGGGCAGAATTTGCTTCTCCTGCTGAGATAGCAGGAAAGGGGTTTGAGACAGGTGCCATGGAGATATTTGCGACACACTGCGCAGGAGGGGGTACCAGTGTTGGTGCAGCCAGTCTGGAGCAATTAAAATCATCCTTGGCTTGTCCTGTTTGACTTTTAGTAGAAATTTGGAGAGCAGAGGCAGAGGGGGAAGGAGTAGTTTTTCAAGCTGAAGGACAGAGTATCCACTTTCCAGGCTTGTTTGTGGGGAGTCCTTGTGCAAAACTTGTCCAACTGGTAGTTCTGGGGGGAGGCAAATAGATCTATGTCTGGGCTCCCCCATTCGCTTGTGAACATGTTGAAAATCCGTGGTTCCAGTTTCCACTCGTGTGGATCCATGAGATTTCTGCTTACTCCGTCTGCCAGCGTGTTCAATTTTCCTGGCAGGAATTGAGCTTGTAGGTGCACTTGGTAGCTCAAGGCTGTGTTCCACAATGCCATGGCTAGTCTGCAGACAGGGTAGGAATGTGTACCCCTCTGCTTGTTTACGTACCACATAACCATGGTGTTGTCCGTCTTTACCAGTAGTTGTCCTGGAAGAACGCAGTCCTTGAAGGCTGTCAGAGCATTCTGTACAGCTAACATCTCTTTTTGATTGATATGTAGGTGCATTTGATTTGGGTTCCATATGCCCTGAATGCACTTCCCTGCCAGATGAGCCCCCCCCCATGCATAGTCTGATGCCTCTGTAGTAAAGGTTTGGGCGGCAGGGGGTAGTGTGAATGGTAGCCTCTTGTTTTGGTGGTAGGCCTCTGCCCACCATAGGAACTCCAGGCGTAGGCAAGGTATGACAGGAATCATTGTTTTCAGGCTGTGACAATGTTGACTCCATAGACTTTTTAGATACCACTATAGTTTCCTCATATGCAGTCTTGCACATGGAGTTAGAAGAATGCAGGAGGCCATGAACCCCAAGGCTTGCAGTATTTGTCTTGCAGATAGCAGGGTTTTTGTGGCCACTTGTTTGAACTAAGTTACCAAATGAATTTGATTTTCTGGCGTGAGGAAAGCCATCTGGGCAGTTGTATTCAAGACTGCACCCAGGAATGTAATCTGTTGACAGGGTACCAGTTGCGATTTCTTTTCGTTTATGGTGTACCCCAGACAAGTTAGAACCCTTTTTACAAACGTCAGATGATTTAAAAGAATGTCCTGGTTTTCTGCCTGAATTAGACAATCGTCCAGGTATGGATATATTTGAATATTTCTTTGCCTGCAAAATGCAATCACTGGAGCTAGGCACTTTGTGAATACCCTGGGCGCAGCAGACAAGTCAAAGGGCAGTGCAGAGAAGTAATAATGCAAGTAGCCTGCTTTGAAGCGAAGGTATCTTCTGCAAGATTCCCTGATTGGGATGTGCAGGTATGCCTCTTTTAAATCTAGAGCTGCCAACCAGGGGTCTTTGCCTAGCATAGGAAGTAAAGTACAGTTGTGTACACTTACCATAGATGTTCATAGGTTCATAGGTTGGTACCAGGCTATCAGCCCTAGGGCCTATACAAGCCTAGCCATAACAATTCCCTGGCTATTTCTTCCCACACTATTTACTTCCCTGGACCCCTAACAGGGCGACTGATGTGATCCCCGGGGTGAATTTCCTTTCTCCCATCCAGTCGTCAAGGTTCCTTTTGAAGAGGGCCAAAGAGGCACTCTGCTTGACATGTATGGGCAATCTATTCCAGAATCTGGGGAGGCTCTGGGTCATGAACCTATCCCTCCAGCATGTTTTGTTTATTGTGATAAGGTTTAGATCCCTATAGTGTGTGGCTCTGAGGGATTGGGATTTCTTTAAATGTAGCATGTCCAACAGCTCTGGGTTTGACATGGCCTTGTATGTTAAGCAGAGATCGCCTCTGAGTAGACGATATGCGACAAGAGTATAGCTGGAGTTTAAGGCAGTCAGCGTAGGGCATCTGCTTTAGGCCTGTGATTCTTTTAGTGAGGTATTTCTGCGGCCTTTCCAATTGTTGCAGATGTCTTGAGAGGTACATACCAAATGGGGCATTGTATTTTATAATGGGTCTAATGAGGGATGAGTACAGTGGGACAATGACCTCCTTTTCTTTGGATGAAAAGTCCTTAGTGATGAGGTGTGCCACATAGAAGGATTTCCTGACTGTTGTGGCGATGTGGTTATCGAAGGTGAGACCAGTGTCCATCTGTGTCCCTAAGTCTCCCATAGGTCGAGTGCATTCGCTGTTGCAGTCATTACACTAGGGTAATCTGCTGGCAGGTTGCCCTCAGTCGGCCTGAATTCCAAAGTCGTGGGTCCTGCGTCGGCTGCTGTCTCCTCTTCCATGACGTCAGGTCATCAGGGGTATAAAACATGCAGCCGACGCCATTTTCTTTAGTTTTTCTTGCCCGCAAAAAGGTAACAATATTATATATATATATATATATATATATATATATATATATATATATATATACACACACACACACACACACACACACACACACACACACCAATATAAACTTTACCTTCGTCTACAAGCAAATACACCACATAGATTGTAGAAGAGAGAGAGAGAGAGAGAAGGAAAGAAAGTGTAGAATGACAGGGGGATGGTGGGAGGGTAACCTGGACTGCAACAGTGAATATACTCTAACATCTACATTTATGGTAAGTGTACACAACTGTACTATGTTCTTCGTGTTTCACTGTTGCAGTCATTACATTTGGGTAGAATCCCAAAGCTATGGTTGGGAGGCTGGAGATAAACAGCATTAGGTGCAGCTATAAGGCCCTGCAGCACTGCAGTGGCAAAGCCTGCCCTGGGCTTAGAGAGGCAAATGGTAATGCTTTGTAAAGGTGTGAACAGAACTCCAAGTAGCAGCCTCTAGAATGTCTTTGGTTGGTACTCCTCTGAGAATGGCTGCTGAAGTAGCTGCAGTTCTGGTGGAATGAGACCTAATGCCCTTGGGTACAGGTTTACCATGGTGTAAGTAGCAGAAATGGATGCAGTGGCTTATCCACTTTGAAATTGTCTGCTTTGAGATGGCCTTTCCTTCTGATCCTACAGCATATGACACTAGTAATTGCTCATTTTTTTTTTTTTTTTTTTTTTTTTAGAGCTGTGTATGTCCAAGGAATGCAGAATTCTCTCCCCTTTGTTCTGCGGATTTGGATAAAAAGTTGGCAGATTAATTGTTTGGTTAAGAGCCACACTGGAAGCTACTTTAAACATAAAAGTAGGATTTGTCCTCAGAGACACCCTGTGTGGGTAAAATATGACAAAAGGCTCTACAGCCATGAGGGCCTGTAGCTCTGAAACTCTTCTTGCTGAAATAATTGCTAGTAGCAGAGCTGTCTTCCATGATAAGAACTCTATATCAGCGGTAGCAGCTGGTTCAAATGGAGGCAGGGTGGGCTTTTCCAACACATAATTGAGGTCCCATGCAGGTAATGGTGATCTTCTAGGAGGCCTTAGGTTTTTGGCTCCTCTAAGATACTGCTTTAGTAAAGGATGAGAAAAGACTGGTGGCTCTGTATTGTAATGAGTCAAAATGGCAGAGGCGTGGATTTTGATTGATGAGAAAGAGAGTCCTTTGTCGAGCATCTCAGTTAAGTATTGTAACATCTGAGGAATATGTGGTTCTGTATCAGTTCCTTGTGCTCGATTCCAAGCACAGAATCTCTTCCATTTGTCAGCATAAGATTTTCTAGTACTAGGCCTTCTGGCTTCCAAAATGACATCCATTGGAGCTTTACTGAGAGGAGTTGTTCGTATGATTACATGATTAGCCATGCTGCCAGGTTCAGAGTATGTTGTTGATTGTGCAGGATCTGATTGTTTTACTGGGACAGTAGTTGTGGTCTTTGAGGCAAGGTCCAAGCTGGGTATTGAGACAAGTTCCTTAGGATTGGGTACCAGTACTGGTGGGGCCAGTCTGGGGCAATTAATATCACCTTTGGCTTCTCTTGTCTGACTTTTAGGAGGACCTTGGGTAGAAGAGGCAGAGGAGGGAAGGCGTAAACTGACTGTTTTTTCCAACTGAAGGATAGGGTGTCCATTTTCCATGCTTGTCTGTGATAAGTCCTTGTGCAGAATCTTTTCAATTGATAATTTTGAGGAGAGGCAAATAGATCTATGTCTGGGCTCTCCCATTTCTCTGTTATGCTGAATACTTGTGGATTTAGTTTCCACTCGTGAGGATCCATAAGGTTTATATGCTTAAATTGTCTGCCAGTGTGTTCTGTTTTCCTGGCAGGAATTGAGCTTGAAGATTTAATTGGTAGGTCAAAGCTGTGTCCCACAGTGCCATGGCTAATCTGCAAAGGGGGTATGAGTGTGTGCCCGCTTGCTTGTTTATATACCACATGACTGTGGTGTTGTCCGTATTTATCAGTAGCTGTCGTGGATGAAGTAAGCCCTTGAAGGCTGTTAGGGCATTTTGAACAGCTAGCATCTC